>NC_056662.1:99944889-100255514 GCF_018350195.1 Panthera tigris | reverse complement strand
AGTGGTTACTTTCCTCCTTCCTCTGTCAGAAACACAAGGGGGGATCTTTCTTGCCTTTTCAAAATGAAAAGCTTCTAGAGGTAAAACCCATGCAATAGTGGTGTCCCCTAGGAGTTTCATTCTCATGATACTTTATACCCATCCTGCAGCAACTAGTCAAAATTACCATTTAAATGTTCCTTCCAGTGTTCCAGGTAAGCATGTCTCAGCTGTGATTTTCTGTATTCACCTTTCTTTTTCCACATTTGCCCTGTAGTTTGGTTAATAGTTTGCCCTGTAAATTTTTTTTCTTCTCTTTTCTTTTCTTTTCACTTTTTTTTTTTTTGTTTTTGTTATAGGACAAGATGACTTCTGAGCTCTTTATATATTCAGTCAGAGCTGAATCTGAAATTTTTCTCCACTTTTAAGTGCTACTTTTTGCTCATAGAATTTGGGATTGAGATAATTTTTTCTTTCAGCATTTTAAAGATGCTCCATTGTCTTCTGATTTGCATAGTTTCTTTTGAGAAGTCTGATGTAATTGTTATTTTTGGTCCTTTGTGATTATGATTAATGTGTATTTTTTCTCCATAGCTGGTTTTAAGATATTTATCTCTGATTTTCAGCATTTTAAATATAATGTGTTTAGGGGCACCTGGGTGGCTCAGTCGGTCACGTGTCCAGCTTCGGCTCAGGTCATGATCCCGTGGTTCATGGGTTTGAGCCCTGCGTCAGGCTCTGTGCTGACAGCTCAGAGCCTGGAGCCTGCTTCGAATTCTGTGTCTCCCCCTCCCTCTCCCTCTCCCCTGCTCATGCTCTGTCTTTCTCTATCTCTCAAGAATAAATAAACAAAAAAAAATTTAAATATAATGTGTTTAGGTGTGCGGTGTAGTGTTACATTCTGTTATTTTGTTTGTTTTTGGTGTCTCCATAGCTTTGGGTTCTCTAAGCTTCTTAGATCTGTGGTTTGATACTTTTCATTCTTTTTGGAAAAATTTCAGCCATTCTGTCCTTAAATACTTTGTTTTCCTTCTCACTTCCTGCTGGAATTCCAATTATACATCTGTTAGACCATTTGTTATGTCTCGTAGTTCCTGAATACTTTGTCTTATTTTATTCTGTTTTTTAGTTTGGGTAACTTTTATTGACTTTAGGTTTGTTGATTCTTTCCTCGGCTGTGTTTGATGAGCCAGTGAAGACATTCTTTGTATATGTTTCAACATTTTTCTACCATATTTAATTGAGACTGAAAGTGGATGTGAGCGCCCATTGTGCCTGTGGTTCCTGAGGTTCTGTGCTCTCCACTAACCCATTCTGGGACTTCATCAATTTATTAAAAACTTTAACCAGGTTTTCCTTAATTGCTCGTAAAGTACCTGCCATCCCATGCTGTGTCACAGCTAGTTTAGTGTTCAGTGCTGCCTCTCTTCTTGGAAGTGAGTTTGTTTATATTTCATATTGCTTTGTTACCTTGTAACCTATGTTTTGGCAAGTTCAGGAAAAGTTATTTTGTAGTTCATCCAGCTTTGTTTTACTGTCTTATTGAGAGTCTTCCCAGCTTTCAGTATCTCAGCAGAGATGGAAGTCTCAAATTCTTTTTGGAAAGTGCCCCCATTAAATTAGACCCATTTCTTAAGTGCCTTTGTGTACATTTTTTTTCAACCAGTGTATATTATATCCTTCTCTATTTTGCATCCATTTGCACATTTTTCTTTTGTGGTATTGTTTTCCTGTTACTACCCTAAATATGCTATATATTGGTCCTTACAGTGGAATGTATGACTTATGATATTGAAGCCTTTTTGAGAGATGAATATGTATTTTTGCTGTTAAAAAACTTGTGACTTTAATTAACTCTGGTTTGGAAATAAGTATAGGTAATTCATTAGTTACTATTTTTCCTGTAATGAAGACAAATTGACTTTAGTTTTCAGTAATCATTTGCCATGCATTTTTCATTTACTTTAGAAGATGCTGATTAAATGTCAGTTATGAAACTGAAACAAAATCTGGGTTTTTGTAACTATTTTTAAGTTTTGGGTGATTGTATAACAAAGAAGGGAGTGTGGCATCTAAAACAATTAAAAAGGGGTGCCGACTGGCTCAGTCAATGGAGCATGAGACTCTTGATCTTGGGGTTGTAAGTTTGAGTCCCACATTGGGTGTAGAGATTACTTAAAAATAAAATCTTTAAAAAAATAAAATAAAACAATTAAAAAAATACTCAATAAGTGTTCCTAATATTATGAGATAGAATTTAAAAGTATTTCTGGGGTGCCTGTGTGGCTCAGTTACTTGAGCATCCAACTCTAGATTTCAGGTCATGATCCCAGGGTTGTGGGATTAGAGCCCTGTGTTGGGCTCTGCACTGAGTGTGGAGCCTGCTTAAAGACTCTCTCTCTCTCCCTCTGTCCCCCTCCCCTACTTGTGTGCTCTGTCTCTAAAATTAAAAAATAAAAAGGATTTAAAAATACTTCTTCCAAAGATGATTTGAAGCACTTATAAACTGGGTTTTTAAAAAATTCATAAAATAGTCTCTTACATTTTAAAATTTTAATTGAAATAAAGTTGACATAGAATATTAAATTAATTTCAGGTATACAACATAAAGATTCAGTGATCATATACATTATGAATATCCATGATAAATGTATTACAGTATTATTGACTAAATTGTCTATGTCAAACTTTTCATCTCCATGATTTATTTTATAACCAGAAGTACGTACCTCTTAATCCCCTTCACCTAATTTGCCCATCCTTCTTCCATTCCTCTCCTGTTTGGCAACCACCAGTACTCTATGAATCTGTTTCTGTCTTTTTTTGTTTGTTTCATTTTTTAGATTCTGCATAGAAATGAAATCTTGTGGTGTTTGCTTTTCTTTGGCTTATTTTATTTAGCAGAATATGCTCTAGGTCCATCCATGTGGCCACAAATGGCAAGATTTCATTCCTCTTTACAGCTGAGTAACATTCCATTTGTGTATATGTGCCCCACCTTTATCCATTTATCTATAGATGGACACTTAGGTTGCTTCCATGTTTTCACTGTTGTAAAGAGAGCTGCAATAAACATGGGGTGTATATATCTTTCTGAATTAGGGTTTTTGTTTTCTTTGTGTAAATATCCAGAAGTAGAATTACTGGATCGTATGGTAGCTTAATTTTTAATTTTTTGAGGAACCGCCATACTGTTTTCCCTAGGGGTTGCACCAATTTACATTCCCACCAGAATGCATGTGGACTTCCTTTTCTCCACATCCTCACCAACACTTATTTCTTGTCTTTTTGATGTTAGCCAGTCTGACTAGTGTGAGGTGATAGCTTACTGTGGTTTTTGGTTTGCATTTCCCTAATGATTAGTCATGTTGAGCATCTTTTCATGTGTCTGTTGGCTGTCTGTGTATCTTCTTTGGAAGATACTTAGGTCCTCTGCCCATCTGTTAATCAGATTGATTTTCTGGTGTTGAGTTATGGGAGTTCCTTATATATTTTGAATACTAACCCCTTATTGGATATATCTTTTGCAAATATTTTCTCCCTCTGTTTGTTGCCTTTCTGTCTTATTGATGGTTTCCTTCATCGTGCAAAAGCTTTTTAGTTCCATATAGTCCTAATTGTTTATTTTTGCTTCTGTTTCACTTGCCTGAGAAAAACATTGTGATATTTGATGTTCAACAGATTACTGCCTAAAATTTTCTTTTAGGAGTTTTATGACTTTAGGTCTCACATTTAGGTCTTGAATCCATTTTGGGTTTATTTTTGTGTAAGGTGTAAAGAAGTGGTCTGGCTTCATTCTTTGGTGTGTAGCTGTCTGTTTTCCCCAACACCATTTATTGAAGAGACTGTCTTTTCTCCATTGTCTATTCTTGTCTCCTTTGTCATAGATTAACTGATGATATATGTATGGGTTTGTTTTTGGTCTCTCACTTTTGTTCTACTGATCTATGTGTCTGTTTTTCTACCAGTTCCCATACTGTTTTGTTACTATAGCTTTGTGGTATGTCTTGAAATCTGGGATCATGATACCTCCAGCTTTCTTCTTTCTCAAGTTTGCTTTGGCTATTCAGGGTCTTCTGTGGTTGCATACAAATTTTAGTATTAGTTATTCTAGTTCTGTGAAAAATGCTGTTGGTATTTCTATAGGGATTGCACTGAATGTGCAGATTGCTTTGGGTAGTATGGACATTTTAACAGTATTCTTCCCATTCAGAACTCGATGTTTTTCACAATTCTTTTTTTATCTTTTGTTTTTAAAAAATATTTCTTGAAATAGGTTATATTTGTACATAATAAAAAATTCAAAAGGCAGCAAATTGTTCGGTTTCCATCTTTGAAACAGCAGTCTAATTTATTATGGATTCTCCCGTTGCTATTCTGTAATGTATGGACATATAAATATTTCTATCCTCTCCTTTTCTCTCTCTTTTTTCTTCCCCTTCTCTGTTCCTTCATTCTCCTTTCTCCTCTCCCTCTCTTTACCCTTATTTCTCTCTCTAATGTATATAATGTCATACTATAAATGTCCTTTACTTTTCTGTTTTCATTATATTTTGAGAATTAATTGCATGGGTAGTCCTCATTGCATTGCCTTTTTCTGTTTAGTTAGGACATAATGTCCATTCATGGAAATTCTTTAACTAATAGAACTAACTAGTGTTCTTTTGATATACATTTAGACATTTCTAGTCTTTTGCCTACTATAAACAATGTAACAATGGATTTTTACAAAAGATATTTCACCATTGCCATGTATTGTATTAGATTTGAGTACTCACCCCTTAAGGAATATGAGCAGTTAAACATTTATATAATGAGAAACTTTGAAACAACCAGTTTTTAATGACTTTTATTTTAAGCTTCTGGATTTATTTAAGCAATGGATAAGCTTCAGTTGAAAGATAAACTGTAAATAGCTGTAGTAATAAGTTGATAGCTTCTTATCTTTTTGAATTAAAATTTTCTCTGGGACACCTCGGTGGCTCAGTGGTTTAAGTGTCCCAAGTTTGTCTCAGGTCATGATCTCATGGTTCGTGGGTTCAAGCCCCATGTTGGGCTCTGTGCTGACAGCTCAAAGCCTGGAGCCTGCGTCGGATTCTGTCTCCCTCTCTCTCTGCCCCTCCCCTGCTCACACTGTGTGTGTGTGTGTGTGTGTGTGTGTGTGTGTGTCTCAAAAATAAGTAAACGTTAAAAATTTTTTTTTCTCGATACTGGACATGTAAGCAAAATCTGGAAATAAACTGGATGCTAAGGTTGTTATAACACTGTAACAACTAATTTAAAGTTTTGTCTTTCATCAATACAGATAGGCTGTTCTCATTTACTTACTTCATAGTAGTACTAATTTTGAATGTGATCCTATATGATAAGTGTGTGTTGGCATAATACTTCTTGTATTTGTGAAGTTATATGTTTATTTATTTGAAAGATTTATTTGAAAGATTTTGCTCTAAAAACAAGTTTAAGAATCACTGCACTGGTTCATTCTGCCTCATTTTAAGGCTTAAATTTGAATTGTGAAACTTATCCTAGGTGTGGTTCCTGGAATTTTAGTAACTGCTACAAGTTGGTACTCTTCATGGGTGCATTGCTTCCACTTGATTGGCTATCCTCAGGGATTAGCAGTTGAAAGCAGAAATAATAGGAACTAATCAATATTTTGACCCATGAAAATAAAAATCTAAAATTTATGTTTAGCTTTATAATACCAGATTAGGAATAACTTGCTGCCTTACAAAACTCATTGCTATAATATAATAGACGTAAATGTTTTTTTCTTGCAACTTGAATCAAATAGCTTTACCCATCAATGTTGCCAGTTCAGACAAACATTATTTAGCCACATTTATTTTTGTACTCCATCCTCTTAGTCTATAGAAAAGGACACTGTTTTGCCTAGGTCCTTTAGTGGTTTTTGTTTTTGCTGAGTAAAATATTACAGCCCCTTTCTCCTCACCTCCTCCCCAGTCCACCATAGTGGATAGTCACGTGGTTCCCTTACAAACTTTTTGAGGTCTCTGCTCAAAAGTCACCTTAGTAGTTGAGCTCTCTTCCATCACCCTATAAAAAATAGCAAACCTCCCCCGCCACTGCTCTCATCCTATTTTCCTTGCTTCATTTTCTCCGTAGCACTCGTTTTGTGACAGAGTATTTACTTGTTTATTTGCTTACTGTCTTTTTCCTTATTAGAATGTAAGTTCATAAGGTGGAGTCGTTGTCTCCTGCTATATCGCTAGCACATTGAGCAGGTACTCAGTAAACGTTTGAATGAATGTACGAGTCTTGGGTTTCCTTTCCTGCTGGTTCTGAAGTTCTGGTTAGATTATAAGAGTGTCTTCAAATTTCTTCCTATATCTCTTAAAATAATTTTGACAACTTGTGTACCCTTTTGGACAGTTATAAATCAATATTTAATATTTGTTACAATTTTAAGTAAAGTTGCACAGGATGTAATTTTTGGCATATTGTAAATACCGTAAAATTGTTACATCACTCTTTTAAAAGCATCACACAATTTGATCCCCATCAGTATTCATTTGAAACATACATGCACACATTCTTATTTATAGTCAGGCATTTTTTAATTATTCTCTTTCTTCTTCAAAAGAGAATTGCAGTTTGTTTCCATTCTACTTTCACCACATGAATTTCTCCTAATGTGATACTTCTATGCTTGAAATAATTTAAGTCATCCTATTATACTTGTAATAAAATACATACATACCTCTTATGAGAAAAATGCTCAGCAACTAGGAATAGAAGAGAGCTTTCTTAACATGATAAATAAAGGGCATTTATGGAAAACTACAGCTAACTATGTAGTAAATTGTGAAAGACTGAAAGCTTTTTTTCTAAGATTAGGAGCAAGACAAAGATACCTGCTTTTGCCACTACTGTTCAATATTGTACTAGAAGTTTTAGCTAGAGTACTTAGGCAAGAAAAATAAATAAAAGATATCCACATTGAAAAGGAAGAAGTAAAACTATATTTGTAGATGGCATGGTTCCATACATAGAAAACTCCCAAAGAATCCCATGTACAAGATACTTATTAAGTGAATTCAGCAAATTTTCAGGTTTCAAGACAATTATAAAATAATTAGTTGTAGTTTTTACACCTGCAATGAAAACTCTTAAAAGGAAATACAGAAAAACATTTGTTTACAAAGGTATCTAAAAGAACAAAATATTGAGGAATAAGTTTAACCAACGAAGCAAAATATTTATACACTGAAAACTACAAAATATTGCTGGAAGAAATTTCAGAATCATGGATTGCAAGACTTAATGCTGTTAAGATGGCAGGACCACCCAAAGCAATCTGCAGGTTCAATACAATACCTATCAAAATTTCAAAAGGAAAAGTTGATTCTCAAATTTCATATGTAATACAACAGGCCCTGAATAGCCAAAACAATACTGAAAAAGAAAAACAAATTTGGAGAATTCAGTTTCTGATTTCAGAAGTTACTATGAAGCTATAGTAATGTAAACAGGGTGGTATTGGTATAAGGATAGACACATAGGCCCATACATGTACGGCCAGTTGATTTTCTGCAAGGGTGCTAAGACCATTTAATAGTGGGTAGTCTTTTCAACAAATGGTGCTGGGACAAATGGATATTCACAAGTAGAGAAATGAAGCTGGACTCATACATCATTCCATATATAGAAATTAAGTTAAAGCTCTTAGAAAACCATAAAATTCTTAGATAAAAACATAGGGATAAATCTTCATGACCTTATATCTGGCAATGGATTTTCAGCTATGACACCAGAAGCACAAGCACCAAAAGCAAAAATAGACAAATTGAAATTCATCAAAATTAAAAGCTTTCATGCATCAAAGGACATTATCAAGAAAGTGAAAAGGTAAGCTATAGGATGGGAGAATATATTTGTAAATGACATATCTGATAAGGTTCTACTGTCAGAATGTAAAAGAACTCATACAACCAGCAACAACAAGACAGCAAAACTTAAAAAAATGGAAAGAAGGCATGAATAGGTGTTTCTCCAAAGAAGATACCAAAATGGCCAACAAGCACATGAAAAGATATTTAACTTCACTGGTCATTAAAGAAATGCAAATCAAAACCACAATGAGATACCGTTTCCGCAGGTCCAACAGATTGGCGGTAATAAAAAAAATGGAGGGTAACAAGTGTTGGTAAGGACGTGGAGAAATAACCCTTGAACATTGCTGGAGTGAATGTAAAATGGTGAAGCTTCTTTCTAAAATAGTTGGGGAGTTTCTAAAAAAGATAAACATAGAATCACCATATGATGCAGCAATTCTACTCCTAGATCTATATTCCAAAGAACTGAAAATAGGAATTCTCATAAATACTTGTATACGAATGTTCATGGCAGCATAGTAACTAAGAGACAGAAACAACCTAGATATCCATCAAAGGATGTATGAGTGAACAAGTTGTGGTGTATACATACGATGAATATTACTCAGCCATGAAAAGTACTGAAGTATTGATACTTCAAACCCCCAAACACTGTACTAAATGAAAGAAGCCAGGCACAAAGGACTACATATTGTGTGATCCCTTTTATATGAAATAGTAAAAATAAGCAGATCAAAAGAGAGCAAATTAGTGGTTGCCAGGGAATGGGGAAAGAGGACATAGGGAGAGATCATTTAAAGGGTATGGTGTATTCTTCTGACATGTTAAAGAAGTTTTGAAACTGGAGAGAGTTGATTGCAAAACACTGTGAAGGCACTAAGTGTCACTGAATTGTGTATTTTGAAATGACTAATTGTAATGTGAATTTTACCTAAAAAATGCCTATAAACCTGTTAAAATTTTAAAAAGTTTATATCCATATGGTTTTAAGTCCTTTACTGTTTACTTTCTTCTTCTTGGTTGGAGTTATTATAGTTGTTGCAAAATAAATTTTGTACAGATTTTGTTAATGATTTTAATGAAATCATTAAAAAGTGAAATTTATTGGAACTACATCTTCTTTTAATTGTATAGAATTTTTTAATGCCATTTAGTTCATGTGCCCATGGATGAATACTACAAGGTTAAGCATCATTTCTATTCCCATTTTATTTATTATTTTTAATTTAAAATCCCACAGCCATTGTTTATTATAAAGGTGAAACCTGATGCTTATCATGGGCTTATTGGTTGGATTTCTGGTAGTGATCACAGGCAAACTTTTTGGATTGGCAGAGATGGAGGTCAGCTACCAGTAGGGGCCAGTCACACCAGATGAGGATGTCTTTCCTTGGAAGCCTAATCACCTATTTTTAGTACTAGGCCACCATGGCTTGGAGGTGGACCGAATGTGTGAATCTGTGCCATGTGACCACCACCCTCTGTACAGACACAGAGGTGCATGCCAGCGAGTCGCTCCTTGCCCAGAAGCAGGGCAGGTTTCAGTAGCTTGTATTGCAGCATGCCTAGTTGGACCATCTCCAGGGATCGCCCATTCACCTAATGAGGCTGGTGCCCCAATTGCAGTGTGCCACACCTGTGACCATCCTCCTGCCTCCAAAGACCTGTGCCAACTGCAGAGAGCCTGTGGACGGCACTGGCTACGGGTATGGCCAAGAGAGCCTCATCACAAGGTGCCACAACCGGAAGAAAGCCCTATTTTATGTTTCATTAGACTCTAATGTTGAGAAACATTGTTAATATAAATAGATGGTAATGGAAGTTTTATTATTTCATTGTTCCCGAGTTCTTTGAAATTATTGTATGCCAAAGAGCGTAAAGTGATGTAATGTAAATTTAGTTTTAATGGTTCATCAGCTGACAACTCAGATTTTCCTTCGTATTTTTTTTGCAACTGAAGAATTAGAAAACACTTCAGTTGCTTAAGAATTTGATAGTCATTAGAGTAGTTTAGTGTTTCCTCAATACCTACACTAGTATTTCCAGCTGGCCCTATATTTAGTGCTTTAGAGGTTTTTGCCTCTGAGGGAAATATATCATGGTAATAAGAGACATAGGTCAGAGGAATTTCTGTTGTTTGTAAAATGAAAAAAAAAAACATTGTTAGAAAGGGGAAGGAAAAGGTGACACAGGCAGAGCAAGTTTTGAAATAGTTACGTTTAGATGTTGAAAATCTTCTGATGCCCTTAAAACCTATCTATTTATGCCTGTGCACCTTTTGAAAAATGTTGATGTACCTGCAGGGTGTTGAACTCTTTCTGAGGTCTTCTGTAAAGTGCTTCTTACTGCCTGCATTCAGATAAGAATCTTTAAATACCTTGGGACTTCTATGTACTGTGAATAAAAACATGGAAGAAAAATAGAATTTGTCCCTAAAGCTTTTGTTTGAAAACGGATTTACTGATTTTGTGTCTGGATTGTGTCTGGAATAAATGTAGAGTGAACACAAAATTCTTTAAAATTTGGTGAATTAGGAGTTTTGGCTTTTGTTTTAATTCCTTTTCTAAAATTTTTCCCAGGTCAATGAATGGTCATTGAAGATAAGAAAGGAAATGAGAGTTGTTGACAGGCAAATACGAGGTAAATTATAATTTTATGTCTCCTATTCCTTACCCTTTTGGTGTATTTTGTATTAGTTCATAAAAATAAACTGCATCTACCTATTGTAAGACATAGTTTATTCTTATATGAATTGTTTATAGCTGTCCTAATCATTTTGCTTTCTAATCATTGTAAGAAAAGCATATACGTTTTATAAGAGCTAAGTCTTTCCTCTGGCCTTCAATTCAGCTATTCAAGGGGCTATGTTCATTATCTCTGACTTCCTAGAGATTAGGTTAGTGTTGGAAATAAAGCTGGTGCTCACATACTGTGATGGATAGAATAAAGACCTTCCAAAGATGTCTACTTTCGAATCTCAAGAATCTGTAAATATGTCACTTATGTGACAAAAGGGACTTTGCAGATGTGATCAAATTAGGGATCATCAGGTGGAGAGATTATCCTGGGTGTCTGGGTGGGTCCAGTGTAATCACAAGGAGCCTTACAAGAAGGAAATAAGATGTTGAGAAAAAGTGAGAAAAAAGGAGATGTGGCCATGGAACCAGATGTTAAGGTAATGTCCTTTGAAGATGGAGAAGGAGGTCATGAGCCATGCAGTTGTCCTCTAGAAGCTAGAGAAGGCAAGGAAATTGATTATTCCTTGAAGCTTCCAGAAGAACACAGTCCTTCCAACACTTTAATTTTAGAATTTTGGCCACTAGAATTGTAAAAGAAACAGTTGTGTTTTAAGCCATTGCAAAAAGGAAGTAAAGAAACCTCGTCTTACCTATGAAGAAATGATCTTATGAAATTCATGTTAAATTGTGGGTAAGGAATGCAGTGCAATTCCATTTTCATCACTCTTTTGTTTATCTTAGCATAGCTATAAATTGAGGAAAATACATTAAAAAAAGTTTTTTAATGTTTGTTTATTTTTGAGGGGGCGGGGTGGGAGTGGAGGGGCAGAGAGAGCAGGAGACAGTATCTGAAGCAGGCTCTGTGCTGACAACAGAGAGCCAGATGTGGGGCTCGAACTCACAAACTGTGAGTTTGACCTGAGCTAAAATCAAGAGTCGGATGCTCAACTGACTGAACAACCCAGGCTTGGGCACCCCGAGGAAAATATATTTCTTTCTTTTTTAAAATATATTTTTAAAGTGTACTTATTTATTTTGAAAGAGAGAGAGAACCAGTAGGGGAGAGTTAGAGAGAGGGGGACAGAGGATCTGAAGCAGGCTCTGTGCTGACAGTAGAGAGCCTGATGTGGGGCTTGAACTCCTGAACCACGAGATCGTGACCTGAGCCCAAGTTAGACACCTAACCTACTAAGCCACCCAGGTGCCCCACAAGGAAAATATATTTCTAAATGTTGTTGTAAAGTACAACTTAAAATTAAAGTGACTTGCAAAGAGATAGTAATATTTAAAACTTTTATGATTTTTAACACTTTCATAATTAGAGAAAATACCAGCAGGGTATTCCAGTATATCACTTCCTCAAGAAAGGAATTGGAACAGGAAATTCTATTCCCAGCCATGATGGAGTAATGATTTTAGATTTGCGCTTCCATCATAAATAAAGAAAAAAAACTGGACAAATTCTGTGAAACTTCGGTTTTCAAACCTTGGACAACTGACAGCAAAGGATTTTTTTTCCCCCCCAGGAAGAGGGAAACAAAGAGAGTCTTTTTTTTTTTTTTTTTTAAGTTTATTTATTTTGAGAGAGAGTTGGGTCAGGGGGGAGAGGCAGAGGGAGAGAGAAAATCCTAAGTAGGGTCTATGCTGTCAGCATAGAGTCCAACATGGGGCTCAATTGCATGAACCATGAGATCATAACTTGAGTTGAAATCAAGAGTCAGATGCTCAACCGACTGAGCCACCCAGGTGCCCCACAAAGAGAATCTTAATATGGTCCTAATTTTCAGCCTGGAGAAACTTTCTGATCGTAGCATATGGAAGGAAATTCTAAGCAGAGCATGGTGGTCTTGGGGTTGAGGAGGCAGAGGTCAGGGTTCAGGGAGGCTGTAGTGACTGGAATTTGTGGAGCAAAATATCAGAGAGAGGGGCAGTACCCAGAGAAAGCTCTAAATGCCTACACAGTGTACCATTGAGTCTTTGGCTGAATTCTAAGCTCTGCATACTTAGAATGAGATTTCAAGAGGCTAGGCAAAGAACAATTACTGGGGACAAAACAAATACACTATAAGCTAAACAATTCTTAGAGCTAACAAAATTGAGAGATGGTAGAGTTCTGATAAGACACAGGAAAGAGACTTTGTTGAACATCTTGGACATTCAGTAGAGAACCCAGAAAGATCACGTTTTAATATTAAGGCTAAGGCAGGCCTAGATTAAAGGCAACCATAAGCCCTCACCAGCAAAGCTTAAAAACAGTTCTTAGGGCCTAAACCTGAGTGGCTCAGTTAGTTGAGCATCCGACTTTGGTTCAGGGCATGATCTCATGAACTCTTGGTTCATGGGTTCATGCCCTATGTCAGGTTTTGCGCTGATGGCACGGTGCCTGTTTTGGATTCTCTGTCTCCCTCTCTCTGGGGCCCTCCCCCGCTCATGTGTGCGCTTGCTCTCTCTCTCGCTCTCTTTCTCTCAAAAGTAAACCAGAAAAAAAGTTCTTGAAAGCTGATCTGCAGACAGCTTAAATGCCAATAAAGGTGAATGCTCTTTAAAGAAAGACCAAAAAATTCAGACACTTAAAATGAAACATTTAGAGTGCCCAACATCCCATGAAAAATGACTAGAAAGAAGCAGTAAAGTGTGACCCAGAATCAGGAAAAAAAATCAGGTGATACAAATAGACCCAGAAAAAAAGGGGTGATTGAAAAAGCAGACAAGCATTTAAACAGCTATTATAAATATGTTAAGGAATTTAAAGGAAAACATGGATATAATGGGATAAATAGAAGATACAGAAAAGAATAAAATGGAACTTCTAGGATTTAGAAATAAATTGAAATAAAATGAAAACTTCACTGCATGAGTTAAAGAAGCACATAAGACAGTATAAAAAATAAGATCAGTGAAAGTAAGTAGTACAAACTATCTAAACTATAATACAGAGGGAAAAAAAGTAAAGGAAAATATGTATGAACACAGCATCAGTGACCTGTGGAACAATATCAAGTGGTGTCATGTGTCAAGGATAATACAAACAAAAACATACCACAGCATGTCATATTCAAATTACTAAAAGTTAACAATGAAGAGAGAAGACAGTCCGAGAAAAAAATCACATTAAAAAACAAAACGATAGGGGCGCCTGGGTGGCACAGTCGGTTAAGCGTCCGACTTCAGCCAGGTCACGATCTCGCGGTCCGTGAGTTCAAGCCCCGCGTCAGGCTCTGGGCTGATGGCTCGGAGCCTGGAGCCTGTTTCCGATTCTGTGTCTCCCTCTCTCTCTGCCCCTCCCCCGTTCATGCTCTGTCTCTCTCTGTCCCAAAAATAAATAAAACAAAAACAAAAACAAAAAAAAACGATAAGGATGATTAAAATTTTCTTTCAGAAGCAATGCAAACCAAAACATCTTTTTTTCCTGTTTCTTAAATTATTTTAATTATTTTTAGAGACAGAGAACGAGCAGGGGAGAGGGGCAGAGAGAGGGAAAGATTCTTAAGCAGGCCCCACACTGAGTTTGGAGCCCAACTCAGGGCTCTCCCAGGCTCTGGGGTCGTGACCTGAACTGAAATGAAATCAGTAGTCAGATGCTCAACCAGCTGAGCTACCCAGGCACCCCAAACCAAAACATCTTTAATGTGCTGAAAGAAAGAAAAGAACTCAACATTATCCTAGAATTCTATATCCAGTTAAAATAGCATTCTGAAGTGGAGGTGAAACAAAGCCATTTTTATACAAAAGCCAAGAGAATTTGCTGCCAGGAAATCTACAGTACAAGCAATGTTAAAGGAAGTCGTGAGCTGAAGGAAAATTATACAAGATACAAACTGGGATCTACCCAGAGGCATGAAGCATGCTGGAAATAATAAATATGTAAGTAAATATAAGTTTTTTCTTTTTAAAATTTCTTTTAAAAATTACTGAATTTTCATGCCTGAGTGGCTCAGTCTGTTATGCTTAACTCTTGATTTTGGCTCAGGTCATGATCTCAGAGTTCATGGGATGGAGATCAAGCCCCAAGTCAGGCTCTGCACTGAGCCAGGAGCCTGCTTGGGATTCTCTCCACCCGCCCCCCTCAAAATAAACATTAATAAAATAAATGTTACTTGCTTATAAAAATTTATCATAGAAAGACTTGTCTTTCATTTGGTTTTATATTAGCAGTCAAGGTGAATAGATTTTGTAAAAAATACCAGTGCAAAACCTAGAATCTGCAAAATTAAGCTATGGTCTTGAAGTCAGAGTACTGGTTACCCTTGGGGGCATGGTGCATTAAGGCAGACATAAAGAGACTTTTGTAATACTTTGTTTCTTGATATGGTGGTTACATAGGTGTGTTTAATTTGTGAAAATTTGTATATCTCTACAGTAATGTATGCTTTTCTGTGTGTATGATCTACTTGAAAAAAAAGTTTAAAGAGAAAAACAATAGTAACCTCAATAAAGCAAAGTATAAGTACAAGTAGTTCTCATCTTCTTATGGAGAACTCATGTAGTCCAGAGTTTTAGCTTTCAGTTAGATGTTTAATACACTTAGAGTACTCATCATAGACAATACTAGAATGAATTTAGACCATATACATTGCCCCCTTCTCAAATGAAAATAGTTTGGTATCTATATCTCTCCCCATGAGTATAAAAGTAATAATATACATATCGATGCAGAAAAGTATAAATAGGAAAGTTAAAACCACCCTGAAATTCTACCACCCACACATAATACCACAAATATTTTGGTGATCATCCTTTCAGATATATCTGAAACTTATATCTGTACTTGTATTTGTACAAAAATACTTATTTATGAATGGATCATACTTTTCCTGTTGATGTTGTATTGATTTATTTCTTATAAAGTCAAGTATACCTAATACAAAACTAGTTTTAAGTATACCGTTCAGTGACATTAAGTACTTTCACACTGCTGTGGAACCCTTTACCACTATCCATTTTCCAAACGTTTCCTTTTTCCCATACTGAAACTCTGTACACATTAAACAATAACTTTCTTTCCCCCCACGATGGATACCAAATTCCCTAGTAACCATTGTTCTACTTTCTGTTTCTATGTATAATTTGACTATTCTAGGTACCTCATATAAGTGGAATCAAACAATATCTGTCCCTTTGTGCCTGACTTATTTTACTTATCATAATAATGTTTTCAACATTCATCCATGTTATATAGCATGAATCAGAATTAACTTCCTTTTAACAAAGGAAGTTTTAACAAAACTGTCAGTTTTAACAAAAACTGAGGGAATTTGTTAACCACTAGACCAACCTAGCAGTAAGTGCTATAGGGTGTCCTTTCGGTTGAAATTAAAATAGGACAGTAACTTAAAGCCATGTGAAAAAATAGATATTTCTGTTAAAGGTAAATACATGGACAATTACAAAAGCTAGCATTTTTGTAACTTTGATCGTATATCTGTTTTTGTTTTCTACATGATTTAGGAGACTTGAGCATTAAAAAAAAAAATATGTGTTTGAACTCACAGTACAGAAAATGTACTTCAGTGACATCAGTAACTGAATGGGGGTAGGGACAGAGCTGTATACAAGTAATGTTTTTGTATACTATTGAAGTTAAGCTCATATGAATTCAAGTTAGTGTTATAACTTTAGGATATTAAGTGTAATATCCATGGTAATCACAAAGAAAATAGCTATACATTATACCAAAAAGCCAATGAAAAGGGATTTGAAAAGTTCCATTATGAAAAAAGAAATGAGTAAACACAAAAGAAGACATTAATGCAGGAAATTAAAAAGCTGTAAGGCCTACAGAAAAATACAACAAGTGGCAAAAGTAGGCCCCTTCATATCAGTAATTAAATGTAAATGGATTAAATCTTTAGTTGAAAGACAGAGTTTGGCAGAATGTATTTTTTTTAATGTTTATTTATTTTTATTTTTGAGAGCGAGAGCAAGAGGAGGGAAGGGACAGAAAGAGAGGGAGACTCAGAATCCAAAGCAGGCTCCAGGTTCTGAGCTGTCAGCACAGAGCCAGACGCGGGGCTTGAACTCATGGGCTGCGAGATCATGACCTGAGCTGAAGTCGGACGCTTAACTGACTGAGCCACCCAGGCACCCTGGCAGAATGGAATTTTTAAAAAATGATTCTACTCTATGCTGTCTGCAATAGACTTACTTTATTTTCTTTTACTTTAGAGAGAGAGTGTGAATAAGGGAGAGGGGCAGAGGGAGAGACAGAATTTTAAGCAGGCTCCACACTCAATATGGAGCCCAACAGGGGACTGGAGCCCATGAACCTGGAATCATGACCTGAGCCAAAATCAAGAGATGCTCAACTGAGTGATCCACTTAGGTGACCCTGAGACTTAATCACTTTAGATCCAAAAGTACAAATAGGTTGAAAGTGAAAGGACAAAAAAAGATAATCCATGGAAATGGTAACCAAAAGAGAGTGGAGGTTGCTATATTTACACAAAACAAACTTTAAATAAAAAAGAAGAGTCAAAGAAGGACATTATATGTTATTAACAGTTTCAGTAGAATAAGAGGATATAACAATTAATTATACACATCTATGCCCCTGAAAAGATTGTCAAAATATATGAAGCAAAAATTGACAAAACTAAAGGGGGAAGTAATTCTACAATAATAGTTGGAGACTTTAATAACCTACTCTCAAAAGTGAATAGAACAACCAGATAAGGTAAATAAGGGGGGTGCCTGGGTGGCTCAGTCAGTTGAGCATCTGACTCTTGGTTTTGCTCAGGTCATGATCTTGTAGTTTTGTGAGTTTGACCCCCATGTTGGGCTCTATGCTGGCAATGTGGAGCCTGCTTGGGATTCTCTGTCTCCCCCTCTCTCTGCTCCTCCCTTGCTTGTGCTGTCTCTGTCTCTCTCAAAATAAATAAATAAACTTAAAAAAATAATAAGGAAATAAGAATACTTGAATAACATAATAAATCAATTAGATCTAATAGACCTATACAGAATACCCAACAACAGAATACATATTTTTCTCAAGTGCTCATGGGACATTCTTCAGAATAGACTATATGTTAGTTCAAAAATCAAGTCTCAATCAATTTAAAATATAGTTATATAATGTGTCTTCTCTGACCACAAGGTTGAGTAGAAGTCAGAAGATGGAACACTGGAAAATTCACAAATATTGGGAAATTAACACACTCTTTTTTTAATGTTTATTTTTGAGAGAGAGAGAGAGTGTGAGCGAGGGAGGGGCAGAGAGAGAGGGAGACACACAATCTGAAGCTGGCTCCAGGCTCTGAGCTGTCAGCACAGAGCCTGATGTGGGGCTTGAACTCACAGTGAGATCATGACTTGAGCCGAAGTCAGATGCTTAACTGACCGAGTCACCCAGGTACCCCAACACACTCAAAACAGTATATGGGCCTATATGTATATATACGATATGTACATCTATATCTGTATCATAGATAGATAGATAGATAGATAGGTAGACAGATACACACCATAAGGGAAACTAGAAAGTATTTATAGATCAGTGAAAATCACAATACAGTATATCAAAACTTACGGTATGTAGCAAAAGCAGTACTCAGAGGGAAATTATAGCTGTAAAAATGCTTACATTAAAAAAGGAGAACTCAAATCAACAACCTAACTTTACATCTTACAGAATTAGAAAAAGAAGAAACTTAACCTAAAAATAGCAGAATGAAAGAAGTAATAGGATTAGAGCAGAGATAAATGGAGAATAGAAAAACAATAGAGAGTAAGAAATCAAAAGTGAGTTCTTCGAAAACACCAATAAAATTGACAAATCTTTGCTACACTGACTAAAAGGACAAAAGAGAGAGAAAGAAGACTCAAATGCCTAAAATTGGAAATGAAAGTGGGAGTGCTACTACGATTCTAAAAAAAATTGACAATATATATTATAGGGGTACTATGAACAGTTGTACATCAATGAATTGGATAATATAGATGAAATGGACAAATTCCTAGAATCACAAAACCTACCAAGACTGAAACATGAAGAGAAAATCTGAACCGATGTAACTAGTAAGGAGATTGAATCTGTAAGCGAAAATCTCCTGAGAAAGAAAAGTCCTAGATCTGATATATTCCCTGGTGATTTCTACCAAACATTGTAAGAACTAACCCCAGCTCTTATCAAACTTTTCCAAAAAATTGAGAAGAAAACACTTAAGTTCTTTTATAAGGCCATCATTTCCCTGATACCAAAGCCAGATGACACTACAGGAAAAGAAAACTACAGACCAATATCTCTTATGGACACTGATGCAGAAATAACCAAAAAAGAAAAGAAAAAAAAAAAAAAACAACTAGCAGACAGAATTCAAGAGGATTATTCACCATGGCAAAATTGGATTCCTGGAATGCAAGGATAGTTTAATATATGTAAATCAACCAATGTAATATAGCACATCAATAAAATAAAGGAAAAAATACATGATCATCTCAGTTGATGGAAAAAACATTTGACAGAATTTGACACCCTTTTATGGTAACATTGATAGGAATAGAAGGAAATTACCTCAACATAATAAAAGCCATATGTGAAAAATCCACAGCAAACATTACACTCAGTGGTGAAAGAAAGCTTTTTTTGTACCATTAGAAACACCGCAACAATTGCCTGACTTTGCTACCTCTCCTCAACAGAGTACTGGAATCTCTAAACAGAGCAATTAAGTAAAAGAAAGAAAAGGCATCCAAACTGAAAAGGAAGAAGTAAAATTATCTCTTTTCAGATAATACAATCTTAATGTGTATAAAACCCTAAAGATTCTACAACAAAACTGTTGAACTAATAAGTTAATTCAGCAAATTAGGATATAAAACATACAAAAATTAACTGCATTTCTATACACTAACAGTGAATAGTCTGAAAAAGAAATTAAGAAAACAGTCCTATTGGGGTGCCTGGGTGGCTCAGTCGGTTAAGCGTCCGACTTCGTCTCAGGTCATGATCTCACGGTCCGTGAGTTCAAGCCCCGCGTCGGGCTCTGTGCTGACAGCTCAGAGCCTGGAGCCTGCTTCAAATTCTGTGTCTCCCTCTCTCTCTGACCTTCCTCCATTCATGCTCTGTCTCTCTCTGTCTCAAAAATAAATAAACATTAAAATAAATTTTTTTTAAACCAGTCCTATTTACAGTAGCAACAAAAAGAGTGAAATACTTAGGAATTAGCCAAGGAGGTGGAAAACTTGTAAAAGAAAACTATAAAAACATTACTGAAAGAAATTAAATATCTAAGTAAATGGAAAGACATTCTGTGTCCATGGATTGGAATACTTAGCATTGTTAAGATATCAATAGCACCCAATGTGATCTACAGATTCAATGTAAACCCTTTCAAAATCCCAAAGACTTTTTTTCGGAAATAGAAAAATCCACTTTAAAATTCATATAGAATCCCAGGGAAGAGCTAAAACAATCTTGAAAAAGAACAAATTTAGAGGACTCACACTCTCTCATTTCAAAACTTACTACAAAACTATAAATAAACAGTGTAGTACCTGCATGAAGACAGTCATAAAGACCAATGAAATAGAATTGAGAGCCCAGAAATAAATCCTTACATATATGGCCAAATGATTTTTGACAAGGGTGCCAAGACCATTCACTGGGGAAAAGAGTCTTTTCAGCAGATGGGGCTGGGAGAACTGGACATTCACATGCAAAATAATGAAGTTGGACCCCTACTTAATACCATATACAAAAATTAACTCAAAATTAAGACCTACATGTAAAAGCTAAAACTGAAATCCCTAGAAGAAAACATAGGGCAAAAGCGTCATGATACTGGATTTGGCAGTGATTTTTTAGATTTGACCCCAAAACTACAGGCAACAAAAAAAATATATAACAAACTGGACTTTATGGAGATCAAAGATTTTTGTGACTCAAAATACATAGTAGAAACAGTAACAGTAAAAAGGTAACCCACCAAATGGTAGAAAATATTTATAAATCATATATCTGATAAGGGATTAATATCCAGAACATATATATAAAGCCCTTAAAACTCAACAACTAAAAAATAGCCCTATCCAAAAATTTGTAAAGGTTTTGAATAGACTTTCAGGCTTTTAGAATATTTCTCCAAAGAAAATGCACAAGTGGTCAATAAGCACATGAAAAAATGTTCAAAATCACAGATCATTAGGGAAATGCACATCAAAACCGCAAAGAGATAACACCTCACACCCATTAGGATGGCTGCTATCAATTAAAACAAAATGGAAAACAAGTGTTGGCAACGATGTAGAGAAATTTAAGCCAGTGGTCACTGTTGGTGGGAATGTAAAATGGCACAACAGCTGTGGAAAACAGTATGACTATTCCTCAAAAAGTTAAAAATAGAATTACCATGTGATTCCACAGTTCTGCTTTTGAGTATTACTATGGACTCAATGTTTGTTTTGCTCCCAAAATTCATATGTTCAAGCCTTCATCCCCAGTGTGACAGTATTTGGAGGAAGTGGGGCTTTGGGAAGTAATTAGGCCATGAAGGTGGATCCTTTATGAATGGGATTTAGTGCCTTTATCAGAAGAGATATCTTTCTATTATCTTTATCTTTCTATTATCTACATCTTTCTATTCTGTCTTTATCTTGGCTAGTGTAAATGCTGCAATAAACAGAGGGGTGCATATGTCTTTTCACATTAGTATTTTTGTTGTTTTTGGGTAAATACCCAGTAGTGGAATTACTGGATCAAATAGTATTTCTGTTTTTAATTTTTTGAGGAACCACCACTCTTTTCCACGGTGGCTGCACCAATTTACATTCCCACCAACAGTGCATGAGGGTTCTCTTTTCTCCACATCCTCTTCAACACTTGTTATTTCTTGTTGTTTTGATTCTAGCCATTCTGACAGGTGTAAGGTGATATCTCATTGTGGTTTTGGTTGGCATTTCCCTGATGATTAGTAATGTTGAGCATCTTTTTGTGTGTTTGTTGGTGATCTTCAGAGAAATGTCTATTCAGGTCTACTGCCCATTTTTTAATTGGTTTGTTTGGGGTGGGTTTTTTGTTTTTTGGGGTGTTTTTAGTGTTGATATGTTAAGTTCTTTATATACTTTGGATATTCACCCCTATCAGATATATTATTTGCAAAGATCTTCTCCCATTTAGCAGGTTGCTTTTTTGTTGACAATTTCCTTCCTTTGCAAAAGCTTTCATTTTGATGTAGCCTTAATAACTTATTTTTGCTTTTGTTTCCCTTGCCTGAGTAGTCTTATCTAGAAAAATGTTGCTAAGGCCATGGTAAAAAAAAATTACTATCTATGTTTTCTTCTAGGAATTTTATGGTTTCAGGTCTCATGTTTAGTTCTTTAGTCCACTTTATTTTTTTGTGTATGATGTTAGAAAGTGGTATCGTCTCATTTTTTTGCAAGTAGCTGTCCAATTTTCCCAGCACCATTTACTAAAAACAGTGTCTTCCCCATTGTATATTCTTGCCTCCTTTGTCATATATTGACTATATAAGTTTGGGTTTATTTCTCAGCTCTGTATTCTGTTCCATTTGTTTATATGTCGTATGTGTGTGTGTGTGTGTGTGTGTGTGTGTGTGTGTGCGTGCGCACGTGCCAGTAGCATAGGGTTTTGATTACTATAGCTTTGTACTATATCTTGAAACCTGGGATTATGATACTTCCAGCTTTATTCTTTTTTCTCAGGGTTGCTTTGGCTTTTTAGGGTCTTATGTGGTTGCATACAAATTTTAGTATTATTTGTTCTAGTTCTGTGAAAAATGCTGTTGGTACTTTAATAAGGATTGCATTGAATCTGCAGATTGCTTTGTATTGTATAGACATTTTAATATTCTTCCAGTCCACAAGCATGGAATGAATATATTTTCATTTGTTTGTATCATCTTCATTGTTTTTATCATTGTTTTAATAGTTTTCAGAGTACAGGTCTTTCACTTCCTGGGTAAAGTTCATTCCTAGGAATTTTATTCTTTCTGGTGCAATTGTAAATGGAATTGTTTTCCTAATTCATCTTTCTGCCACTTTGTTATCAATGTATATAAATGTAGCTGATTTCTGTGTATTTTATCAGGCAACCTTGCTGACTTCACTTATTTCAAAGAAGGAATCGTTAAACAAAAAGGAAACAGAACTTAAAGATTTAGAATAGTCTCAATCTGTACATACTGCAAAAAATGAGAAAGCATGTTTAGAAGAAGACACAAGGGTATGACTGACCAACCATTTGATAAAGAGATTAGAATGTGTGTTAACCATGGACTTCTTCAGTGACCCCAGCAAGATTACTGCCAATTTGGACTGAAGGAGATAGATACAGGTCAGAATGAACGAAGGCTGTCAGACTTAAATTCTGCAGGACAGGACAATAAAACAGACCATTAGGCTTCAAACTTGCACTGTTCTTCAAGGAAAGAATGTCTCAAAAGCTGATTCAGAGATCATCAGAGCTACCATCTTGGTTCTAGTAACCCACACTGCTTCTAATCAAAGCTGTAGGGAAAGACTTCTAGTAGACCCCTGGTGGTATGCCCTCCCCTCCCCCCCCCCCCACTCCCCCACCCAGCAGAGCCTTAGGTTGGATGGAGCCTTTACAGAAAGTCACAGCATGGTGGTACCCCACTAAAGTATGAGGATGATATTGCCACCTCAGTGGGTCTGGAAGTCAGAGCACTCAGTCAAAGAAGATTATTCTTGACTTTTAAGGTCTTCTAGAGTTTGTTTGCCTTGCTAGGTTTTGGAATTGCTTGGGACTGTCACCCCTTCCTTCCCTATATCTCCCTTTTGGAATGCCTGTTGCATGTTCATAACTGGAGAATAATTTTGCCTCAGGATCAATCATACCTTGAGTCTCACCCATATCTGATTTAGATTGCGTATATATATGGCACTTGGGTGACATCTGGCTTTGGCTCAGGCCATGCGATCTCATGGTTCATGAATTCGAGCCCCGCATCAGGCTCTGTGCTGACAGCTCAGAGTCTGGAGCCTGCTTTGAATTTTGTGTCTCCCTCGCTGTCTGCCCCTCCCTGCTCATGCTCTGTTTGTCTCTCTCTCAAAGATGAATAAACGTTGAAAAAAATGTAGATTGTATATTTTATATATAATTTATTTTTTAATATAGTTGGCTCACATGTTACATTAGTTTTAGGCGTTAGATGAGACTTTGGACTTGAGAAGTTAAAGTTGATGCTGGAACGAGTTAAGACACTTGAGGTGGTTGGGATGGAATGAGTGCATTTTGCATGTGAGAAGGACATAAATTTGGGGCGGGGGGAGGGGGCAGAGCAGAATGCTGTGGACTGAATTTTTGTGTCTCTTGGCCATGTCAGGATACAGCAAAAAGCTAACTGTCTGCAAACCAGGAAGTAGGCTCTCAGCAGGAACCAAATTGGTTGTTGGCACCTTGATCTTGGACTTTCCAGCCTCCAGAATTGTGAGAAATAAATCTATGATTTTTAAGCCACCCAGTCTATGGTAATATAGGTATATACACAAAAAATTTGAAAAGGGTCTTGTAGAGATATTTGCATGCTTATGTTCATAGTGTCATTATTCACAATAGCTAAGAGTTAAAAGCAACCCAGATGCCTGTTGATACATTAATGAACAAAATTGGCATATACATGCAGTGGAAAGCCTTAAAAAGAAATTCTGATACATGCTACAACACAGATGAACTTTAAGGATGTTATGCTAAGTGAAATAAGCTAGTCCACAAAAAGACAAATACTCTATGATTCCATTTATATAAGGTGCTTAGAGTAGTCAAATTCGTAAAGGGAGAAAGTTGGATGATGGTTACTGGGGGGGTGATGGGAGGAGGGAATGGGATGTCATTGTTTAATGGGTTTGAGTTTGAGGTTTTTTGTTGTTTTTGCTGCAAAAAACATTATTGTTTCCATTTGGTACACGGTCAGGGTGGGGCTCTTGGGTGGTTGAAAGCTGCCTCGTGGCTGCACAGGGAGGCTCAGGCAGAAGCCCAGACACCAAGGGGGTGCCAGAGGGATCCCTTCAGAGGCTGCTGGGCTATGCAGACTTAGTCTTGCTTGAGGAGTGAGCCTTTCGAAGAGACCTTTGCCCAGCCTGGTGGCTGGCCAACCTGCGCAGGCAAGTCAGGTGGTCACCATCCTCCTGAGTTTCCCCTCCTCATCCAGGAAATGGTTCTCCAAAAAGTCTCAGATATGGGGGGTCTGCGTGGGCAGAACCCTGGCTTTCAGATCCCAAGGGGCCTGCTTCAGGTTCTTGTCTAGAACCCTGGAGTTTTTACCCCACTGATCTTGAGGCGGCTTCTGCACCTCCTGGAAGAGGGAGCTGATTTTTCATCTTCAAGAGATGCGAGGTGCCCACTTATGAAGGAAGTGGCCCAGGCCCTGCTGAGTCACATTCTAGCAGTTGAAATAGAAGCCCAGGAGAGGCAGGTATAGGAGGTACACAGGTAAATGTTGACCAGGAAGTTGAAGGTGGAATGATTCTTAGGAATCTCAGAACCTCAGTGGAATACTTCAGATGAATCTGGGCACTTGTGTTTAATAGCGGTAAGGAGTTAAGCTGGAAATGTGGTATTGGCTGATCCCACAGGTGGAGGATGGCAGAGAAGATGATTCCAAAAATTGCAACTAGAAAAATGGTATGGGGCCTTTCTGTCTACGTACATTGTTAAAGCAAGAGACAGATCCCCATGACCCTGGGCACACAGCCTGAGTTTCAGTTTTGAAAGTTATAAAGAATTTTGGAGATGGATGGTGGTGATGGTTCACAACAAAATGAATGTGCTTAATACCACTTAGCTGTACACTTAAAATAATGGTTAAGATGGCAAATTTATGTTATGTGTGTTTTACCACAATAAAAGTATCTCTGCTGTTCATAAAGCATATAATACAGACGTATCTTACCTCTGGTTGATGATGTTTTGAGACCTTAATATGTTTGGGTTTTCCTCAAGTTGCAGGTTTTTATAAATCATTAATGTACAGAGATTATACTCCCATAATTGTAGAAACATTATTGATTATTAGAGAAAGCTCATTTATAGTATGTTTAAAGTTCCTTAGTACAGTACCAATGAATGTTAGAAAGGCCTTGGAAAGGCAGTTTTGAAATTTTGCCTAATGTAATAGGATTTACTTACCTGTTTACTCTTAAGTTACTTTAATGTTGTTTCTGGAAATAATGAAAACCTATCACATTAATTGTTTTAATTTTGTTTGAATCATCCTCTCTGTTTTTCTTTTTAGTTTTTTTTTAAGATTTTATTTTTAAGGGGCACCTGGTTGACTCAGTCAGTTAAGTGTCTGACTTTGGCTTAGGTCATGATCTCATAGTAAATGTATTCAAGCCCCATGTTGGGCTCTGTGCTGACAGCTCAGAGTCTGGAGCCTGCTTCGGATTCTGTGTCTCCCTCTCCGTCTACTCCTCCCCCACTCGTGCTCTGTCTCTCTCTCTCAAAAAAAATTTTTTTTAATGTTTATTTTTAAGTAATCTCTACACCCAACATGGGGCTTGAACTCAAAACCTCAAAATTGAGAGTTGTACCCTCCACTGACTGAGCTACCCAGGCATCTCTGTTTTCCTTTTAATAGACCCATTTAGATCACCATAAGAATGGATTTGAATGCCAATAAATCTGGTTTACCCTTAATTTTTTGGTGTTTTGTCTTATGTTCTAAATTTAGATATCCAAAGAGAAGAAGAAAAAGTAAAACGGTCAGTGAAAGATGCTGCCAAGAAGGGCCAGAAAGACGTCTGTGTAGTTTTGGCCAAGGAGATGATCAGGTCAAGGAAGGCTGTGAGCAAGCTCTATGCTTCCAAAGCTCACATGAACTCTGTGCTCATGGGGATGAAGAACCAGCTGGGTAAGATGGCCATTATCTGCAGCCTCCTCATTAATGCTGATGGCTCTTGCTACTTTTATTAGTACTGGCTGGATTTCTTGAATGGGAAGAACAGACTCCACTCTGGTTTTTATTCTTTATATTGCCTTGGTTGGAGTGTTACACAAATGCAAAATATAATTATTACTATCATTATTTTATGATTCATTTTCTTTTGCAGTGTTGTTGCAATAATGGCAAAATAAGCATATAAATCTTCTTTGCTTAGAATATTCTGCCTCATGTGAACAGTGTTATAAAGTGACCTGAGAGTTGAGTCAGAGGAGTAAGAAGTGAGCCTGTGCATTGGAGGAATAAGAAGAGAATTTCCTCTGTTCCGAGAGCAGAGTCACCCAAGGCAGAATGTTAAAATAGTCCAGGTCTGGGGCTCCTGAGTGGCTCAGTTAGTTAACCATTCAGTTCTTTTTTTTCAAGTTTATGTTTATTTTGAGACAGAGAGAAGGAAAGCATGAGTAGGGGAGGATCAGAGAGAGGGAGAAACAGAATTCCAGGGCTCGAACTCATAAACCATGAGATCATGACCTGAGCCGAGATCAAGAGTCAGATGCTTAATAACTGACTGAGCCACCCAGGCACCCCTAAGCATCTAATTCTTGATCCCAGCTCAGTTCTTGATCTCAGGGTCGTGAGTTCAAGCCCTGCACTGAGTATGAAGCCTACTTTAAATAGATAGATAGATAGATAGATAGATAGATAGATAATCACTCAATCCAAGTTTATCTTTGGCTTTAACCCCACCTCCTTTTCTGTCTTATCTCTGGCTCTCTACCTAATGCTTCCTTACATCTTAGGAATCTGCAAACTTGTAATGGGTATTCACACGTGAGCTATCAGTTTAATTTCTAAAAATGTATTATAATATTTAAAATAAAAATAAACATAATTTAGTTTTCTTTTATTGTCCAGTGTAATATGTTGTGATCTTTCACATGCATCTGTCTCTAGGCCAGTGACAGCTTGAGTCATAGGTTAAATTTACATCCAGTTGTTTTCTGTTTTTTAAATTTTTTTTATGTTTATTCATTTTTGAGGGAGACAGAGTCAGTGTGAGTGAGGGAGGGGGAGAGAGAGAGGGAGACACAGAATCTGAAGCAGGCTCCAGGCTCCAAACTGTCAAGCACAGAGCTCTATTCTGGGCTCAGACTCATGGACCGCAAGATCATGACTTGGGCCAAAGTCAGACGCTTAACCATCTGAGCTACTCAAGCACCCCTAGTTTCTGTTTTTTAACTTAATTTCTGTTAAATTAAGAAGTCCTAACTCAGAATTATAGTTCCTTGAGAATGGCACCAAATGACTGTTAGATATTTAGACTTGAGTGTGGACTCAGAAATTACAGAGAAATTTTACACTAACAAACATTTTCAGGGGCACCTGGGTGGCTCAGTCAGTTAAGTGATCGACTTTGGCTCAGGTCATGATCTCATGGTTTGTGGGTTCGAGGCCCGCGTCAGGCTCCATGCTGTGACCCTGATGAGTTTATTTAAAATTTTTTCAGTATTTCCTTTTCGGAGTGAACATTAGAAAACATCTGGCTTATTCTCCCCACACCCCCCATAAAGCTCTGTATGCACAGCCGTTTTTGTTTCCCCAATCGCAAAGATGAAAGTACACAGGATAATATAGTAGATGTTTAAGTACCTGTCACCCGGAATGAATACAATTTGACATTTTGTTGTATTTGCTTCAGTTTTATATTCTAGAAGAAACAGTATTACTAAAGTTGAAGCTCCTTTAATACGTCTTCCCAGTTCCCTTCTCTCTCAACCACCCCATAATTAATCACTGTTATGAATCTTGATGTTGGTAGAAATGGTATTCTGTATATACCATTCTGCCTTGTTGTTTTCCATTTATCATTGTGTTTTTGAAGCATAACCATAATGACATATTTTTTTTAACTAGTGGATGGTGTTTCATCAGATGGATGTATCACATTTTACTTTTCCTCCACTGATGGACATTTAGGCTGTTTTCAATATTTTGCTATTACAGTGCTGCTGTGAATGTCTTTTCTCTTTTGCCCATGTGTAAAGGTTTCTCTAGAACAATTTTATACTCAGAAGTAGAATTGCTGGGTTAAAAATAAGTGGGCTGAAATTTGCTACAATTGCAAAATTGTTCTCCAAAGAGGCTTTACTAATTTACATTCCCACAAGCAGTGGATGAGAGTTCCTTTTTCCATACCTTTTCACCAACCCTTGTCAGACTTTGTAATTTTTGAGAAATGTTACCTTAGTACAGCAGATAACATTTCTCTGGGAACTAGTGTACTTGATCACTGTCTTCTGTTTAGCTTTTCTTTCTGGTGTACTGATTCCTAAAGACCTTTTCAAGCAGGTAGAGCTCATAGGTTATCATCCACATGAAAAATCTCTTCTCCTGTAGCATGTACTTTCAGTAGTAAACAGAAGCTCTTGAATGTACTGTTCAGTAGTAAACAGAAGCTCTTGAATGTACTGCACAGAAGTCAGAGCTTGTTATCCTTTAAATATACACCCATAACAATATATTTTGTTTGTTTCAGATACATATTATTTGTGGTTTTCTCAACTGGAAAGTAAAATATTTGCTGGTTGTTTTTTTTTTTTTAAATTAGAGCACACGTGCACAAGTGGGGGAGAGGGGCAGAGGTAGAGAGAATCCTAGCAGGCTCTGCATTCCATGCACAGCCCAACTTGGAGCTCTGTCCCACGACCCCAGGATCATGATCTGAGCTGAAATCAAGAGTTGGATGCTCAACCAACCACGCTAGCCAGGCGCCCCCTGTTTGGTCTTTAAATGAGTCAGAGTGCCCTAAGACTCCGTTCTAGATCCTCTGCTGTTTTCCATATTCACTCTCTTCCCCCAGGTGGCCTTATCTAATGTCGTGCCTCAAAATACTGCTTTCCACATTTTTATCTTCACGCCTGACTTTGTCACCTAGGGTGTGGGTGGCATCTCCACTTATATCTTAATGGTTATGTCAGAATTACTACACCTGCACAGAAATCTTGTCTGGTCCTACTTCATCTGTATCTGCATCTACTCCCTTGTATTTCCCCCTGGGGAACCTAAGACCCCACACAGTTTCATCTGTAAATGTTTCCACATGGATTCCTAAAAGACAAGGGTGCTGTCCCTTCAGTTCCCTGGTCTTTTAGTTCTTGGATGTGTTCATGAGATCATTTCCTTTCCACTGTATTTTCTCTTTCTTTCTGGAAGCAGAAGATTTTGTTAGACTTCCCAGACTGATCCTTTAATTTTCTTACCTTTCCTGTTTTCCATTTTGAAAATAATAATAGCACCTTCCTCATAGAGTAGTTGTGAGGCTTATCAAGCAACGCCTGGTGTGTGGTGATTGCTCTATATGTAGCTCAAAATATGATCACTGTCACCAATTTTGTTGTTGTGTTTCACTTTCTGAGAAATTTCCTTAACTTTATTTCCCATTTCTTCTCTCAAATTCTTCATTTTGGCTATCTGAATTTTAATTTACAGAAGAGTTCTCTGATTTTTTTTGAAATCATCCTGTTCTGGGGCGCCTGGGTGGCACAGTCGGTTAAGCGTCCGACTTCAGCCAGGTCACGATCTCACGGTCCGTGAGTTCGAGCCCCGCGTCAGGCTCTGGGCTGATGGCTCGGAGCCTGGAGCCTGTTTCTGATTCTGTGTCTCCCTCTCTCTCTGCCCCTCCCCTGTTCATGCTCTGTCTCTCTCTGTCCCAAAAATAAATTAAAAAACGTTGAAAAAAAAAAATTTGAAATCATCCTGTTATTTCATGAACACTTCTTTCTGAAATGTTCTAGTGTTCCTTGAACTGTTTGTCAGAGCTCCTTCTCACCACCCTCTTCTTCTCTATCTCTCTTCTTTTTTAAGAAAGAAAAGGAGAGGGTGGGGATGGTGGGGAGGCTGGATTAAGTGTAGGCAGCATGAGAAACTTCCCCAGTATTCTCGGGCAGACAAAGCTACCAAGAGTGAAATGATAATTCTTTAATAAATCCATTTTTTAGCCCCTATTATGTGGCAGATGTATTGCTGGGCACCAGGGATAGTCAACATTATAGGCACAGTCATTGCCCTTTAGGTATGGGATGAAAGCAGCTAATCTGTAAATTTAATAAAAATACCTAAAAAATAATAAATTTAATAGTCAAGTAAGTGGTACTTCTCTTGCAAACTGTGATAAGCACCAGGAGACTGGAAAAGGGAACCGGAGTGGAGAATGGCTCCTTTCAGGGACCAACAATACTGAAGGACGACATGGGTGCTCCAACCTGAGTGCCAGGCAGCTCGTAGGAGAGCCCTGGGGCCAAGAAGAACTGCACATTTAGGAAGTTCCTGGAGGTTGGGGTGCAGGAGAACATGGAGGAGGGATGGCCGGAGAGGCTGAGCAGGGAGGTGAGGAAGACAGTTTTTACAGCCGTCAGGAGAGCAAGGGTTTTCAGAGACAAGCTCAGATTGAGATCGCTGTAGGGGTGGCACAGATAAACTGCAGGACGAGTTCAGAGGAAAAGTATTCTGGGGCGAATCAGAGGCATCTCAGTTCATGGATTAGGGTGCACAAAGGCACAGATGAAATACTTCAGGCTGTGTTCAGCAAAGAGTACATGTTTCAGTTTGACAAGAGCACATTAAGTGGGGCAGTGGGAGGTAGAGCTCCAAAGGTAATTTGGAGTCAGTTTTGTAAGTTAAGCAAGGACTTATCATTCCATTTTGTAGGCAGTAGAGTGCCGTGCACATTGTGAGCACAAACTGTAGGTGCAGCAAGGGACTGGCACAGCAGGATGGCAGGCGGGGGACCTGAGTGGCCATGGGCAGGACCTGAGTAGCTTAGTCAAATGAGATGCACGGAAGAGAGGACACTGGGAAGTTTTAGTCTGGATGCAGAGTAAATGGATGTAGTCAGGGTACCAATAAGCTGGAAATGCTTTAAGACCTTGAACCTGAAAAGAATGCAGGGTCATTAAAAGACACTGGAAACTGAGAGAAGGGAAGCGGTCCTAAAGAGAGAACAGAGCTTCTATTTGGGGCTGTCCAGACTGACTCCAGGAGGATCATCACCCTGCTTCTAAGTACTTAAGCACCAGGCTGGTGGGAGGAAGCCCTGGGGAGGTTGTTGAGAGGCCTTATAGTAGGATGTTCCTGCTGGCAAATTAAATACAGCAGAGAAGGGTGGCACTGAGGACAGAGCAGGAGGGAGGAGTCTATATTTTGGAATGAGAAAAGAGAAAACTAGAAATACTATAATGAGAGTTCCTAAGATTAGGGTCTTGCCCTCAATGTCTGCCCCCCTTCTATCCTAGCCTGTTGTTGCTTTGAAAAGCCACCATTTGATGAAGTCACTTTCCTCAAGATCTTCAGCTAAAATGCAGATATCCCTGGGAAGGGTAACATGTTAAGCCTTGTCAGCTATTAATACGTTATGATTAGATGCTTTCCAAGTGATAGCTTTCTGACAGCAGCTTCTTGCAGAATAAGACAGATGATGAGTATGCTTTAAAAGGGGGAGTAAGTTAAGAGAAAGTTTCAAAGGTGAGACAGGAAATAGAATTACCATATGATTCAGAAATAATGTCTCTGGGTATATACCCAAAATAATTGAAAATAGGGACTCAAACAGATATTTGTACATCCATGTTCATAGTCACATTATTGACAATAGGCAAAAGGTAAAGGTAACCCAAGTATCCGTTGAAGGATGAATAGATAAAATGTGGTATATATACACACAATATTATTCAGCCTTAAAAGGAAAAAAATGATGGGGCGCCTGGGTGGCTGAGTTGGTTGAGTGTGCAACTCTTGATTTTTGATCAGGTCATGAACTCATGGTTTGTGGGATCGAGCCCTAAGTCAGGCTCTGTGCTGTTAATGCAGAGCCAGCTTGGGATTCTCTCTCCCCCTCTCTTTGCTCCTCCCCTGCTCGCACTCTCTCTCACTCTCAAACTTTAAAAAAAAAAAAAAAAAGAAGGAAGGAAGGAAATGCTGACACTTTGTTACAATGTGGATAAACCTTGAAGGCATTATGCTAAGTGAAATAGGCCTGTCCCAAAAGGACAGATAACTATGATTCCACTTACATGAGGTGCCTAGAATAGTCAGATCCACGGAGACAGAAAGTACACTGGTGGTTGCCAGGAGTTGGAAGGAGGGGAAGTGAGAAGTTGAGAGTTTCAACAAGTTGTTCCCCAGGTGCCATCATTCTATGTAATTGAAAATTTGGGGAGAACTAGTTTCTATTTGTTAAAGTCCCTCCCCTTCTTTTTGCCATATGAAATTGGTTGATTTTATTTATTTCCATAAAGAAACGCTCTGGAATTTTTATGGTCAGTACAAGAAAGGAGTAACACATTTCTGATCTAAATATGTCACTATATGTAGAGGCATTTGAGTCTTTATTAACCACCTCAGTGTTGCTTGCTGTTAAGACGTGAATATGTTTAACATTTTTTAAAATCCAGTTTGAATATCATAGTTTTGCTTGTTGTCTTCTAAATGCATTCATTGGTTTATTCAGCATTTGAGAGTCAGCTGTGTCAGGCACAATGGAAGGCACTGGGAATAAAATCATGAGTCCACCTCCAAATAAAAAAGATATCTTGTCCTCTCTTGGGCAGCACATATCACCATTCTTGGTGACTTTAATGAGAAGATTCAGTGGTCTGTGCAGAAGGATGGTATGCAAATTCATGAAGCATACTGTTAAAAAAAGAAATCCATCCATTAGGTCTCCACTCTCTAGAGCTGTTAGTGGGGCCCTGCCCTGCATATTGAGGGAGGAGCATACAGAGACCTTGCAGCTGGAGGAGCCTGGAATGCTGGAAAAACAGCAGGAAGGTCTGGCGGTGGGCTGGGGAGGGACTAGCAGAAAGAGCTATAACCGGGCAATGAGGCTCATGTCATGATCCCTTCCCGTGTGACTTTGCTCTTTCTAATTTTAAATGTCAGGTAGTTTTTATAATGCTAACCTCTTGTTTTCTGTATCATTTTAACCTTTTTGGAGATTCTTTTTTTATTGTGAAATATGTATAGCTAAAAAATCTTCTGTGCTCTGCCTGTTCACTCCTCCCTCCCACCCCAAGCAGCCATTGATCTTTTTACTGTCTCAGTAGTAGCCTTTTCCAGAATGTCATATAGTTGGACTGATACAATGTGTTAAGTAAGCCTTTTAGATTTGTTTCTTTCATTTAGTAATATGCATGTAAGTAAATTTCCTTCATTTTTTTTTAAGGTTTACTTATTTGAGAGAAAGAGAGAGCACGGTGGGGGAGAGGCAGAGAAAGAGGGAGACACAGAATCCAAAGCAGGCTCTAGGCTTCGAGCTGTCAGCACAGAGCCCCATGCAGGGCTCAAACTCAAAAACTGTGAGATCATGACCTGAGCCAAAGTCGGATGCCCAACTGATTGAAGCACGCAGGTGCCCCAGTTACCTTCATTTTTTTAATGGCTTGAGAGCTTTTTTTAACATTGAATATTCCCTTGTATATACCACGCTTTATTTGCTCCATTATTGTTGTTCATTTGCAAGCAACATCTTGGTTGCTTCTAAGTTTGGGCAATAATGAAGAAAGCTGTCAATCTGCAGGTTTTTGTGTAGACATACGTTTCAGCTCATTTGGGTAAATACCAAGGAGCACATATATAAGAGTAGGTTTAATTTTGTAAGAAACTGCCAAATTGTCTTCCAAAGTGGCTGTACCATTTTGCATTCCCACCAGCAGTTGCTGTTGCTCCACACCCTCACCAGCATTGAGTGTTGTCAGTGTTTTGGATTTTGACATTTTAATAGATGTGTAGTGGTATCTCCATGTTTTAGTTTGCAATTTCCTAATGATATGTTGATCATCTTTTCGTGTAGGGTTTGCGGGGTTTTTGCCATCTTTTTTGGTGAGGTATCTGTTTAGGTCTCTGCCCATTTTTAATTGGATTGTTCATTTTCTTACTGAGTTTTAAGAGTTCTTTGCATACATTGGATAAACATTCCTTTCTCATTTGTTTTTTGCAAATATTTTCTTCCAGCTTATGGCCTACTTCTCATTCTGCTGTAGGGGTGACTCATTATAAAACAGTTTTTATCTTCCTCACATGCTTCTTTCCTTGTGGAACATAGAAAGTACATTTTAGTTTTTAGTCTTTTATTTTTCTCTGTATATTCATCTTCTTTGTTTTGAGTTTCCATTGTAGCATTGGCCTTTTAAAAATCTACTTCCCCCAATCCTGATTGGCAATCAAATTAAAGTCTTTTGGGATTAGTTTTATTTCTAAGTTTATTTTTGCTTCTTCTTTTCCCACTATACTCTTCCTTTTCTTCTTCTTCTTCTTCTTTTTTTTTTTTTTTTGTTTGTTTATTTTGAGAGAGAGAGAGAGAGCAGGAGAGGGGCAGAGAGAGAGGGAGACGAAGAGCTCGAACTCCCAAACCATTAGATCATGACCTAAGCCAAAATCAAGAGTCAAGATGCCCAACCAACTGAGCCACCCAGGCGCCTCTCTTGTTTCTTTTAACAATCAGAAATTCATACCCTTTTCAAAGTACAAATGTTTTAGTATTTAATACTTATCACACCAGTTTTTTTCTTTAGCTCCCATCTTTTTATTTTTATTTTTTTACTAATTCAACTCAAAAAAGTTTATTGAACACATGTCATGTTCAAGCACTCTCTGTGGGAAACTCAGCATGTAAATTAGGATAAAACATGGGCCTGTGTAGACATCAGACTTTATAGTTCAAAAAGAACTATATGGAATAAACTTTATTTTTGCCCTTCTTTCCCTCACTTACCTTTTTACAATAACCAATAGTAACTTTAATATATTTAAAACTTTTGTATCATTATAGGGGCATATATAATTTATTTCATCCATACAGATTCTTGATATTTCTGCTGTTATATATACTAATCTTAATCTTAATAGATCAGTATTTCACTTCCCCATTCCAATGTTAAGGAGAAATGAAGAATTCTCTGCAACTAACAAACTTCCTTACTCCTTTAGAAAAATCACAAAATGGTGTGTATGTCACCCAGACATTTCCCTGGTCACTCTTGTTTCCTTGCCTCTTCTTTTCCCTTACATGTGAGAGCTGCCTAGAGTCTGGATTCAGATGAGTAAATTTTTAGTAACTCGTGGCTTAGCCAGGCACTGCAGTGCTCAGGCGGTCTCTGTGCCAGTTTTGTTGGACAGCTCAGAACTTTAAGTCTCATGATATTGCAAAAAAGATTTGGAAGGCTGCCATATCTTTGACATGTTAAAGATGTGTGTGTGGTGGTGGGTAGGGTGCAGGGCAGAGGGATGATCATTTGCTATTACCATGATTTCTTATATAGAAGTGTGTATATGATCAAACTGTAGAAAATGTTTCCGTAGCAAGGAACTGTAACCGCCATACAGCAACACGTAGACTCACTATGTATCTCATCCTGATTTCTCTCATTTTCCTGAGGACTAGTGACAGGGCCCTCAGAGAGCCGCAGCCATCCGTAGGCTGGTGTATGGGGAACACTAGTTGTGTATAGCCTAAAGTGTTGTATTTTCCAGTGTGGCCCTGGCAAGATCTAGAGCTGTTCCTCCCGTGTGACTTGTCCTGGTATCACAGTCATTCCTAGTGGGCTTCCTTCCCTAAAGCTCAGATGCACGCCTTCAGGCTGCTTTCCACATCAGCCGGATGGTGTGCATGCTCAGAGTTTGTACCTGTTGTAGCTAAAGTGTACGGTTTAGAAAAGTCAGTCTCTTGGTCAACTAGCATAGTAATGTAGGTTCACAGATAGTTTTGGGAGTTTACCTACTACTGTTCTCTTTTATTAGAATAGCTTATAATTTGACTATCACTCTTTTTTTGTTGTTGTTAATTAGGCTTCACACCTGCCACAGAGTGCGGGGCGAGGCTTGAGCTCACGACCGTGAGATCAAGACCTGAGCTGAGATCAAGACTCAGATGTTTAACCACCTGAGCTACCTAGGCGCACCTGACTGTCATGCTTTATTCCCAATCCTGTGTCACATTCTGTTGAATGATCCTGTTCCTTTTCCTTTTCAGCGGTTTTGCGAGTGGCCGGTTCCCTACAGAAGAGCACAGAAGTGATGAAGGCCATGCAGAGCCTTGTGAAGATCCCAGAAATCCAGGCCACTATGAGGGAGCTATCCAAAGAGATGATGAAGGTGACCTGGGGCCAACTCTGCATCCTATTCCAAACAGTTAGCAGTCACTTCCAACAGAGCAGGGGGCTGGGGCTGGGGCTGGGTGGGAATGGACGGACCACTGTTGCTGGACAGAAATGATTTTGAAGACCGAGGAGCAGCTGTTAGCACTGGTTGAAACTGTCTGAACTGAGCATGGCAGAGGATGGGTCAGATTGCCAGTGTTCCTTAGAAGAAGTGAAAGTATACCCAAGGCTCAAGGGGAGGTGGAAGATTCAGGGAGCTAGAGTTTCCAGGCTCCAACATGAGCAGGGAGACAGAAAGAAACCAGGGTCTTCCTCAGGGGAGTATTAGTGACACTGGGGAGGGAAGTCGTTCCAGACCAGGAATTGGCAAACCTTTTCTATAAAGGGCTAGATAATAAAATGTATTTTATATTTTATGGGCCATACATTTCTGTTGTAACTACTCAACTCTGCTTTGTAGCACAAAAGCAGCCATAGATAATATAAACAAATGAGCATGACTGTGTCAAAGTAAAACTTTACAAAAACAGGCAGTGGACTGGATTTGGCCCACACTCTGTGCAGTTTAATGTCCCCTATTTTAGGCCAGAAGAGGAGAGACTGAGAACCGAAAGCAGTAAGTACCTGCCACCCCCAGGATCAGGGCCTGGAGAGGACCTATACCGGTGGCCTTCAGACAGGGAGGGACAAGGCTCAGAAGAGCACGGTTACTGAGTTCCCTGCCAGCCAGTGGTACGTCACATATGCTGTCCTATAGAGTCCTCCCAGTGACCCTGTGGGGGAGATATTTTTTTTACCCTATTTTACACAGGAGGAAATTGAGTCTTCAAATTGCCAGGTAATTTACCTAAGTGGCCTTGGTCGTAAGTGACAGATCTGGGCTTGGAGCACAGATGTCTGACCTTACTGCTTGAGCTGCCTCAGAAATGGTGGTAGGAAGTATCTCAGACAGGTGTGTTTCACACTTTTGACTTGTGACCTAAGAGCCAACATTGTATACCTCAGCTTGTGCATAGAAATTGCGTTTCTTCTTCCTAGGGAATTTCATTTATGAACTTGAATTATATGCAGGACTCTGAGGCATGGGGGAGAGGAACTGGAGAAAACTGATAGAACAGCAACATATAAAGCTCAGAACCTAGGTCTTTGGGATGAGAAATCCTTGGGCAGTAGTAGGAAGGAGGGACCAGGGTCAGGAGTGTGTGTCCTTTAAAAGTGGTACATGGATCTTTTTTCCCAAGTTGTGATGACTGTCCATCTAGAACAGGATAACAGGGTAATTCTTGGAATGACTTTAGGCCCGCTAAATTCTAAATTTGTGACCACTAGGATCTGAGGGGAAGCCCCTTCAAGGACCTGGGGTCTTTTCCACAGTGGTTTCTGAATAGTGAAAGGAGTATAGATTTGGAGGAAGGCCTGCATGTAGTAGATAATAGTTACTGAGGTCACTCCAGGATATACATCCCCAAGTACAAACTGAAGCCTGTGGTAGGGGCCCAGCTCCTCGAGGGCAAAGACATGATATTAGTTATTCCATTTGTCCCAGCCCCTGTCCTTTGTGTGGCACAGAGTAGGTAGTTTGTGAATGGTTGCTGATTGAATAGGTGGATAAATGAATGAATAACAGCTTCTGCCTCCAGGATGTGGAAGGCTGTTACAGTCAGGATTCCAGGAGGCTCGTGTAACTAGTTAACCAGCATGTACTACACCTCTTTTCAGTAGTAGCCTCCAGCACTGAGATGACATCCATTCATTCAGGCCATTGAATTGAATCTGAATTGAATCTGTTTATTCATTTTGGTTGAGAGGAAAGGATCTGAGAATGGGTAGAATATGGTTATTCTGATTCATGTTATTAGGAGTTACTTGAGTGTTCTGGCAGCACAAAGGCAGGCAGGAGAGAGGGCTTGCTTTTACATCTGATAGCATCAGTGTAGGTAATGAGAGTCATGCTCTGCCAAGTGCAGGGAACCAGGGCTGGAGCTGTCACAGGTGACCTTCTGCTCCTTGAATCACTGGATTAGGTACAAAGCAAGGGGCTCAGCTGTTGCAAGTGGCAAAGCAGTTAGGATTTTTCTCTATAGACAGCTTCTCAGAAGCCTGAACCCTTGCTTTCTTTCTGCCTCTCCGTCCCTTCCCACCTCTTCTCCCCAGGGGGCCTCTTTCTGACATTGGAGGATGCTGTTCTGACCTTTTACTTCAAAACCAAACAAAAAACAGTCAGTAGGGTCCTAGTTGGGAGCTGAGGACAGTGCTTGGCAAGGAAGACTGCAGGTCTGGCAAGATCTAGAGCTAGAACAGTTTCCTTTTTTTTTTTTTTTTTTTTTTTAATGTTTTGTCTATTTAAGTGTGGGGCTCGAACTCACGACCCAGAGATCAAGAGTCGTACGCTCTTCCAACTAAGCCAGCCAGGCGCCCTGAGAACCGTTTTCTTCTGTGCCATACTGGAGCCCTGCTACCTCAAGGACAAAGGAAGCTGAGTGGCTGGCTTCAGGCTTCCAGGCAGAAGGCTTCCAGTAGAGTCTGGGCATTACCTTGTTGGGTCCAGAAATGCTGTCTGATCAATTCTGTCAGGAATGGAGGATGAGGCTCTGGTGAATTGATTGATCCTTGCCAGACCCCCTGGACTGGCCCTACACCAGCAGCTGTGACCTGGACGTGCTCAAGTACTCTTCAGGCCTTTTTAGGGTTCCGTGGAGCCCCACTCTGCTCTTGGTACTTGTTATCATAGTGCCCACTAAGACTCCACTCAGCTTTCACACTGTGTTTCAAGTCCGGTGCTCACGGACTCTGCTTACAACATTAGGGCTCATGCTTCCCAAGACAGCTCAGGGCACACTCACTTTCAACAAGTTTTTCCCCAAGTGCCATCATTACCGTCTGGGTTACTGTGAGAGGCTCCATTGACAGAGGCCCCCGTCCAACCTTGGTGCTGAATCTGGGAAGTTTCCCTATGGCCGTTGCCTTTCTTCAGAGAGGACAGACAGCATCCTTGTTTCTCATGACCATCTGTCTTGAGTGTTCACCCTCAAAAGGGTGATCTGGACTTATAGACACTAGAGCTCAGGTGGAACTGGACCCACAGATGTTTCTGTGAGGAACATTTTTACCAGTTGAGGGACGTGATGTGATTTTTTCTGTGTTTAGGCTGGCATCATAGAAGAAATGTTAGAGGATACTTTTGAAAGCATGGATGATCAGGAAGAAATGGAAGAAGCAGCAGAAATGGAAATTGACAAAATTCTGTTTGAAATCACAGCAGGTATGTCCTGAGACTCTTCGACTTTCTCCCCTCCGTTTATGGTCATTCTTCTTGCATTCACTAAGTTACCTAGTACCTTTTTCTTTATGACTCTAAATGCAATGCAGTGACTCTTTATGCAAGTTAGCTATATAGATATTGTGCTTATTTTTCAAGATCTTTTAAAAATGCAAAGAGTTTTAAAAATTCCTAAAGTTTTCAGAATGGTGAGGAGAAACTGCTCTCACAACACTGCTGTTGGGAGCTTAAATTTCTTTCTTTTTTTTTTTTTTTTAATGTTTTATTTATTTTTGACAGAGAGAGACAGAGCATGAGCGGGGGAGGGTCAGAGAGAGAGGGAGACACAGAATCCGAAGCAGGCTCCAGGCTCTGAGCCATCAACACAGAGCCCGATGCAGGGCTCGAACTCACAGACCGCGAGATCATGACCTGAGCCGAAGTCGGACGCTCAACCGACTGAGCCACCCAGGCGCCCCAGGGGAGCTTAAATGTCTATAGACTTTCTTGAAAGCAATTAGGCAGTAGCTGTCAAAAGCCATCAACCTGACAGACTGATTTCTGGGAGTTTATTTTAAACTAGTAATTAAGGATGTGCTGAAAGATTTAACTCAAGGAAGTCTGTTGTAGCATTATTTCTCATATTGAAAAGTTTGAAATAACCTAAATGGATACTAATAGAATACTGGTTGAATTACATCTGTTTTAATGGAATACTTTATAGCTGTGATAGTGTGGAAATACGTTCATTGACATGGAAAGACATTCACAATATAATGTGTGAGAAGAGCCTTGTTATTGAAATATATGCTCGTGTGTAAAAAACATGTCTATAAGAAAAGACTGGAAAGAGGATGAACAAAAACAGTCATCTGTGAAAAATGGTTAATGAAGTTTTAAGCTTTATTTTTACTTCTGGAGTTTGGGTTTTATGTTTAACAAAAAAATTTGTGAGATTTAATTTTTATCTGTTTTAAAATTATTTAATTATTTATTTTTAAATTGTTGGGAAAGACTAGTTCCTCCAGGAAAACCTTTTGTGGAAGGTTAAAAACAGTTTAGTTTTACTGAGAGACATGTAACATCTTCATGAATCTTGAAACTTAAGTATTCAATAGTGTTTAGGAATTTAGAACAAGAGTGGCAGTACCAAATTTCTTAAAACCCGAATCCTCCGTTATTATGACCTGGGTATCATCACAAGTTGGCGTTTGCACTTTTGTCACAGTGAGCAAACCCGCCCTCGAACAGCTTGTTTTATTGCCCCTTTTCTGTTTCTTGTTAGGCTCTTCAGGTACGAAAGGCAGAGAGGATAAGGGACCACTTCTTTAAAATGATAATTTATTCATTTGTTTGCTGTTTCTTTTCAGGGGCCTTGGGCAAAGCACCTAGTAAAGTGACCGACGCCCTTCCGGAGCCTGAACCTTCAGGAGCCATGGCTGCATCAGAAGATGAGGAGGAAGAAGAGGCCCTGGAGGCCATGCAGTCCCGTCTGGCCACACTCCGCAGCTAGTGGCTGCCCAGCTGGGCCCTCAGGCTCTTTCACAGCCCACCTACTGGGAGTGGGCACACTCCTCTGAAGCAGTCACCATGTTATGTATCTCTTGCACTACACCTCTGAGGCACTTTTATTCTGAGAAGGTTCTCTGCTCATATCTCTTCACTTTGCAGAGGTTTGGGGATCTCAATGGGATTGTCCTTGAGAGTTGGGGTTATAAATGCATCATTTTCAGGGGTATAAATAGAAGCATCCTTTTGGGGGGGAGGGCAAAGGAATCTGACTTCATGCGATGCATCATTTTCAGGAGCATAAACAGAAGTATCTTTTGGAGGGAAAGGCAAAGGAATCTGTCTTCTACCGAAGCACTTCTGAGGATAGAGTTGGCCTGAATGTTGAGGACTCTCCATTTTTTTGTCTCTAAACACTATATAAAATGGATTTTAATAAATTTTTGCTTTAACACTTGGTCTCATCGTAGATTGTCATGTGCAGTGAATTTTCAAGGTGTTTGCGGTCTCAGATTATATGTTGGCCTTGGAAAGAGAGAAGGTGCTATAGCCAGTCATATGGGACTTGGAAGCCCAGCAGAAGAGGCTTCTGCTCCGTGGATGCTGCTCCCCAGCTTTCACAGATGTGGTGTGGGAGCGACGCTTCTGCTTTGTCATCTGTTTAACCAAAAGGATCCTCAAGAATTGTGACTCCTTGTCCTGTTGGCCGGATGGCTGTATTATGTCCTGACAGGTGTGCATATGTAGTTTGCTTCCTTTCCTTCCCAATGCACGTTGGACCCAGAGCAGACAGCTGTGAGATTAGGACTTTCACCGTCCAGCTGCTTTTCTCTGCTGCTTTTCTCTGCTGCTGCTGCTGCTGCTGCTGCTGCTGCTGCTGCTGCTGTTTGTTGTTCAACTCATTTGGGTAAATACCAAGGAACACAATTGCTGGATCACTGGTAAGACCATATCTGGTTTTGTAAGAAACTGCCAAACTGTCTTCCAAAGTTGGCTGTACCATTTTGCATTCCCACCAGCCATGACTGAGAGTTCCTAGTGCTCCACATCCTCGTGAGTAGTTGATGTTGTCAGTGTTTTGGATTTTGACCATTCTATCAGGTATGTAGTATTATCTCACTGTTGTTTTAATTTGCAATTCCCTAGTGATTTATGATGTTAAACATTTTTCCATGTGCTTTTCTGCCATTTGTATATCTTTTTGGGTGAGGTGTTTAGGTCTTTGCTCATTTTCAATTGGGTTGTCATTGTTGAGTTTGAAGAGTTCTTTGCATAACAGTCCTATCTCAGATATGTCTTTTATAGATATTTTCTCCCAGTCTAAGGCTGGTCTTCTCACTCCTTCACATTGTCTTTCACGGAGTGGTTTTCAGTCTTAATGAAGTCCAGCTTTCCAATGATTTCTTTCATGATCATGCCTTTGGTGTTAGATTTTAAGTCATGATCATACCCATGATCACCTAGGTTTTCTCCAAAATTCTTCCAGGAATTTAATGTTTTACATTTAGGTTTTGATCCATTTTGATTTAATTTTTGTGACGTGTGTAAGGTCTGTGTCTAGATTTATTTTTTTGCATGTTGATGTCCAGTTTTGGCACGATTTGCTGAAAAGACAATTTCTGCTGCATTATATTGTCCTTACTCCATTTTCAAAGATCAGTTGGCCATTTTTGTGTGGGTCTGTTTCAGGCCCTCGGTTCTGTTTCACTGATGTTATATTGATGTATTTGCCTTTTCCTTCACTAATTACCACCCTGTCTTATTGCTGTACCTTTATAGTAAGTCTTGAAGTCAGATAATACCATCAAGCTTTGTTCTTCACTGTTGTGTTGGCTATTCTGGGCCTTTTGCCTCTCCACATAAACTTTAGAACTCATTTGTCAATATCTACAAACTAGCTGTGATTTTGATTGGGATTACTTTGAATCTATAAATTAACTTGAGAAGAACTGACATTAACAGGATATATTTTCATGATTGCATTTATCTGGCTAGTTTCTTCACAGAATGATAATGGAATTAAGGGATGCTCAGAATCCCTGAGCATTTTTGTCTTATATGGATAATCAGAGTTTATCCAGGTGGATGGATGGACAGAATAATTACAACCACTCTTCCACCCATTCAAATAAAATGATGTAAATGTAGGGTTGGTTTGTTTTCATTGTTTGAAGAGGTCCTCTTTTCTCCATTCCTGTTTTCAGGTTAAGGAAATATCATTGTTGTCTTATCATGTTATATAGTCCATTTTCCCTCAGTATTCTTCTAGGCATCATTGGAAATAAGGAGAGTCAGTTACTACCCTGGCTCTGTAAGGGTCCACAATCTGGGAAGGGAAATGATGGTGTAAATACCTGCAATAAAAGTTTTCCTCTTTCCTCAGCTTGTCAGCTTAGGTCCAGCACTAGCAGCACCAGCTCCCATTCTCCATCCCAACCATAGACTGAATCTACTTGGTGCCCTAAACAAACAAACAAACAATGTCAAGAGTAGCATCCCACAACACTGACCCATTTGTTTTGTTTGGAAATATAGCTCACACTAAAAACCACCATCCAGCTTGTGGTGATCACCCAGCATTTCACTCTAGACAGGTTGTAACCTCATTTACTCTGTCCCTCCCCACACTCCCCATGTTGCCTTTCATGCCTTCCTGAGCACTTACCACTCATACAGCTCACATCACCTGGGGCCTCCTTGTCGTGTATTTCCTCATCTATCTCAGGACTCCTGGAGAGAAGGGGTTTTGACTCATATTTGTTCCCAAAGAGTATTAGTCATGCCTTTCTCTGCACCTCTTCCTGACACCCAACACCTAGTTGAAGAACTATGGCCACTTTTCTTGTCCTACCATAGTGACACAGCTGCTCTTCAGATGCTAATCTGTAGTATCAGTAAGAAAGGCTCTTAAGTAAAACTGGAAATATTTGGTTCAAATAAAAAGCAAGGTCCTTTCCAACTTTTCAGAGCTTTTCGTATACTTTTCCCAAATTTATTTGACCAAGACAGTTTTCTTTTGAGATGCCAGAATGAACATTTCCTTATCACTGAAATCTTTTCAGAAATGCAGGTGTAAATCACAGCATGGAAATGCCTTTTTTTAAAGCTAAGGAAACCCTCTTCTACATATAATTAATGATAGTTTTAAAAAATGTAGAGTGACATCAGGAAAATGGTGGAGTAGACAGCTCCACACACTCACACCTCCAGATTTTCAGAAGTACCAGAAACTGTCAGAACTAACTTTGTCAGAACTGGGAAATGAGAGTTTACAGCAACCAAGTGAACACTGTATTAAGAAAAAAGAAATGTAAAAACAGTAAGAAAGCATTGTGGCATTTTACTTGCCCTTGCCAAATCCTTCTCCTAACTTGGCAGCAGTCTTAAAGACAGGAGCTCACATTCTGTGTGTGACCCTGGTCCCTAGTTCCAGGGGGAGAACAGAATAGACTTAGTCACAAATTATCTTTGTCTGTCTGCCCTTACCTGTCTGTGGGCCATCCTGAAGGACCAATGTAAGGTGCTTATCTCTGGTTTGCCTATTTTGTAACTTAGGGTGGAGAAGCAGCAGGCATTGCTTGAAAACATGTTAAGGAGATAATTTTTAAAAAGTGAGACCACATGGGGGAACAGATTACACTTGAGACCTGCAATAGATCGCTTAAAACCTGGGAAGAAAAGTGAGGGAGAGGGTTTCTTTGGGATATTAGGGCATTCAAAAGCATGTGGAAAGCCATATGCATGCCTAGCACAGGAAATATCAGAAAAGATCTGAGAAGACCCCACACTTTCACCACTCGCTGGTCTGTAGACTTGGGTGCAAGCAGGAAGTGAAGGCTGAGACAGAATTGTCAAAGTCTAAGTGTTAAGAGTGTCCCAGCACAGAGCCAGTCCGTAAAGACTGGGACAGGTGTTTTTTGTTTGTTTTTTAAAGGTCCTGGCATTCAAAGAAATCTTTGTTAAAATACTGGCTGAAAACAGCAAAGTCTTCAATAATTAAGAAGTACAAACCTTGGGGAAGAGGGAGATTCTGATTTCCAGATTTATGCTGGAATATTCAAATGTTTAGTTTTCAACAACAAAAATCACAAAGCATACAAAGAAAGTGCAAAGTATGGCCCATTCAAAAGAAAGTTAAATTTATAGAAACCATCCCAAGAAAGTCCAGACACTGCACTTCTTAGAGACTCTAAACCAGCTGCCTTAAATATACTCGAGGTAAAGAAAACCAGTAAGACAATGAATAAAACAAAAATATCAGAAGATATTATTAAAAAGGAACCACATAAAAATTCTGGAGCTGAAGATTATAGTAACTGAAGTGCAAAAATACACCAGAGGGATTCAACAGATTTGAGTAGGCAGGGGGAAAAAAAGGTGAACTTGAAGATAGAATAGTTGAAATCTAGTTTGAAGAGCAGAAAGAAAAGTGAACAGCCTAAAGGACTTGTGAGACCATCAAGCTCACCAACATATGGATTATGGGAGTTCCAGAAGAAGAGAAAAAGAAAGGAACAGAATCGATATTTAAGGAATAATGGCTAAACTCCTTCCATATCTGAAATATATGAATCTACACATCCAAGAGGCTCAACAAATTCCAAACACAATAAAGGGATTCACACTGAGACACACAGTCAAGTTGTTTAACAGTAGAGACAATAATAATGAAAGCAGAAGGGAAGCAACTCCTCATGTAAAAGGGGCGCTTCAATAAAATTAACAGCTAATTTCTCATCACAAACCATGGAAGTGAGAGGCAGTGGGATGACCTATTTAAGGTACTGAAAGAAAAAACTCAATGAAGAATTATATATCCAGCAAAACTATCCCTTGAGAATGAAAGAGAAAGTAAGGTATTCCCTGATAATGGGAGTCCTTCAGGCTGAAATGAAAGGACAATAGACAATAACTTAAAGCCATATGAATAAAGAACACCAGTAAAGGTGACCACATTCAAAATAAAAGCCAGCATTATACTTTTGGTTTGTAACTCTTCTTTTTTTTTTTTTGCATGAGTTAAAGGCAAATATGTACAAAGTAATTATAAATCCATATTAATGGGCACACAATGTATAGAGATGTAAGCTGTGACAATAACAATATAAAAAGGGACAAATATATTCAGAAGTGCAGTTTTTGTATACTATTGAAATGTAATAGGTATTATTCAAGCTAGATTGTTATAATCTAGTTTTTCAATCTAGTTTTAATCACAATTGTTATACTGTGATTGCAAAAATAACTACTAAGAATATACCTAATACAGAAAAATATAAAGGAAATAAAAATCGTACAGTACAAAATTTCAGTTATGAAAAAAGGAATTGAACTACATATATAGAAAACATATAAACAGGAGAAGTCCATTATGAGTAATTAAATGTAAATTCTCCAACTAAAAGGCAGAGATTGGGAGGACAGATAAAAAACATCACCTGTATGCTGACTCATTTTAGATACAAAGGCACAAAAGGTTGGAAGTAAGAAACGGAGGAGGTGCCAAGAAGATGGAGGATTCTAAGTGCAACCTATCCAAGTCAGTAAACCAGACAGCAATTCGAAGACTGGCAGAACAAACTCCATAACTAAATGTAGAGAAGAAGCTGCATTAGGCTAGGAAGGGCAGAAATGGTTGGGAGTTGCCCCCAGCGCAGAGGGAACTGTAGTCATGGAGAGGAGAAAGCACCAAGGAGCCCACACAGGGAAAACAAATCCCCATAACATCCGGCCTTGAAAACCAGAGGGGCTGAATTCCATGCGTTTGGAGTGTGACTTGGGACTTTAAAAGTCAGCCAACTCAGCCTGGGGCAAGCTGGGAGAGCGAATAATAGTTGGGTACCAGCCCTTAAAGACAGAACAGCCTGACAAGAGGCAACAGAGAAGCAATAGGTTACACAATGAAGAGTGAGCTCTTTTATATTGATTTTGGAGTGTGTTATATTTGACCAAATAGACTTTAAAAAGATGAAAGGCACCTGGTGACTCATTTGGTTAAGTGTATTAAGTGTATGACTCTAGATTTTGGCTCAGGTCATGATCTCACAGTTGTGGGATCAAGCCCCACATCAGGCTCCATGCTCAGCAAGGAGTCATACCATGCATCTTTTCTGACCACAATGCTATGAAATTAGAAATCACCACAAGAAAGAATCTAGAAAAACCACAAATACATGGATATTGAATAACATGCTACTAAACAATGACTGGATCAACTGAGAAATTGAAGAAGAAATCAGAAAGTACATGGAAACAAAAGTGAAAACACAATGGTCCAAAACCTTTGGGATGCAGCAAAAGTGGTTTTAGAGGGAAGTTTATAGTAATACAGGACTACCTCAAAAGCAGGAACAAAGCTCAAGTAAACAAACTTACCTTGCACCCAAAGGAGCTAGAAAAGAATAAACAAAGAATAAACAAGAACAAAGAATAAACAAAACCCCAAATCAGCAGAAACAAGGAAATAATAAAGATTAGAGCAGAAATAAGTGATACAGAAACTAAAAAGACAAGATCAATGAAACCAGGAGCTGGTTATTTGAAAAGATCAACAAAAAATGATAAACCTGAAGCCAGATTCATCCAAACAAAAAGAAAGGAGACTCGAATGAACAAAATCACCAATGAAAGAGGAGAAATCACAACCAACACTACAGAAATACAAACAATTGTAAAAGAATATTATGAAAACCTATATGCCAACAAATTAGACAACCTTGAAGGAATGGATAAATTTCTACAAACATAAAACCTCCCAAAACAGAAACAGGAAGAAATAGACGATTCAAACAGATCAGTTACAAACAATGAAGTTGATTCAGTAATCAAAAAACTCCCAACAAACAAAGCCAGGACCAGACAGCTTCATAGGCGAATAGTACCAAACATTTAAAGAAGAATTAATACCTATTCTACTCAAACTATTCCCCAAAATTGCCTCACTCTATGAGGCAAGTATTGCCCTGATACTAAAACCAGATGAAGATCCCACAGAAAGGGAGAACTACAGGCCAATAACCCTTATGAACACGAACGTGAAAATTCTCTGTAAAATGCTAGCAAACCAAATCCAGCAAAACATTTCACCACCATCAAGTAGGATTTATTCTCGGGATGCAAGAATGGTTCAATATTTGCAAATCAATGTGATACATCATGTCATTAAGAGGATAAAAACCGTATGATCATTTCAATAGTTGGAGAAAAACAATTTGACAAAGTATAACATCCATTCATGATAAAAGCCCTCAACACAGTGGGGTATGAAAAACCCACAGCAAACATCATACTCAATGGGGACAAACAGAGCTTTCCCCCTAAGATCAGGTACAAGACAAGAATGTCCACCCTCACCACTTTTACTGAAGATAGTGCTGGAAGTCCAAGCCACAGCAATTAGACAACAAAAAGCAATAAAAGGTGTCTAAGTGGTAAGGAAAAAGTAAAATTTTCACTATTTGCAAATGACATGATACTATATATAGTAAAACCTAAAGACTCCACAAAAACTAGAACTGATAAATGAATTTAGTAAAGTCACAGAATATAAAATTAATGTGCATAAGTCTGTTGCATTTCTATAACAATGAGGCAGCAGAAAAAGAAATTGAGAAAACAATCCCATTTATAATTGCACCAAATGGGTGAAAGACTTGTACTCTGAAAATAATAAAACACTGATGAAAGAAACTGAAGATGACACAAAGAAATAGACATTCCATGCTTATGGAATTGGAAGAACAAATATTGTTAAAATGTCTATACTACTGAAAGCAATCTACAGATTTAATGCAATCCTATCAAAATACCAACAGTGGGACACTGGGGTGGCTCAGTCAGTTGTGCATCTGACTCTTGACTCAGGTCATGATCACAGGGTCATGGGATTTGATTTTGCATCAGGCTCTGTGCTGAGCATGGAGACTGCTTAAGATTCTCTCCCTCCAGTCCTCTTCCCCACCCCTCCCTCTCTCTCTTTCTCTCTAAAAGTAAGAAAGAAATACTACCCGTATTTTTCAGAGAATCATAACAAAAAATCCTAAAATTTACATGGAACAACAAAAGACCATAAATAGCCAAAGCAAAGCTGGAGGTATCACAATTCCAGACTTCAAGTTATATTACAAAGCTGTGGTAATCAGAACAGTATGGTGCGGGCACAAAAACAGACACATAGATCAATGGAACTGAATAGAAAACCCAGAAATAAACCCACAATTAAATGATCAGTCTTCAATAAAGGAGGAAAGAATATCCAATGGGGAAAAGACAATCTCTTCAACAAATGGTTTTGGGAAAACTGGACAGCTACATGCAAAACAATGAAACTGGATCACTTTCTTTCATTATACACAAAAATAAACTCAAAATTGATTAAAGAACTAAATGTGAAACCATAAAAATCCTGGAAGAGAGCATAGGCAGTAATTTCTCTGACATCAGACATAACATTTTTCTAGATGTATCTCCTGAGGGAAGGGAAATAAAAGCAAAAAATAAACTGTTGGGATAATATCAAGATAAAAAGCTTCTGCATAGTGAAGGAAACAAATCAACAGAACCAAAAGCAACCTACTGAATGGGAGAAGATATTTGCAAATGACATATGTAATAAAGGGTTAGTATCCAAAATATATAAAGAGCTTATACAACTCAATACTCAAAAAACAATCCAATTAAAGAATGGGAAGACATGAACAGACATTTCTCCAAAGAAGACAACCATGCAGATGGCCAACCAAAACATGAAAAGATGCTCAACATCACTTATCATCAGGGAAATGCAAATCAAAACTATGAGTTATCACTCATACCTGTCACAATGGCTAAAATAAAAAAGAACATGAGAGACAACAAGTGTTGGTGAAGATATGGAGAAAAAGACCCCTCTTGCACTGTTGGTGGCACTGCAAACCAGTGCAGCCATTCTGGAAAACAGCATGGACTTTCCTCAGAAAGTTAAAAAGAGGACTACTTTATCCAGTGGTTAGTTGCACTACTAGGTATTTACCCCCAAAATACAAAAACACGAATTCAAAAGGATACATGCACCCCTATGTTTATAGCAGCATTATTTACAATAGCCAAATTATGGAAGCAGCCCAAGTGTCCATCGAGATAGATGAATGGATAAAGAGGATGTGGTATACATATACATTGGAATATTACTCACTATCAAAAAGAATGAAATCTTGGCATTGGTACCAACATGGGTGGAGCTAGAGAGTATAATGCTAAGTGAAATAAGTCAGAGGAAGACAAATACTATATGATTTCACCCATATGCAGAATTTAAGAACAAAAAAGTGTACAAAGGAAAAAAGAGACAAACCAAGAATCAGATTCTTAGCTATTGAGAACTGATGGTTACCAGAGGGGAGTGGGTTGGGGATGGATGAAAGAGGTGATGAGGATTAAGAACTGCACTTGTCATGATGAGCACTGGGTGATGGATGCAATTACTGAGCCACTATAATGTACACCTGAAATTAATATAATACTGTATGTTAACTATAGTGGAATTAAAAAAAAAAAAACTCAGTGACTTAAACAGTACAAATGGAAAAAAAAATGGAAAAAGATAATGCATGTGAATAGTACTCATATGTTACACACATATGGGGCACCTATATTATTATGAGACCAAAACAGATTTTAAGTTGGGGTGCCTAGCTGGCTCAGTCAGTGGAGCATGCGACTCTATCTTGGGGTTGTGAGTTTGAGACCCACATTGGGTATAGATCTTACAGAAGAAAAATCCAATAACAACAATAAAAAAAAATACTAACAGGTGATGAAGAGTTTGAAAAATGAGTATATCAAAAATAGATTTTAAGTCAAAATAGATTATAAGAGATAAAGGACATGAAATATTGAAGAAAAAGGGTCAGCCATCAAGAAGATAAAACAATTATAGGGGGCTCCTGGGTAGCTCAGTCAGTTAAATGTCTGACTTCAGCTCAGGCCATGATGTCACAGTTTGTGAGTTTGAGCCCCACATCAGGGTCTGTGCTGACAGCTCAGAGTCTGGGGCCTGCTTCAGATTCTGTGTGTCCCTCTCTGCCCCTCTCCTGCTCCTGCTCTATCCCTCTCTCTCAAAAATAAACATTAAAAAAAAAAAGGATGTAACAATTATATGTGCACCTAACAATAGAGCCCCAAGATATATGAAGTAAAGGTTGCCAGAATTGAAGAAATAGTTCTATAATAATAGAACTTTCAGTAATAAAGCAGCCAAGCATACAATCAATACGTAAATAGAGGACATGGACACTATATATCAATTAGGCCAAATAGACATACACATAATACTACACCCAACAACAGTAAAAATACACATTATTCTAAATGGAATATTCTCCAGGATAAAGCATGTAAGGCCACAAAGTCTCTTGAAATGTAAAAAAGAATGAAACCATACTAAATATCTTTTCTGACCACAAAGAAATGAAACTAGTACTCAGTAACAGGGAAACTGGAAAATCACATATATGTGGAAATTATCTCAACATTAAAGGGTCAAGGAAAAAAAATCACAATGGAAATTAGAAAATACCTTGAGATGAATGAAAATGTAAAGACAACATGCCAAGAGTTACTGCAAAAATAGTGCTTAGAGGGAGATTTATGACTGTAAATGCAAATATTTAAAAATGAAAAATACCTCAAATTTATAAACTGTCACCTTAAGGAACTAGAGAAAGAAAAGCAAAGTAACCCAAAAATAGCAGAAAGAAGAAAATAAAAAGATTAGAGTGGAAATCTAATTGGAAACAAAAATCAGAAAAATCAACAAAACCAAAGACAGTTTTATAAAGAGATCAGCAAAATTGATCTTTATCTAGACTGACTGTAAGAGGGAGGAGAAAGAGGACAGCAAGAAGATTCCAATTACTAACATCAGAGGGTGCATTACTATCAACGTTACACAAAAAAGGTTTATGAGAAAATAAAGAGCTACATGCTAAAAAATTGGAAAAACCTAGGTAAAATGGGAAAAGCCCCAGTAACACAGAAACTACTAAGACTGAGGAACTGAAAAACTGAAAATGTATATAGACCTGTAAAACAAGGAACAATCAGGAATCAAAAAACAAACAACCCCCAACAAAGAACACTTCAGGACCAGATGACTTCACTGGTGAATTTTACCAAATATTTAAAAAAGAATGGGCACCAATCATCAAACTCTCCCCCAAGAATGGAATGGGAGAGAACACTACATAACTCATACTATAAGGCCAGCAATATCCCAATACTAAAGCCAGACAAAGACACTATAAGAAGACTACAAGTATCCTCTATGGATATAGCTGCAAAAATCCTCAACAAAATACTGGGAAACTAAATCCAGTGGCATATTAAAAAGATTCTATACCATGATCAAGAGAGATTTATTCCAGGAATGCAAGGGTGGTTCAACATAAGAAAATCAAGATAATACACCATATTAACAGAATGAAGGAAGAAAACCATGTGGTCATCTCAATTGACACCGAAAAGGCATTTTACAAAATCGAATACATTTTCAGAACAGAAAACATTCAATGAACTAGAAACATCATAAAGACCATATATGAAAAATGTACAGCTAACATTGTACCCAACAGTAAAAAACAGCTTTCCCCTTAAAATCATAAAAAAGCCAAGAATATACAATGGGGAAAGGACAGTCTCTTTAATAAATGGTGTTATGAATATTGGACAGAATGAAACTGGCAAAAGGCAAAAGAAAGAAACTGAACAACTATCTTACACCAGACACAAAACCTAACTCAAAATGCATTAAAGATTTGAACATAAGACCAGAAGGCATAAAATGTTTAGAAGAGAACATAAGTAGTAAGCACCTCAGCATAGATTTTGCCAAGGATTCTTCTGAAACTGACCTCAAAAGTAAAAGGAACAAAAGCAAAAATAAACAAAGCAAGTGATGAGGGACTTTTTAAAAACCTTGGTATTGATTTCACTCAATCCAGTTAGTATCTGAACTAGTATCTTAGCATCTTGACTAGGTTACTCACCTTGCATCTTCACACTTAAGTCATGAAACCTAGTTTTTCCTTTAGAGGAAGGAAAATAAAAGAGAAAAAAATCCCAGTCTCAAGTCCTAGAGAAAGAAAAAGAAATCATTGTTGAACCAGACACTGAAAATAAAAAAAGATGGTAAAGAGGGAAACTGTAAGTCTGGGGTAAAAAAGAAGCCTGTCGGATTACAAAGTTAAGTGCAAGAGGAGTCCAGAATTAATCCTCCAGGGGCAACAGCCTTCCTAATTGTCTGAAATGGATAAGAAAGTGTGTCATGAAAATGCAGGGAAATGAGCAAGGGAAGAGCTGTTTGGATTTATTTTAATATACAAGCATGAGCAGGCAAGCAAAAAAAGATCACAGTCAAGACAAGGGTTCCTGCATTGAGGTATTTTTATTCAACATGGAACTGGAAGCTCTGACATGAGCAACTGGTAAGATTAAAAAAGTAAAGGTACCCAGATTGAAAAGGAAGATCTAAAATTATCTTTACTCATATGATCTTTCATGTAGAAAACTCTATTCTACACACACACACACACGCCTGTCAGAACTGATAAATTCGGCAAAATTGCAGGATACAGAATCATGCAAAAATTGGTTGAAAGAAAAATCAGTTGCATTTGTATATATCAGCAAGGAACAATCCAAAAAGAAAATTACAAAAGCAATTCCCCTTTCAATAACATCAAACAGAATAAAATACTTAGGAATAAATTTAACGAAGGAGGCACGAGACTTGTACACTGAAAACTGGAAAACAGTGCTGAAAGAAATTGAAGACACCACTAGGTAATCACTTAGGAATATGTAAATTTATCAGATCAACACCTTGTACATGTTAAACTTAGACAATATATCAATTATGTCTCAATAAAGCTAGGAGGAGAAAAAAAGACACCAATAAATTGAAAGACTTCTCATGTTCATGAATTACAAGGCTTAACATTGTGAAGATACTACTATTCGAACCCATAAAGGTAGTTTCAGTGTAATCTCTTTCAAAACCCAGATGGGTTTTATTTTTTATAAACAGACCCAACTCAAAACACTCATGTGGAATTTAAAGGGACCCTGAGTATTAAAAAAAAAAAAAATCTTAACAAAGAACAACAAAGAGGGCTTATGGTTCTTGATTTTAAAACTTGCTACACAAAGCTACAAGAATCAAGAGTGCACCCCTGGCATAAGGACAGATATATAGTCTAATAGATTGGAAGCCTAGTTAGTAAATCCTCACATCTATAGTCAACTGTTTTCAATGGGGAAAGAACAATCTCTTCAACAAATGGTGTTAGAAAACTGAAATACCATATTCAAAAGAATGAATTTTGAAGCTTACTTTACTCAAAATAGATCAAACCTAAATCTAAGAGTTAAATCATAAAACTCCTAGAAGAAATCATAAGACCTTGAATTTGGCAATGTTCTCCTAAATATAACACCAAAAGCACAGCCGAAGAAAGTAAAAAATAGGTAACTCAGACTACTAAAATTAAAAATTTAAGAATTTTTTTTACATCCTAGGACACTAGCAAGAGAGTGAAAAAACACACAGAATGGGAGAAAATATGTACAAATATTATGTTTGTTAATGGCTTAATATCCAGAATATATAAAGAATTCATAACCACAAAAAGACAACCCAACCCAGTTTAAAAAAAAAATGGGCAAGGGACTTAAGTAGACATTTCTCCAAAGAAGATATTCAAGTGACCAATATGTATACCCAAAGATACCATCATTAGGGAGATGCAAATCAAACAATGGGATGACATTTTATACCTATGAAGATGGCTACACTTTGACAAAAATGGAAAACAGCACACGTTGGTGATGACATGGATGAATTGGAACTACACCAAGCATTGCTGGCAGGAATGTAAAGTGGTACTGCCATTGTGGAATGTGGAAAACAGCTTGGTGATACCTCAAAAAGTTAAATATATGATTACCATTTGACTCAGAAATTACACTTTCAGGTTATATTCTCCAAAGGATTGAGAACAGGGACTCAGATACTTGTACATAAGTGCTCATAGCAGCGTTATTCACAGTAGCTAAAAGGTGGAAACAACTCAAGTATCCATCATCAAGTGAATGGATTAACACAATGTGTTATACACTGAAATATTCAGCCATAAAAAAGTATGAAGTTTGGAAACATGTTACAAATGGATGCACCTTGAAAGCATTACCCTGCAAGTTAAATAAGCTACAAACAAAAGCATAGATATTTATAAGAAATATCTAAAATATACAAATTCATAAGAAATATCTAAAATATACAAATTCATAGATAGAAACTGGTTAGAGGTTACCAAGGGCTGGAGGTAGGGAAGAAAATGGTTATTGCTTAATAGGTTCAGAGTTTCTGTTTGGGGTGATGAAATATTTTGGAAATGGATAATGGTGCTGGTTACAGAGATTTGTGAATGCCACTCACTTGTACACTTAAATATAAATCTATGTTGAATTTACTACATGATTCTTTTGTATATTTGAGATGATCACATGGATTTTTTGCCTTCTGTTAAAAGTGATGAGTTAATGTCTAAATATTCTGATATTAAACCAGATTTTTATTCCTTAATCTTTTCTTGGTAGTGACACACCATTTTTAATTCATGCTAGATTTGAACTTGCCAGTAATTTATCTAGGATTTTTGCCAGTATGTTTATAAGTAATATTGGCCTGTAATTTCCTTTTCTTGTCAGATTTTGGTATCAAGTGTACTAGCCTTATAAAATCCACTAAATAGTTCTCTCTGTTATCTATCCTCTTGGCTAATTTTGCATAAAATAAGGATTATTTTCTAACCTTGATACAAACTCACTTAAAAAACTGTCTATGCCTGCCGCCTTTTGGGGGTATGGATTGTGCAAAATTTTTAATTAACGATTTAGTTATTTTAATACTATTTATCCAGATTTTCAAGAGTCAATTTTGATAATTTTTCTAGAATACTGTCCAGATTTCATGTTTTAAATAAATTAACAATGATTCATTTAAGATTTTTAAAATCTCTGCCATATTTGTAGTTACATTTTCATTTTCATTCTTAATATTATTCATTTGTACTTTTTCTTCATCAGTCTTGCCAGAAGTTTGTCTATTTTACTGATTTTTTCAGATTCAGCTTTAATTTTGTTGATCGTTTCCATTTCATAAATTTCTTTTATTAATCTTTTCCTTTTGTGTACTGTGAGAGTACTTTATTTTTCTAGTTTTTTGAGTTAAATATTTCTTTTTTCTGGTCTTTGTTTTCTCATAAATGCTTTTAAAGCTACACTTTTTCTTTTGTGTAATTCTTCAGGTGCATTCTACAAGTATCTTACTCTATGTACAAGCTAACAAATTAGCCTGCCACATTTCCATGGATGCTAGTGAAGAATTTGAGACTCAATATTCACATATTTGGCCAGTGCCTCAAGCCCCAATTCCCACGGTGATGTCAAGAGGGCCAAATAATACCTCCATCTACAGAGGTTATATTATAGGAGAGGGATACTGGGCTCAGGGAACCCAAATGTTTTGTAACGGGCAGTTTTCCTCCACAGGGATGCAGTATCTCTTATAAGACTGTTTACTATCAAACAGCTTTGAGAAGATAGTCCAAAACAAAGGGTAGTCAGTGCCTCACTCACAGTGTATGCAAAAACATGAAAGAACCAGAAAGACTTGTTTTCTAACAATCTATAAATCTACATTGGGGAAACTTATCTGAACAATATTGAGCCTTCTAACCCAGGAGCATGGTGTACTTTTCCTTATATACACATCTTTCATTTTGCAGTTGTGGTTTTCAATGTAAAAGTCTTGCATGTCTTTCAATTAAATTTCCTCTGAGCAATTTTACTTTTTTTGCTATTGTAAATGTTATTTTAAAATTTCATTCTAAACTTGTTTATTGCTAATATTTAGAAATACAACTGATTTTTATATATTGTTATTGTGACCTTGCTAAATTAATTTATTCTGGTACTTTATAGATTCTTTTGGATTTTTCATGTACACAATCATGCCATCCAGGAATAAAGACAATTTTACTTCTTACTTTCAAATCTTTTTCTCCCCTCATTGAACTGGTTAGGAGTGGATGTTGAGTGGATGTGGTTAGAGTGAGAACATCATTGATTTGTTCCTGACCTTTAGGAGAAAGTACAAAATATTTTACCATTATATATCATTTTAGCTGTAGCTTTTAATAAATGCCCTTTATCGTATCTAGTTTATTGAGAATTTTTATCAAAAAAGGCTGTTGAATTTTATCAAAAGCTTTTTCTGATCTACTGACAGTTAAGTTTTTCCTCTTTATTCTGTTAATGCACTGAAATACTTGGACTTATTTCTTTTACTTGTTTTAAGTTTTATTTATTTTGAGAGAGAGAGCAAAATTGTTGGCAGGGGAGGGGCAGAGAGAGAGAATCCCAAGCAGGCTCCATCTGTCAGCACAGGGTTCAAACTCACAAACTGTGAGATCAGGACCTGAGCTGAAATCAAGTCTGACATTTACCCAATTGAGCCACCCAGGCACCCCTTGGACTGATTTTCAAACATTAAACTAATCTTGCATTCTTGGAATAAATCATGGTCATATTGTCCTTTATATATATCTATATGTAACACACACATAGATTAGATATAATTAATATATGTTAGATTAATTATATAACTAGCACCTTATAAGATATAATAAAAATATTATAAGAGACAAAGAAGGACATTACATATTGATAAAGGGGTCAATCCAACAAGAGGATATACACTGATAAATGTTTATGCACTCAACACAAAAGCAGCTAAATATATAAAGCAAATATTAACAGACCTAAAGGGAGAAATAGATGGCAATACAATTGTAGGCAATACAATTGTCCTACAATTGTAGGACCTCAATACCCAAATTACACCAATAGATAGACCCATATTAGACAAGATGTACTTAACAGACATATACCAGAAACTTTCCATCTAAAAGCAACAGAATATACATTCTTCTCAGTGTACATGGAACATTCTCTAGAATAGATTATATGTCAGGCCACAAGTCTTAATAAATTTAAGGTAACTGAAATCATAAGCTGCTTTTCCAGTGACAGTGCTATGAAACTAGAAATCAATTGCAAGAAAAAACCTAGAAAATTCACAAATATTTGGAAATTAAGCAACATGCTATGAACAAACAGTGGGTCAAAGAAATAATCAAAGAGAAATCAAGAATTACCTTGGGACAAATGAAAATGGAAATAAAGCATACCAGAACTTGTGGGATGCAGCAACAGCAGTTCTTTTTATTAAAAAAAAATTTTTTTTAACATTTATTCATTCCTGAGTGAGAGAGACAGAGTGCACACGGGGGAGAGGCAGAGAGAGAGGGAGAGACAGAATCCGAAGCAGGCTCCAGGCTCTGAGCTGTCAGCACCGAGCCCAAGGTGGGGCTCAAACTCACGAACTGCGAGATCATGACCTGAGCCAAAGTCGGGTGCTTAACCGACTGAGTCACCAACGTGCCCCAGCAATAGCAGTTCTAAGAGGGAAATTCCTAGCAAGAAATGCCTACATCAAGAAACAAGAAAAATCTCAACCTGACATGGCACCTTAAGGAACTAGAAAAAGAACAAATAAAGCCCAAAGTTAGCAGAAGGAAGGAAATAACAATGATGAGTGAAACTCAATGAAATAGAGACTGAAAAGACAATAGAACAAAATCAATGAAACTGAAAGCTGGTTCTTTCAAAAGACAAGCAAAATTGGTAAACCTTTAGCTAGACTCACCAAGTAAAAAGAGAAGACTCAAAAATCCACGATGAAAGAGAAAATGTTACAACGGATACTACAGAAATACAGAGGATCATAAGAGACTGCTATGAACAACTATTCACCAACAAATTTTACAACCTAGAAGAAATGGATAAATCCCTAGAAACATACAACCTACCAAGACTGAGTCATGAAGAAACAGGAAGAAATCCAAACAGACTGAATATTAGTAAGGAGATTGCATTAGTAATCAAAAACCTCCCCCCCCCCCAAAAAAAAAAGTCTAGGACCAGATGACTTCCCTGATAAATTCTACCAAATATTCAAATTAGAATTAATAACTATCCTTTCCAAACTCTTCCAAAAAATAGAAGCGGGAACACTTCCAAATTCATTTCACAAGGCCAGCATTACAGTGATGTCAACAACAGACAAGTCACCACAAAAAAATTATAAGCCAATATCCCCGATGAACACAGATGCAAAAATCTGAATAAAATATTAGCAAACTGAATTCAACAATACATTCAAAGAATCATACACCATAACCAAATGGATTTATCCTGAGTACAAGGATGGTTCAGCCTCTGCAGATCAATGTGATATACCACATTAACAAAATGAAGCTTAAAAATCATATGATCGGGGCGCCTGGGTGACTCAGTCAGTTAAGCAGCCGACTTCGGCTCACGTCATGATCTCACGGTCCGTGAGTTTGAGCCCTGCGTCGGGCTCTGTGCTGACAGCTTGGAGCCTGGAGCCTGTATCAGATTCTGTGTCTCCCTCTCTCTGACCCTCCCCCGTTCATGCTCTCTCTGTCTCAAAAATAAATAAACGTTAAAAAAAAATTTAAAAAAAAATCATATGATCATGGGGTACCTGGGTGGTTCAGTTAGTTAAGATCTGACTTTTGATTCCAGCTCAGGTCATGATCTCATGGTTTGTGGGATCGAGCCCTGAATCAGGCTCTGTGCTGTCAGCAGAGAGATTCTCTGTCTTCCACTCTCTCTGCCCCTCCCCCACTCTCTCTCTCTCTTAAGCTTAAAAACATATGATCATGTCAATAGATGCAGGAAAAGCATGTGACAACATTCAACATCTATTTATGATAAAAACTCTGAACAAAGTGTATAGGGGGAATGTACCTCAACACAATAAAAGCCATATATGACAAGACAATAGCTAAAATAAAATAATAAAATAAATAAAATAATAAACTAGAAATATAAAATATGAAACCTGAATAGTCCTAGATCTGTTAAAGAAATTGAATCCATAGTTAGAAGTCTCTCTAGCCTATATTTTCACTAATGAAGGGCATCTATATAAATATTCAAGAAAGAAATATTAGTAGAGCTGATCTTTGCACAACACAGAGGTTAAGGGCACTGGCCTATGAAGTAAAAAATCTGCATAAAACTTTTACTCCCCCAAAACTTAATAGCTCACTGTTGACTGGAAGCCTTACAATAATGTAAAAAGTCAATTAACATATTTTGTATATGTCTTATATAATATATTCTTACAGTAAAGTAAGCCAGAGAAATGAAAATGTTCTTAGGAAAAATCATAAGGGAAAATACACCAGCAGTTCTGTACTGTATTTATCAATACCTTAAATTTACGTCGTCTGTTTACAAGATGAGTCACTTGTCAGCACCTACGTCAATATTGTCTTATGTGACATCAAACACTGTAGACATAACTCTAGCCATAAAAGATGGAAAGAATGTAAGAAAGAAATTCATATATATTTACTAGTATAATGATGTATGCACTGATAATGAAGCAGCAGCAACAGGATTGCTTTATGGTAGCCTAGTGCAATTGATCCAAATGCTTCACAGTACCCTAGCCTATGCACTAATGAATGAATCTCTATACAATTTTTATGACCTACAGAGTTACAGTCATATTTACAGTACTGGAAATGTTACATTAAAAAAACCCACTTACCTGTGATGATGGGCTGATAGGCAGTTTCTCAAATTATGAGAGGCATACTGTACAGTAAGAAAAACTGTTTTCTGTTTGAAAGCAGAAAACAGTAAGAAAACTAACCCTTATTAATTTTATGTTAAAGATCACTCACCTTAGAGCTATTCTTATTTGCCATTCTTGCCATGCAATTATATTTTCAAATATAGACAAATACATACATACAGATCAGCTTATTAACTGTATGGCATGATTACTTACTATTGATAAAAGTGGATCATCATGAATGTCTTCCTTTTCATCTTCATGTTGAGTTGTCTGAGGAAGAGGAGGGAGAGGAGGAGATGGTCTTGCTGTCTCAGGGATGGAGGTGGAGGTGGCCTTCCACCTCCTGAGGCCTCCTGCCTCAGTGTAACTTTATGGAAATACATCATAATATCTGACTTGTCTTTTTATGTCTCTAAAGATGTTTCTATATGATACCAATCCCTCTTCCCCCATTTGCTTTAGTTCCAGTGCCTGTATCATAGAAGGGTCCATGTTACTTCTTTTATGAAAAGAAGTCAAAAGCAGTCTTGAATGATCGGGAACCCTTCTGCCAGATTGTCTAAGGGCAATTTATCTTCTGGCACTGCTTTGACTGCTTCTTCCTCATTGTCAGGCACCGTTAATTCCTATCAAGTCTTAATTTCTCTGATGCGGTGTCTGTTAGCTCTTGGATTTCTCCAATATCCTTACCCTAACACTCTTCAACCCCCACCCTTTTGCCATATTCACAATCTCTTTCATAATTTCCTTGATTGGCTGGCTGTCATAAATCCTATTAAGTCATGCACAGTATCTGAACAGTTTTCTCCAGCAAGAATTTATTATTTTGGGCTTGGTAGCTTTCACAGCTTTTTTCTGTAACAATGGAGGGATCTTCAACAGTTTAACCCTTCATCAGGGCTCTCTTCCATAGCGTTTACAATCCTTTCCATAGAGTACCAGGTGTAATGAGCTGTAAAGGTTTTTATGACACCCCAGATCTAGAGACCTTGTGTTTGGGGGGCATGTAGACACTCCAGTGCCTTCAATGTTACACTCATAGAGTTCTGAGTGGCAAGGGGTATTTGTCCAATTTCAAAAGAACTTCAAAACACAGTCCCTTGCTGGCAAGGTACTTCCTGACTTCGGGGGCATCAATGTAACCAACCCAGAAAAAGGTTCTCATTGTCCAGGCCTTCTTTGTGAGACCAAAAGTCTGGCAGTTGGTGTTTATCTTTTCCCTTCACCTTCCAGCTTGGAGGTTAGCAGCTTCAAAGATAAGGGCTGTCCTCATCAGCAACCCGACTGCATTTGCACTTAACAGTAAAGTTAGCCGATCTATCCCCTTCTCGCCTTAAATCCTGATACTTGCTTCTCTTCCTAATAAATGTCCTTTGAGACTTTTCCAGAATAGTGCTCTTTCATCTGCTCAGGCAGATATCCTTTCTCCTCAATGATTTTCTTAATGGCTTCTGGGAACTCGTCTACTGCTTTTGGGTCAGTAGAAACGGCTTCTCTTGTTATTTCTTAAGCCAAACCTTTCTAAAATTATCAAACTATCCTTTGCTGGTGTTACATTCTCCAGTTTTAGATTTTTTGCCTTTTAAGTTGTTGTCGAATGATATTAGTCTATAGATATGCCTTCCTAATAGCAATCCTGCACCCACATAAATGCTGCATTTTCAAGAAGATAAAATATTTCACAAAAAATGTTTTGCACCTTCTGGTGTACCACGACCATGACTTCATGAATTTCCTTTTCTTTTTAACAACAGTCCTTACACTTGGGTTCGTTTGTCTTGAAATGGTAGGCATCAGCAGCAGATCTCCATCAATGGTACTCACCAAGCAATTCAACTTTTCCTTATGCCATGACTTTTCTCTGCTTCTTAGAACCTCCAGCACCATTAGTGGCACTTCATGTGGGCCCCCTGTTGTAGTGTATATGGTACCGCGCTAAACACAAAAATACATGGCAACTGAAAGAAGGCAGTTTGCAATACAATATGCAATTTACTGAAGATGTGAACTGCTCATGCAGAGAGGACTAGTGTCACATGGTGTTTTACGTGTGCTCACTTCAGCAGGAGGTGGTTATGAAATTATTATGGTACAATATGTACAACTGATTTTATGCAGTTACTTCATACTGCATCTTTGTTTACTTTTCTTGACTGCGAATGGCACCATGTATATATATAGTCTGTGTTTCTGTTCCTAAATTTTATTAAGTTTTAACTTTTCATAATAGTACATTTTATGTAATAAATGAAAAAAGAGCCTAGTGCCTACATATATTTTATACATTTTTGACGTTCCTTTTTCAAATTTTGAGTATTTCCAGTCTACAGGGTTTATCTGTGAGTTTTCAAATTGTTGCAGATCTCCAAAAATGTTTCCAATTATTGAAGTAAACCCATGCATAAATGAACTTCTGCAGTTCCAACCTGTGTTGTTCAAGGATCAACTATATATATATATATATAGATAGATAGATATAGATAGATAGATATGTATCGATCTATATATATATTTTTTTCAGCAATTAGATGAAGAGAAAATACTTCCTAACTTGTTTTAGGTTATAACTTCAATATCATAACCCAACATTACAAGGACATTTCAAAATTTTAGATCAATATAAAAAAGTTTTTTTTAGATCAATACCCTTCATTAACAAAAATGCAAAAATCTCCAAAACATAATCTATATTATATACATACAGTTTAAACCTTTTTCTCATACGTTGAAAATTATACGTTCCTCTCTAAGCACTATTGTAACTGAATCTATTTTTGAAATGTATTTTTATTATTCAGTTCCAATAATTTGATTTCAATTGATGTTTTCTTTGATCAGTAGGTTACTTAGAAGTATGCTGCCTAATTTCTCAACATTTGAGAATTTTGCAGTTATCTTTTTACTGTTTAAATTCCACTGTCATCACATCAAGAACGTACCTTATACAATTTCAATTTACATAATCCATTGAAATGTACAGTCTATGGCCTTTCTGGGTGAACAATCAATACGTACTTGAAAGGAATGTGTGTTTTACAGTCATTGGCTTTAGTGTTCTAATAAATGCTGATTTGGTTGATAGGTTCAATTATTTTGTACTTGTACTGGTTTTATGTCTGTTTATTGTATTAATTACAGAAAGAGGTAGAATCACCAACTATGACTGTGAATTTCTTTTCCCCTTTAATTCTGTCAAATTTTGCTTCATATTATTTTGAAGCTCTCCTAATTAGGTATGTAGCCAGTAAGATTATTATATCTTCCAAGTTAACCCTTTTATGACCACTAAGTTTTTTTTAGCAAGAAAAAATACTTCATGATTTCACTCATATGTGAAGTCTAAAAAAACAAATGAATTAAGACACAAAAAGCAGAGCTAGATGTATAAACTGATGATCACCAGAGGGAAAGGGGGTGGAAGATGGGCAAAATGGGTGAAGGGGAGTGGGAGATATGCTTCCAGTTATAGAATAGGTCATAGGAATAAATGATACAGCATAGGAAATATGGCCAACGATATTGTAATAGCGTTGTATGGTGACAGATAGTAGCTACACTTGTAGTGAGTGTATTATGATGTATAGAGTTGTCCAATCACTATGCTGTACACTTGAAACTAATGTAAAATTGTGTCAACTATAAGCAAACAAAAAATTTTTTCTAGAACCAAAAAAAAAAAAAAAAACAAAAACGCTTTTTCTCTCCGGTCATACTCTTTATCTTAAAATCTTAAAATTGGTATCAATATAGCCATACTTACTTTCATATGAGTAGTGTTTACATGGTATAATTCTTTTCTGTACTTTTATTTTTAATCTACAAACCATCTCTTTCATAAGCAGCATATAGTCAAGTCTTTTATTACAGTCAGACCATCTGTATCTTGCATTTGGAGTATTCAGAAAAGTCCCATTTGTTCCTTCTTTCCTGCCCTTCTAATCGGTTTTTTAAAAATAAGAATGTTGTTTTTTTATCTTGGTAAAATATACATAAGAAAAAATTGAGTATTTTAACCATTTTTAAATGTGCAATTCTGTGGTAGCAAGTACATTTACAATGTTGTGCAACCATCACCACCATCCATCCCCAGAACTTCATCAGCCCAGAGAGAAACTCTACCCATCAAACAGTAACTCCCACTCCCACTCCCTTCCATTCCCAGCATCATTCTACTCTGTCTCTATGAAATTTGACTTCTGGAAGATTATGATTATTGTTTTTAATATTTGTTTTTGAGAGAGCGAGCGAGTGAGCAAGCCAGAGAGGGGCAGGGAGGGAGACACAGAATCCGAAGCAGGCTCCAGGCTCCAAGCTGTCAGCACAGAGCCCGACGGGGAGCTCGAACTCATGAACCGCGAGATCATGACCTGAGTCGAAACCGAACGCCTAACCAAATGAGCCACCCTGGTGCCCCTGATTATTTCTCATAGATGTGAAATCATGTATCTCTCCTTCTGTGTCTGGCTTGTCTCACTTAGCATGCTTTCCAGATTCATCCATGTTATAGCATGTGCCAGAATTTCCTTCATTTTTAAGACCAAAAAATATTCCATCGTATGTATTATGCCACATCTTGTTTATTCACTCATTTGTTGATGAACCCCTGGGCTGTTTCCACCTTTTGGCTCTTGTGAATGATGATGCTAAGAACACAAGTGTATGGGTATCTGAATCCTTGCTTTCAATTCTTTTAAGTAAGCCTAGGAGTGCAACTGCTGGATCACATATGTTAGTTCTGTTTAACTTTTTAAGGAAATTTATCCATACCTTAAAAAATATTGGTTAACACTATTATTGTTTAAATTCATCCAGAAGTTTATAATTTCCCTTGTACTCCATTTTTTTCTTGCATGCTCTGGGTTTTCTTTCCTAAGGATATCCTTAAAAGTTCCTTCAGCGAGGGCCTGAAAATAAACTCTGGTTTTCATCTGAAATTTTCCATAAAGAACAGAGGAAGAATTTTGCTGTGTCTGTATTTCTGTTTTTGGCTATGTTCTTCAGCACCGGAAGAATGGAATCTATTTTCTTCTGACCTCCACCGTTGCTGTTACAAAGTCAACTGTTCGTCTGTCACTTCCCTGAAGATCATGTTTTCCCCACTCTGGCTGCTTTTAATATAAAACCTACTTGTTTGAGTAGTCTTTTAATTTATTAACATACAGGTGGACTTTTAACTTATCTTGCTTGATTTAGGTGGGCTTCTCTAATCTGATGAGGTCATTAATACTGGAAAATTATCTCTGAACAGCATCTTTCTCCCCCCCCCCACCCCCCCCCAATTGTCTTGGCTTTCACTCACTATCAAACATGTATTTTTCAGTGTCCTGCTTATCAGTTAACACTTCTTTATAGTTTCCTGTTATTCAATGCCGTATTCTATATTTTTACCAATCTCCCAGTTCATAAAAGAATTTTTTCTGTTTAACTCATCTGCTGAATTTCTAATTTTAACCATCATGTCTCATTTCTATAAATGCTATTTAGCTTCTTTCCATATTTGGTCATTTCTGGAAATCTCATTCTTTCATCATATTCCAATACTCTCATTTCTTTTAATGTATTAAACAGTTCAGAATATAAAATAATACTGGATCATTCCAGTCTGTAAACCTTTGCAGGTTTAATACGGCAATTTGAAAGTTCTTATCGACTCTTGTTCATGGTGGCTTTCTGTTTTCACACTTGTTACAATCTATTTGATTATGAATAACAGTGGTGTAACTATCGGTGGGACTCCTTTGAGGCCTGGCTTGGAGAGAAGCCCAGGGAAATACAGAAAGGTGGCTTCCTGATGAATTCTCTTCCTTCAGAAAGGATTGTTTTAAGATCCTACTGTTCTAAAATTTCTAATAATTTCCTTTTCCTTCGTAAACTCTTATATTATGAAAGACAAGACAAAGTATTTCAATCTCTTTGAAATATTTTTTTAGAACCATTTAACCAGTCACTATTTGATTTCTTGGTTAACTTCCACTTCCAAATTTAGTTAATTGGCGGTATTTCTTTGCAAAAGTGTGACAAGGCTTCCATTTGGCTAAGAAGAAACTTATTTCCATGTTAGCATTATAAATTATCACTCACAAATCACTATAGCATCTAATTTTTTTGCTTTTAAGAGGCATTCCCGGAGCAACCTCTTATACCTAGAACATTGCAGAAAAGTGTGCTGAATCTATAACCAGAGGATAATAATGCCAATGAGTGGAGTCAAAATATTATATGAATACTTTAATGCAAAATGCTTAACACTTAAAATTAGCAAAGCTTCATTTAAATTAAAACTCCATTTAACTAAAGATGGTTAAACCCAAGAATTGTACAGTAGTTGATTTCTGCTATATAATGCCAGTCCTAATGCAATACAGTAGGAACTGCATCGTTAGCTGTCATTTCCTCCATCGCTCATCTGAACCCTAAGGGGTAGGGGAGAGGATACTCAGACACAAAACAAAATACAGCCAAATAAACCGTGCAGTGATTCCTAAGAGTTATAAATCCATTTGACTAAGCTGTCCAACCAAACAGCTGGGAATAACTGCAGGTATTGTTCCAGAGCTGGTAAGAGGTTTTGTTTTTACAGCATGGTAGAAGGTCTGCACTAGGTGAAAAGTCACAGTTTAAGGATGCATGTTCTGTAAATAGTTCCTACATATACACATTTAGTGTGTGTAAACACTAGAAATATACATTAGACAGAGTACCCTTACCAGTTGGGTACAGTTTAAAAAAGAAGATGAGGTAACATGAATCTCAAAGTCCACAGGAATCCTGCCTGAAGAATTTGAACAGCTGCCAGTAATTCACGTCCAATGTACAGGGGTTAAGGCGTCCCTTGGACCCCTACGGTTTGCTGAAACTGGATTCGCTGGCTTTCAGCATAGCAATTGCATCTTTCACTGCATGGTAGATAACATTCTTCACCTAAAAGGACAGGAGAAAACATGGTCAGTTCACCAATAAATCTAAAATCTGTCCTTAAGAGTAAACTTTTCCCTTACCAATTTTACCACCATTCTCTCTAAATTAAAAATTTTTTAATTTTTAATATTTTTTTAAATTTAGAGTCAGAGAGACAGAGAGAGAGGGAGAGAGAGAACACATGAGCAGGGAGGAGGGGCAGAAGGAGAAAGAGAATCTCAAGCAGGCTCCATGCTCAGCACAGAGCCTGACATGGGGCTTGATCCCATGAACCGTGAGATCATGACCTGGGCCGAAATCAAGAGTTGGACGCTCAACCAACTGAGCCGCTCAGGAAGCCCCTCTCTCCAAATTTAAAACTCAGTATTCAACGTGTCAATACTGGAAAGGCCCCTAGACTCCATTAGGCCAGTATTTCACACCTATTTTAAACCCATGCCTTTTCCCCCTCATGCAGGTTTTGATGCCACGTGGCACTGAGCCTGGTGAATACAGGGAGAGGCAAGTCCCAAGGTACAATTTTTCAAAACCTGTATGTTCCCCTAGTTTTCCAAGTATGAAATTATATTTTACATAATTCACTATTAAAAGCATCTTTGAACCCACTCTCTGGATCCTCTTTGGATACTCAAGATTCTGCTCTATTCAAGGATAACAACACAGCATTAAGAGTCTTTGTTCAAGACCAATGTCTGGCAGTTGAGCCAGGATTAGAGATCAGATCTATTCATTTTCAATACTAAAGCCTTTCTCTTGGGGCACAGTATTTACAGTCTAAACAACAGCAAACCAAGGTAAGATTTCTTCTATGTTTGTTCCTCCTTGGCCTATGTAGACAGTGGAACTAGACATAAGCCAGTTCATCAACTCATGTGCCAAGGGTGATATGGCCAAGTTCACAGACTCTCTTTATAAGGTCAATAATGGGTCATGAAGCCAGAGTCAGAGAACACCAGGAATCGGTAATATTTTTACCTGTAATTTATCTTCATGATTGGTGTGAGTCTGTGACAGATAACGGAATTCCTGAGTAAGCCAGAAACAGTGTTTAACATGCTCTGGAGAAACAAAATCTTCGGCCACTTTGATACAGCTATATAAGTTATGAACCTGGAAAACACAAGCTGCATCAGTAACACATATGCAAAAGTTCCTAGTGTAAGGAGAATAAAGAATAAAGTAATGTTTCTTGCCTGATGTGGAGCTCCTGCTGGGATAAATACCACATCCCCAAGAAACTGTACAATAGCCCAGCCTTGAACTCCATACTCTTGGTGAAGACGCTTTCTTAGTGATCGGTCTAAATACCAGCTCTGATCATGAATGGGATCATGGTCTGCTGGGTTTTCTTGACCTTGCTCTTCTGATACCTAGAATACATTTGAAGTAATATGAAACTGAGCAACATATTGAGGCCCAGCGAGGGCACTTTCCCCCTCTGAATAGTGTGGGCAGTCAACAGATGTCAGGCCTTCCTTAACAGATACTCTGTTGGCAGAAAGAGACAAGTAATACTCAAAGACATTAATTGAACGAACCAAGAGAAAACTGAAAGAAAATGTGGTTTTCCTTCTGTTATTTCCAATAATCTCTGACTGGCAGTCTGCATATATTTGGAAATGCTATATTTGGACAATATTTTGGTCTAGACTTTTTTTTTTTTTTAACGTTTATTTTTTGAGAGAGAGACACACAGAGTGCAAGAGGAGGAGGGGCAGAGAGAGAGGGAGACACAGAATCTGAAGCAGGATCTAGGGTCTGAACTGTAAGCACAGAGCCCAACACGGGGCTTGAACCTACACAGGGCGAGATCATGACCTAAGCCAAAGTCGGATGCTTAACTGAGCCACCAGGCGTCCCTGGTCTAAACTTTTGAACATAAACAGGCTCAAGTTCCTTAGAAACAGACTTGCTGTATTGCAGTTATTAAAAATCTATACTCATTTAACAATCTGAAATACAGTGTTACAGACTAGTCCCAAAGATAGCCATAGAATAAATCTGTTTATTCTAGACACAGTTATTTGGCAGCCCAGACTCAGGTTGACACAATCAAAGGAACAATATGGTGACCAGCAGGTTTTGAAAGAGTCCAATGATCCCAAGTAAGAAACAGCTTTGACTCAAACCAATGCTGGTTAAGGACCTACCTGGTACCAGGCAACAGGCTAGGAGTATTCACATTCATTCCTCATGAACTGAAGAATGTCAGTCACAGATGCCTGGGCTGCAATCAGTAGCCTCAGTGGCAAACAGGTTTAAAAACTGAGTGTGTCCATTTCGCCTAGAACTTTCCAGACACAGCCCTTGCTGAACAATCTGCCTACTACTAGAAACCTGAAATCTTAAAAACCCCTGCATCCCTTTCCAATGACCCTTCACAAGCTAATGGCCACAAGCAATGCCTGAGGCTTTCCTGACCTACTACTAGTGAGGGTAGACAAAACCTACAGGGACCTAAGTAACTCACTCTGAGCAAAGATATCAAGGGCCAAGGAATTTTATATGAACCTCTAAAGTACAGTACTTAGATTTTCAAGGCAATAAAAACAAACCGGTACTGGGGCGCCTGGGTGGCTCAGTCGGTTAAGCGTCCGACTTCGGCTCAGATCATGATCTCGCGGTCCGTGAGTTCGAGCCCCACGTCGGGCTCTGTGCTGACTGCTCAGAGCCTGGAGCCTGTTTCAGATTCTGTGTCTCCCTCTCTCTCTGACCCTCCCCCGTTCATGCTCTGTCTCTGTCTCAAAAACAAATAAACGTTAAAAAAAAAAAATTAAGAACCGGTACTAACAGATGATCAGAGGAACTAACCTGAAGGTAGAGCACAAAAATCTCCAAATCCACTATAATGTAAAACACAGTCATAAGGAAAAAGGCAAGGCCCCTCTCCTCTTTTCAAAGGTGTGAGCCTAATCACTTTGAAGTCTGTTCCTCAGCAACCAGCTTCAGCCACATCAGTCTGACAGGCACAGGTCTAACTTTTGAGGCCGTGATGAGTTCCTGGTAACCAGCTAGTCTCAACATGTGGTAATTTATAATACTGCTATTCTCCACGCCTCTCTCCTCACATGCCATAGGATAAAGGGCACACCTTTTTAAGGAATTCTCGTATTTTCTCTGTGTCCTTTGCAGCGTATATATGCCAGAGGGCTCCCGGCTTCTCTTTTCCCTCGATAAATCGCTTTATTGTGAGTTCATCAGAATCTCCGTCTTGGATGGTTTTAAGGACTTCTGGAGCAAGAGAAAGCAAATATCACACCAAAGTCTCCAGCTCAGAGAGTAAGCCCCACTTTTATGCTCAGCAGCACCCTACCTTCTTCTTGGTCACACTGTCCTTTGGGAATTCCCACATACACCATGACATTGGCTGCATCAGATACGTCTAAGTGAAGATTTGTTGTTCCATATTTCCTGTCTTCCGGAGTAATCAATCCTGCCAACAGAAAACACCTTAAATTTACTGAGATGTGAAGGCTGCCATTCTCTTTCTCACTCTCTGGGAGATACTTGGTCACAAACTTAAAACCTGCCTCTCTAAATCATGTACAAGACAACAATATTTAATATTAAATTATCCTTTCAACTTTGAAAGAAAGCAATCTCATCAAATATTTAATCATTAAAACAAAACAAAACAACAACAACAACAACAACAAGTTCTAACAGTAGGACTTCTGTTTCTGATGACAGGCAAAGTAGGTCCTTGACACACCCTCCTGTAAGAACCAAAACTACTGGATGAAATTATTGAAGAAAATTTTCTTCTAATGAATCAGTGTGCTGGCAAAAAAAAAAAAAGAAAGAAAGAAACACTCATAAGCCAAGAAATCAGAAAGCAGGACTCAGGAATGGTAAAGTGGCTCCTCCAAAAGGACATGTGCTTGACCAGGTGAATCCAAGCCCAGGTTGTCACAGCCTAGAGCACTGTGGGGTAAAACCTAAGGCCCAGGGTCCACTCAGGATGGAGAGTCTAACAGAAATCCCCTTCACATACACATAAAGCTGGGACCTCAAATGACTATACACTCAGAACGAAAGAAAACACTGCCTTGGTTCCTTCAACTGTAAAAACAAAAACAAATAGGGAGGGTAGGGTGAACCACAGCACAAGCTCATAGTCTGAGACTTTAATCTCCTACCCCCTGGAAAAGATCTACTTTGCTCAGCACTCACCCTGAGGCTCACCAAACCCTGTGGTCACCCTGGACAGCCCACCCTGACATGTGGACTCTGCTTCTTGAATGGGCAGTGAAGGGAAGCCTGGCTTGAACTGGGCAAGCGGAAGTCATTTTCTAACCTGCCAGCCCCGAAACAGCCCTGTTTTGTCTGGAGGAGGCCAAGGACTTCCCTCTGATTTGTGAGACCCTACGGTTCTAGGAGCTACTCTCCACAGCAGAGGGCACCCCATAACGTCCACCTGGGACTGTGGCCCTAAAGCCCTGCTGTGCCTTCCTTTCTTTCCATTCAGTTGACCTATGAGCCCCAAGAGTGGGGAGAGAACAGTAGGTATTAGGGCAAAATCAAAGGATGTGCTTTAAAGGCGATACATAAAAGATTTGTTTTAACATGGTAAGAGACAAATATAACGGGATTGAATAATGAAACACTCATGGTAAAAAACTGATAGCTACTGTGACTGGGTAGTAAGTATATGGGGAGTCACTGTATTAGACTCTGAAGTTCTGAGTGCATTTGGGACATTTTTCTATAATAAAGAGTAAAATTAAAATTTAAGAAGAAAAAGCAATTAATAGGACACAAGAAAAATGAATGAAATGGACAGTAATAAATGATAGCATGGATGAATATCCAAAAGCCTGATTCTATTTCTATGAAGCTCAAACACAGGTTAAATCTCAAAGAATATTCCGCGGGAATACAAATATATATGGTAGCATCACAAATATGCGGGAACGACAAACACAAATTGCAGGGACGACAGTTAACACTGTGGAAGGAAGCGTGAACAGGTAGGTCTCAGAGCTTCGTCAGGCTGCTTGCTCTTGGATCAGTGCCAAATAGGGGAAAACAGCTGTGCCAACGAGGAAGGAGGTGACACCTACCCAGCCATCAGCACAAAGCCCATCCAAATGTGGCCACGGCGACTGCACACTGATAAAACAGTCTCTAAAAGGAGCCTGAACTCCAACAGACTAAGATCACAAAAACATAAAGGTCCCAGGGAAAGGATTCCCAGAAAATAGAAAATCCTGAAACACAGCACCATGGACTGTTACGAAAAGCATGTAAGTGGACACAATCCGGGCTGCTGGGGGTTGGGGGCAGAGTAGAATGGCTCTAGCCTGGAAATTAGGAGACTTGACGTCCTAGGCTCAGACCCGAGAAGGTCACTGTCCCTGCTACTGTCCTGAAGACCTGGACATCTGTAAAACTGCTGGTGGTACTGGAGCTGGAGAGATACTGACTCTCTCTCTCTCTCCAAAGAACCTTTTCACTCTACTCTGACTGAGGAGTCACAGCTCGGTCACTGGACGTTTGAAAACGACCGCTCTTTAATTTTATGAGAAAGTACAAGGTGTTTGAAAACGAACACATTTTCATTATTTTCAATCCCTCACTGCTTATTTTGTCACAGGTAAAGCTTTTAAAGAGTAACAACACTGCCATCTATCTATGGGTGTCCATGCTGCCAAGCCATTCAAACCAAGCAGACAATTTATTCTGAAAACTTCTCAGATAACCACTTCTACCTCATAAAGCTTCAGGATGTCTACAAGGCAAGGATAATCACTATGCGACATTATACCACTTCCACCATTTCCTTTTGTGGAAAAATACTTTCATTCATGTAAGTTCACTGTAAACCTCCACTGTAAACAGAGTATGCTCCAACCAACTAACTGCTCCGATGGGCTTGCAGAAAGGCAACTCAACTAGGGAACATGCAACAGCCCCACAGCACATGCAGGGTTCTCTAAACTGAGATTTGGAAAGCAAAGGGAATAGGCCAGGGGACCCCTGCCTGCTGTGTCCTCTCTCCCACAGACCATTTCTCACCATCCCGGGCATCTAGACCGTGGGAGCTTCCCAACATAAACTTCCTTCTTGAAATGTTCCCTGACTCCAGTCCAGGTGGATCCCTGAGCTGACTCCATCCTAATGGAAGAACTGTGGGGCTGAGATCCAAGCCCCTGCTCTTCTCCTCCCCCGACAGTCTCGGGAAAACACAGCAAAGGTGCTCTGTCTCATCTTCAGGAGGGCTGTCACCCTCAGGCCCGAGAGACTGGAGTTGAGAGTAATTATAGAAGGAAAGAATAGGGGCACCTGGGTAGCTTGGTCGGGTAAGCGTCCGACTTCGGCTCAGGTCATGATCTCATGGTCCGTGAGTTCGAGCCCCGCGTCAGGCTCTGTGCTGACAGCTCAGAGCCTGGAGCCTGTTTCAGATTCTGTGACTCCCTCTCTCTCTGCCCCTCCCCTGTTCATGCTCTGTCTCTCTCTGTCTCAAAAATAAATAAACGTTTAAAAAAAAAAAAAATAGAAGGAAAGAATAAAATCAAAGAAGTAATTTCTAGAAGGAAAAATGGGATCCAAATAGTATAAAAGACTAAAGCAAATTCAATAAATGATCCAAAAAACTGAAACTTCATTCAACAATCAATGGGTAAATAATTCCTTCAAAACAGCCAACTATCACCAAGACCTAAATAAAGACCCAACATAAAACTATTCAAGATCAGGGGCACATGGGTGGCTAGGCTGGTTAAGCATCCGACTTCAGCTCAGGTCATGATCTCACGGTTTGTGGGTTCAAGCCCCATATTGGGCTCCATGCAGAGCCCGGAGCCTGCTTCAGATCCTATGTCTCCCTCTCTCTCTGGTCTTCCCCCGCTCGCATTCTGTGTGTGTCTCTCTCAAAAATAAAACATTAAAAAATTAAAAAAAAAAACCAAACTAGTTGGTGACCAAGGAAATCAATCTCTATCTTGTACAGTCTTCCTCGTTGGATAGTTTATGGAGTCATGTCTAAACAATGAAAATCCAATTCAAAAGGTGCTTCCAGGGGGCCTGGGTGGCTCAGTCAGTTGAGCAGCGACTTCGGCTCAGGTCATGATCTCACAGTTTGTGGGTTTGAGCCCTGCATCAGGCTCTGGGCTGACAGCTCAGAGCCTCGAGCCTGCTTCAGGTTCTGTGTGTGTCTATCTCTCTCTCTGCTCCTCCCTCACTTGCACTCCTCTCTCTCTCGAAAATAAACATAAAACAACAAACAAAGTGTGCTTCCAATACTAACTTAAGGAACAAACTACTACTCACCAACATGGATTACTTGCATTTAAGTACAGCTGGTTTTAAAACAGCTGCAATGCTAGCAGACTGATTTTAAGATGAATAACAGAATTGATTTGATGATATACCATACAATCATTTAAAAAATATCACACTAAAAACAATTAAGCACCACAAAGATTTTAAGATATAATATTAGATGTAAAAAAAAGAAAAAGTAAAAACTGCATATGTCTTACAACTGTAACTACAAAAAGGAAATACACACACACGGAAAGGAATGAAAGGAAATACACAAAAATGAAGCCAAATGCAGTGTTCTTATTAGGATTATGAATGTTGTCCATCTCCATCTCCCCCAAAAGCAATTTTCCAAACATTCTGACTTAACTCTATTTCCATTATAAGGTTTTCAACTTAGCCGTTTCTTCCTTACCGTAGGCGTTATACATCTTGGGACCAAGATCTGGCCTAACAAAGTAGTTTGGCAGCCTGGAAGCCAAGTTTAGTTTGCCATCTCTCCTTGTGTACTCGGGCAGTGGGATATTGGCCATCAGATCATCAAACCTAGGACAAGACAACCAAGCGTTAGCAAAATAAGTCTGCCTTTCTAATCCAACATTGTTTTGTTCCTTCTTACCAATAGGAAGATAAAGATGGAGATAGCTTTCCTTACAATATTTAAGATGAGACTTATAGTAGTTAGGAACAAAAATGTCTTCTTCCTCTCCTACAGCACACATCTTTAACAAAATGATCTGGAATATTTCAGACAAATGATTTGAGTGATAACTTTCTGATGGTAAGAAGTGACACTCAGGGATGTATTATTAGTTCTAAGCATTCTTTTCAAAGTCCAAGCTCCAATCAGGAAAATGGATCTACCAATTCAGCAGTCTTGCTGTCTAATGCAACGGTATCATTGCATTGAACCTGATGTGTCTGATCCCAGCACTGCCTCCAGCCCAGAGGCTGCACACCTCAGCCGGCCTCTTTCTAGCAGGGCACTACAGTTGAAACTAGTGGACCTTTCATTAGTCAGCCAGATCTCAGAGTCAGGAACTTCTTCATCTCATTTAAAACATACTTCTCCAAGACTAGAAATGAAATATCAGCACCAGTGGAACTATTCCATATTTCATCTTTCTCTTCTGAAAACTGTTTTCTCACCACCTCAAAAAGAATTTAGCCTATCAAGTCAAGGACAGATTCATCCCTCACCCCACCAATAATCATACCTAGAAGGCATCATATCTCTAAAATCTTCTCCTGGTGGCCAGTCCTTAAGTTTCAACACCATTGGTTCTTTTTCATTCTTCAAACGGTCTGAAAAGTAGCCAGAATTACTGAATTGTTATTATTCATAACTCAGAAACAGACCAAAATAAATGGCAAATTAGCATTTTATGCTTAACAATTCAATAAAATTTACCTCTGCAAAATCTTCACAATCCGATACGTTCAGTACACAAATATTTTTCTTTAATATTCCCCTCCTGCCAATTGCAATAAAATTGCCTATTTTATTTCCGTAGGGCCAAGAAATGCGTTCGTACCCAGGAGGTAACACAGGAGTAGCAAAATAAAAATTACGAACTAAGCTTTTCTAGATGCTTATTAAACTGCTGCACACTTACAGACTTCAGCCACCCCCTTTTGCCCTTTACACATAGTTGGTGTTTTGACAGCTGTCTGTTTCAGATCCAGTCTCTTCCTCCTATACAGTGTTCTGGAAGAAGTGAGTAGCTCTCCAACTAATAAACAGTAGTGCACTTTAAAAATCAGAGGCCACAGATGTTTAGTAGACCAGATTTTCTGAGGCCACCATGAAATATAAATGACTTGTTTTGCCCAGCAAGACTGAAACTACCTGATGTTCTGTCCAGGGATAACTAGGGTCAACAGCACCACAGGGTTTAGTCAGCACTATTACCCATTGTAATGCCAAGGAACCAAGAACCAAGCTCTACTTGAAAAAGATACTGATAATTACGATTAACAGCAATGACAACTATTATGTCATTTCTTGCTGTGTTCTAGTCTCTGCTAAGTGTTTTAACCATTTAATCCTTACAACTAAAGCCAACATCCCAGTGAGTTTAGGCACTATTTAATATTCCCATTTTGGGATGAGGAAACTGGCAGATGCCCAAGATCAACCTGTTACTAAGTGGCAGAACTGGAACTGGAGCCCAGGTTTGACTTCAGACCCTGTACTCTTGAGGACTAACATTTGTAATAATGTTTTGTAGTCAACCAAGTACTGTCCCATAACCTAGCTAAGTGCACACTACAGGAGGAAACAAAGAAAAACACAGGGTACCGCGTATGTTCAGAATACCAGCAGTATGTCAGTGTGGGTGGTGAGCTGGGGGTGTGCGCAGCAGAATCGTCAGTAAAGAAAAGGCAAGCTATAGTTGACTCTTAGCTGTTTTTACCATCTGCCGGCATGAGGAAGTTTTGAGTCCCAGAAAAATGAAGTTACCAAGCTCATATGCACAAGTACATATCAAGAGTCAGGCTTTGAACTCAGGCCTAACTGGAAAGCTTCATAAGGTCTGCCCCAGCTGCACAGGGCTGCCTCGCCAGATCATGTCCGTCCTGGGACACCAGCATTTAGAGAATAAGGGAGGCAGGGGAATAAAGACCCTGGCAATTTCCAACTGCAGCCTAATCAGAGACAATGGAGGGCAATACTTGCTTCAGAACTCCCTGCAAGATTCGCTGAGGCTTTGTTGAGTCTGCATTGCAACTGACTCCTTTGCCTGCTCAGTCCTGCTTCCTCTTCCTTTATTTCGCAGATGTTGATCCCTAAGTAACCATCTTATGTCTGAAACTCCATCTTAGTATGTACTTGTAGAAAACCCCATCGTGCCTTGTATTAAATACTTTGTTACAAATAAAGTATGAGCCATAATCTATAAATATGGACAAAAGGAAATAAGGAAGCAGATTCAAAGATGGAAGTGTGTCTAAAAAAGTGAGGGTGATGAATGAGTGACCTTGAGCTACTGACAGTCTAAAGAATGAACTGGTTAAACCCTCCAGCAGGGATGGAGGCCTGGTGACAGATGCCTGTGATGTGAATCCCCAGGGTCAAAGATGAACTTGATGTTCTTGGAAACAGTTTACTACTGATTGGCCAATACATAGAAAGGGCCAAGCCTTAGCACCAGACACACAAGCTGCCTTACTGCCTCAATGCCCCTCTAGCCCAGTTGCAGTAGGCAGTGACCAGGACACCCGGTGTTAAATGAATTCACATTCCCTGGCATCTTCAGGTCTTATTTTATTAATCAATAATTAAAATTTTTAAACGTAAAAAGGATGTATAGAAGTGAGATACACATAACACCACCAGCCTTGAGTCCCACGCCCTGGCTTTGTGCTCCCCTCCCACCAGGCACAGGTGCAGGCACAGAATGTCAGTTACAGGACAGACATGGAGCCACCGTAAGTACAGGTAACTAAAACCTCACCTCTTTAAGGAACTACAAAGTGAATGGGCCTCAGGTGGAAAGCATAACCTTTGCAAAAAGAAAGGGGAGGAAGAGAGAACACACTAATTTTAAACTCTAAGATCACAGACAATGCTGTCATTGCTGCTGAAGGGCTTCAGACTCCTGCTACTCCTGTGCTCTCCCTTCACATTCTAACCCCCTTAAAAGGTCTTTAATACATACTTGGAACATCTTCAAATCCATCCCAGAAGTCTCCTACTGTGGCTCCCGTGATGATTTCATTGGTCCTACAGTTAACTAGGTCGACTTCCTGATTCCCAAACTCTTTCCTGAAGGATTCAGGTTTCCAGAGGTCACTGTTCAACTTATGATGCACTCCTGACACCATCACTGGCTAAAAGAGAACAAAGACTTTAGTTTGAACTCCCCCAGCTCTGTCCCCAAACCAGTGGCAGCCCCTTTTCAAACAGCCCCTTGTTTCTCTGTGGCTAGTCCTCAGTGTTAGATCCCAAAGTGACAGCTTAGTGCTCTGAGCTCCCACAGCATTTGTCTTCACACAGTCCTTGCTCTAACTACATTAGTAAGTGTCTACGAGCAAGAATCACATCTTCGACTCAGATCCATTACTCACAGAATATGCTTGCTACCAGGCAGGAACAGGCACCCGAAAAGGCCAAGACAAGCCCAATTTTTTTAATGTTTTTTTTTTTTTTTTTTGATAGCAAGAGACAGAGTGAGAGAGTGAAGGGCGGGGAGGGGCAGAGAGAGGAGAGAGAATCCCAAGCAGTCAGCACAAAACCTGATGCGGGGCTTGAACTCACGAACTGCGAGATCATGACCTGAGCGGAAGAATCCGTCACCTAATGGACTGAGCCACCCAGGCACACCCAGGAATCCCGATCTTTATGTGAAACAGTCTAAAATACTGGGGAGTTCAATTTTTTTTAAAAAAAGTTATGTAATCTAAACAAAACATGGGTGGTGGATCGTATTCAGCCTGTCACTGCCATCATGAACAAATCTTATTAGTTAGTATATGGGGCTGAATTAAAAAATTCTTAAATTTTTTTTTGGTTAAATACATAACTCTATTTGCCAATTCCCCAAGTCCTGTACTTGTCCAAGAACATAGCGTTCCTGTAGTGAGGACTCCATTTGGCCCAGAAGAGAAGCCAAAGATCCCAAATACAAAAACCAAAACAAAAACACTGAGGAGTAGGTCTACAAAGCCATGTATCTCCTAAACCATCAACCAAAACCTAAGATTGAACAAGGCTGCCCTTTAAAAACAGGCCCCTGGGAGACTACACACCAATTCCAAGATGATACCACATGGCTCTGGCCCACCTAAAATTGCCTTCAGCATAAGGGTTTTAACTCTGGGAAGAGAGACACATGATTTGGATAGTATTTTGTCTAATCTCCTAAACCCCATCAGCCTCTTAGTCATGCTCTCACTTCTTCTGTTGAGAATCAATACCCAAGAATTACTGAGCCCAGAAAGCACTCATCAAAAACCCAGTGATAACTGGTTTGGAAGCAATCAAAACCTCACTAGTAGAGAGCTCAGGAATGTCCACTCCAAAAAATAAGACTCACAGCTACAGTGCCCTAATTATATTCACCCCAAACAATAAAGTACAAAAGTAGCAGATAAAGTATATACCACTCACAATTGAGAGGTAGAGGCGGGGGCAGGGAGCAGGGCTGTCAGAAGCCTGCCAAAAGACCTCCAAAAGGGGGTCTGAACTGGGTTGGAGGAGCAGAGGCCCCTCTTACCTGTCCTTGTTTCCAGCACTCCCTAAACACATTCCAGTTGCTCTTGTTGTTGGGATCCTGGAGGCATAGCAAGCGATTATCACACAGCCAATAGTGAGGAGTGTCAAAGCCCAGAATGCTAGGCTTAATAGTCAGTCCTTGAGGCCTCTTAGATAAATCAGTGGCAGTCTTATTTTGCACCAAAGAGGCAAAGATGTCATCAAGGATTTTTGGTGTATTCTTGAGTCCATTTTCTGTCTGAATTTGAGAAAGAACACAAGTCTTAAATATTCCCTACCATCAAAAGACCCATTCCTATAATAGTAGGATGGCCATTACATATCCAGAAAAGATTCCAAGTCAGGACCCTAAGACAAACAGGTAAGTCCCCTTCCGTCACTTGACATTACAACTCACAGGAAGCAGGTATAGAAAAAAGTTTACTAGGAGAAAATGGCCCAGCCCAGTACTACAACCCTGTGAAGCCTGCCTGCCAATAAAACCTGCACCCATGAAGGAAAGCCTAAGATTCAAATCCTTCTTTCTACTTTCTGTTTCAATTTCTCTAGTCTCTTCCTGCTCTGACTGTATTCATCTTTGTAAGATGGAATACAAACAATAAAACAAATGCTTACCTTTCCTGTAGAGGAATTCAAGAGATTTCGGAGGAAACCAGAATTGTTGTTGCTTACAGGTGTTAAAATTGTGCTGTTAAAGGTGTGGAGGACTGTGCTGGATTTGCTCAAAGGGGGGAGGGGTGGAAGGCATTTGATTTCGTTCTTTAGAATTGGCATTGTTGGTTGTTTTTCTAGAAACAAAACGAAAAACATCCATATGGAAAAGCATTCCAAAAGGCAAATCCCTTATTTGTCTTCTATTAGAATTACTTTCGAACTTGGCTTTCATTTACTTTAGAACCAAAAAACTTAAGAGGATAAATACTAATGAAATTACTGATTTAGACAAGGATTTCCAACTTGCATTAAAATAATAAATATCCAACATTCAAGGTGATATTATGTTAAAAAAAATTTTTTTTGAGTATAGTTGACACAAAGTATTACTTTAGTTTCAGATGTAGCTACCATCTGTCACCATACAACAGTATTACAACATCAATGACTATATTCCCTATTGCTGTGCCTTTTATTCCTGTGACTTATCCATTCCATAACTGGAAGCCTGTATCTCCTACTCCCCTTCACCCATTTTGCCCACCCCCTCTCCCCTCTTGCAATTATAGATCTGATTCTACTTTTTGTTTATTCATTTGTTTTTTTAGATTCCACATGAGTGAGGGGAGTGAGGGGCACCTGGGTGGCTCAGTCGGTTGAGCGTATGACTTCAGCTCAGGTCATGATCTCATGGTGCGTGGGTTCGAGCCCTACATTGGGCTCTGTGCTGGCAGCTCAAAGCCTAGAGCCTGCTTTGGATTCTGTGTCTCCCTCTCTCTCTGCACCCACCCCCCCAACCCCACCGCTCACACTCTGTGTCTCAAAAATAAATAAATGTAAAAAAAAACACTTAGATTCCACATGAGTGAACTCACATGGTGCAAATGGTATTTTTTAGACTTCCCTCTTCTATTTGTGTGCTCCTGATATACAAAATATAATGGATTTATGTAAATTAACACTGTAACTAGCAATCTTGGTAGATATGTTTATTAAATATGGATACTTTTAGATTTTTCACACATATAATCAGATTGTCTAAAATATCGACAACTTTAAAAAAATATGTATCGACAGCTTTATCTTTCTTTCCAATCCTTATATCTTTTTGTCTGCCTTTGCAACAGCCAGGACTTCCAGTACAATGTTTAATAAAATAGTGATGGCAGGTATTCTCTTATTCCTGAGCAGAGGAAAACTGTTAAAAAAATATCAATTAAAAAAACCAACCATTATATTTGCTGTCAGTTTTATTATAGAAACTCATTAGATTGAGGATATTCCCTTTGTTCCTATTTAAGAGTTGTTTTAATCATGAATAGCTATTGAATTATACTACTTTGTGTCTTGTCACATGACTTTTCTCCCACATTTTCAATGTTAAACTACAGCTGCATTTCTGAAGCCCTACTTGGTCATGCTATAGAATGCCTTTATTCATAGTGTTGAATTTTTTTTTAATATTTATTTACTTATTTTTGCAAGAGATAGAGAGATAGCAAGCAGGGGAAGGGCAGAGAGACAGAGAGAGAGAAAGAGAGAGACAGACAGACAGAGAATCCCAAGCAGGCTCTGCATTGTGAGCACAGAGCCCAATGTGGGGCTTGAACCCATGAACCATGAGATAATGACCTGAGCCGAAATCAAGAATCAGACACTTAACCAACTGAGCCACCCAGGCGCCCCAGTGTTGAATTCTATTCACTGAAATTTTGATTAGGATCTTTGCACAAAAGAAATTAACCTGCAATTTTTCTTTCTTAAAACATGGCTAAAAAGCATAATCGCCTAAACCTAACGAACTACCTGAATCCAAAGCCCATGTTCTTTATACTGTCGTCAAGCATCCTGAGACAAAGCACAGATGAGAAAAATAAAACTGAAGCCAGAACATTCTAATTAGACAAAACAGAAAAAACAAACAGGGTAAAGACAGAAAGATGGAAAATCGCCTATTAAAACAAACAAGTCTCAGCCCCCTCCTTTCTTGCCAAACACAATCTCAACCTAGAGTTCTACAGTCAGCAAAAGTTCTCCCCTTTGGGGTTGCATTTTAAAAATACTTGCATTTGTACCAGGACTCAGGAGAACTACAGGGAACCAATACTTTCCATTCCACACACTTCTAATTACTCTGTTCTCACAACAACTGAGGTTGCCAATTCCTCCCGTGAATGGACTAAAGTTCTCAGGAACCCACAGGAAAGCAGAAAACACTCACCCTTGTTTTCCTTGTTGACATTCCCGCTGGTCAGGTCTGCCAGCCAGTTTAAAGGAGATGTGCTGGCTGGACAGGTGGGCTTCATGCTGCTGGCTGGCTTGGAAGCAGCTTCCCCAGCCACAGGCACTGGCTCCAACACCAAGGGATTCTGCTGGAACCCGGCACCAAGAGTAGGTTTTTCTCCAGCAAAGGAAGTCTGTGTTGAGTATAAAAGGAGAATTTTCCACAAGCTAAAACATTACATTTCCTTTTTCTTATCCTCTTCCCTAACAGCTCACCAGTAAGACATAAATACCCCAAACAAAACCACCTAATAGTCCTGGACATCACCACAGTTGCAGTAACCTTGCAATAACAGGGCAGAACTATACAAGATAAAAGAGATTTTAATTTTCTTATAGCTTCTAAGTATTGCTGGTGAAAACAAAAGACATGTTTCCCTCTCTACCCCTTTACCACCCATCTCTTGCTCATACAAACCCTTATCACTCCCCTTACCACGCTGCTTTAAAATGACTAGCTTGTGTCTATCTTCCCTGTGAGCTCATAATATCTTGAATAGGCACTCACAGCATGGCTGATGAATGAATGAATGAATGAATGAATGAATAAATGAATGAATGAAGCAGGGTAGGAAAGGTACAGCTGTGATTTCAGAAGGAAATGGGATGCAGAATACAAAATGCTCTTTTGTTTTAGCATAGCATAGTAGGCTTTAAAATGTGATCAACAGCTCTTAAAAGAACTCAAACATTTAAAAAACTGGACAGAGCACACCACTTATTTTTCTGTTACTTAAAAACTGCCTTGACTCAGCTAATGAGTTTATACAAACATAAGGAGGGAAACAACAAATTCCTGCTGTGGTCCTGATCTTTCTTTTATGTGTGATGGATTTCTGTGATACCCAATTATCAGTATTATTCTTCTTCTGCTATTGATAAGAAAGTGGAACTCCTCATGTGAAACCGTCCATGTGAGCCAAAGTCATGCAACTAGAAAGTGGCAGAAAAAGATTTCAAATTCAGTTCTGAATCTAAGGGGCACAGCTCTTCTAGCTATACTGCCTCTGACGCCAAAGCTTTATGAAAATGTGAAAGAACTTCTGATTATCAAACACGATGTGAGAGAATGATACACTGGGGTAAAGGGGAAGAAGAGAGAGTGGGGTAGAGGTGATGGTGGAGATGAAAGGGATGCTACCAGGAAAAGTCACATGGGCACCACAGAAATGTACATTTTTTGAGGTGAGAAATGGGGATATAAAGGTTCATTTCAATATTATTTCCTTCAACCCCTCAAATATATAGGTAAAACATATTCAGTAATTTTAAAAGATTGTAAAGAATATCTAAATAATCTTAACTCTATAAAGCACAAAGTTTTTTAAAAAACCCACATAAAATTCAATAGCAACTCATTAAGTAGACTACAACAGACAGACGTTTTTGCTCTTTCAAGGAACAAAAATTAAAACCTACTAAAAGAGACTACAGATGAGGTCCACAAAAATAATGTGGAAAGGGAGAATGGGTCTATGAAGTGTCACATGAAATACATGACTTGCCTCTTTCCACGGACCACTGTCCCCATGTTCCTTTCAAATACACTATAGGAATCCTTGGGTTATTTGAAAAGACAGACAACAATCTCAAGGTTGGTGAATCTAGCATAAACAGTAATACCTGTTTTATGTCTTCCTTTGAGGCTGGCTTTGAAAAGAGTTTGAATTGCCTGTTTGAACAGGGACAATTTGCTTTTATTCCCCATTTTGCTCTCACTGAATGAACAATGTCTCCAACATCATAGAGGGCTACAAAAAAAGCGGGGGGGGGGGGGGGGGGGCAGAGACAAACATCTGAACAAGGGTATTAGGTACTATCAACCTCAATATTACAAAGTAGAAACTGGTACTTCCAACAGAATTACTTTTTCCTTTCTTTCTTTTTTTTTTTTTTTTTTTTTAGCAGCATGGTGCTTATATTTCCTCCTTTTCATCCTAAGTATGCCTTCCCCCACAAAAGTATTATTTTCCTTCTACAAAACGATTCACAAGACCTTAATCAAAATGTTTTGGGGGCATTACTTAACACATTTTTGGACAATTTACGATACACACTAAAGTGAGTTAGCAGGTAATTATACTACAGAAAGTAAAACCAATCACCAGCCCCTGAGTTAACCAGAACAAGGGGAAAAGAAAACCACTGCACTGCATGAAATACCTTTTCCAGGAATGATCTGTGTAGGCATCAGGTTCTCTGGTTCATGTATCTGACTCTTCACACATCTTAGCCAAGAGAAAGTCTTGTAGGCAGCACCTACAAAGAAATGATTTGTAGTAATTGCTCCCCATGGACTCTGGCCCTAAATGCTTCAGAAATCTATCAATCACAAATCAATAAACGGCTTAATTTGTGTAAGGGGGCTTGAAGGAGAGAATCAAGTCATTTCTAACCTTGTTGGCAATTCTTCCTCTTCATCCGGTAGCAATCCACACACACTCCAAACCCACACCTAGGACACACCCAGTGCAGGTTGAAGATGGTGGTGTCACATACATCACACATTTCCCGAACACCTTTGACAGCTCGCTTCCAAGCAACCTGTCCTACAAAAATCAATAAATCACTTAGTCCTGGGGAGGAGAGTGCTTCTGAAGTAAAACACGAAAGGGGAGAGAAGTTGACATCATTCCTCCCTCTCACTGGAGTTCTCATCAACTTTGTTTAGCCTTCAAAGACCATCTCAAATGCCCCCCCAACCTCTCCACCCTCCACCATGACGCTCTCCTGGATTCCTTCAGCACTCCCATCAACTTGTATTGGTATTTCAGACTCAAGCTTCTTCACACTGTATACAGTCAGGTGTAGTTTTACCTCCTCCTAGGAGACTAAACTCTGTCCATGCAGAATCCCTGCTCGGACTGTGCCTTATACCAAACCCACTCTGCATACCGCTAGCACATAAGTACTGCTGAATAAATCAATGGAAAAAGCATGAGTAATTACAGAAGCTGCAATAAGACACAGGTATTACACAGCAGTGGGGTTCTTTCACCTTTTGTTTGGATCATGAGCCCCTTTCCGAATCTGAAGACAGCGTGGACAATACTTTCTCCAAAGGAAACAAGAATGACTCAGATCTGCCAGCCCAACATAGATTGTCAGGTTATTCACACAGGCCCTGAATCCACTCATACAGCCTAGAAAAAGCCCCAAGGTCTTAGGGAACCTGTCCCTTAGGGAACATTAACTTGAAGGGGGCACAACAGTACACAGCTGGGTTCCTTCATTGGCCAGAATCAGAAACTTGATTTTTTTAGTGCCAGTAGTGATGCAGGCATCCAGGTCTGACTCACACTAACCAAATATCCAACAGGTTGAAGCATAATCCAAGATTCTACAAACTAGTATTTTCTGTTGCAGTGGCCAAGCCCTGATAACTGGATGGGGCAGCCTTACAGGACTGAGCAGACCATCATTCCCCTCCCCTAGTAAGGAGGAGTGCCAAATCAGGTATCAGAAAGCTTCAGGATTATATGCAAAAGGAGGACATTTTCCTGGATCACACAAAAGCCCAATGTCTGTTAATCAGAAAACTTTTCTGTCTCTCTCTTCTGAATAAGACTGGATCAATACTGCCATGTTCTTATTATATGGAAAATATCTTTTTCCTAATCCAATCTGTGGTTTATTCATTCTTGCTTCTGATGGGCCAAAACATAAATGATCAATTTCAGCTTTTACCAAATTAATCCAATTGCTAAGTGAAGTTCTGCCATTTCATTATAATGTAATAGTTCAGTGCACGATACACAGAGCCTTAGGTGTTTTACAAATGAGGTTTTATGAACTTCACCTTGGTCATTCAGGTAGACTGTTTTATTACAGAGTATTCTTACATTTCTCAGCCACCCATTTAATGATTATTTGTCATTGAAGAGACAGGACTAAATGTATAAAGGTTGAGACCTGCTTCCCAATCTCAGGATCAGAGGGTAACCCTTTTTGGAACACCTTGTGGTGCATCTGTCAGTATCACTCACAGTGAGCTCCTCTCTCCAACTGACCAACTTGTCACAGAGGAAACAGAGAAGAACAGGATGATCAAAAAGGCAAGGAGGAAAGGTTAATCATATTTAAATCTTCAAGGACAGAGATTCTTAGTTATGCTCTTAAAAGAAAACTATCTGTACCTTTTTCTATACATTGTTCAAATGACTTCTCTTGAGCAAAGAAAAAAACATCAGTTGCTTATAACAGTCCTGCTAATTCATGAGTGAAGCTACTAATATATTCCAAAAAAGTGTTTCTATATTCCAGTCGTTTATATAATACTTCTAGACTACTAACAATTTTTCTTGGGGCACCTGGGTGGCTCAGTCGGTTAAGTGACTGACTCTTGATTTCGGCTCAGGTCATGATCTCACAATTTGTGGGATTAGAGCCCCATTTCAGGCTCTGTGTTGACAGCCCGGACCCTGCTTTGGATTTGCTCTCACCCTCTCTCTCTCTCTACCTGTCCCCATGCATGCACACTCTCTCTCTCAAAATAAACATTTTAAAATAAAATAAAACATGTAAAAAAAAAAAAAAAAAGACTTTTTCTTTAACCCCACTTTTACTTAAATGTATTTAATAAGGAAACTCTGTTATCTCTACTAAAAATGGAAACCAGTGTCACTTGTCCTAAATAGAAGATTATAGGAAAAACAACTTTAATAAGATCCTTGACTCATAAGAGTCTCTATTATTTCAACAGAACAGAGTCTACAGCTCTCTTTAGTGTGACTTTGGCTTCCTCCTGGAACCCACAATCCTATTCTCCTTCTAGCTCTGAATTCCTCCTGCTTCTTGGAATACCTCAGTTCCATTCCTTGGACTTGGCAATTTAACAGTATCTGTACCTATCCAACAAACTACTTTGGTGCTGAAACCAGTAGCTTTAGTTTCTGGTAGCTAGAACCAAAATTCTTAAGGCTGGTATGTGTGGATGCCAGTACTGAAACATATTTGGTTATGCAAAGTTTGAAAAGATATCTACAGAGAAACAGAAAGGCTTCACTTTTAAACTGCAACCATTTGGGGAAGACAAAATGATGGAGGAAAGTGTGAGACTTAAATAAAATAGCTGCTCCTTGGTGTTTCTGGCGGGATATCTCACTTCTACAGAGGCATAAAAAAGGGAGGATGTGCTGCTGTTCTCCCAGACACCAGATTTTGAGACATCATGAGGGAGGTCTGGCTCTCATGTCACCCACACTGATCCCTGTGATTTACTGGGCCGCCAGATCAGTGTGAGAGTGCTCTCAGAGAGTGGAAGACACTGGCACTCATCCAGCTGGAACCTCCATATATTCTGTTAAAACCCTGACTCTAACAGAATCCTTTTCATCTAAACTTGTTCCCATTCTCATGCCTGGGACCCAGCTCCTCAGACTCTGATTTTTCAGTCAAGTCTATTTTCTTTGAAATGAATTCCTGATTAAGAACCTTTGTCTCAGGGACGCTTGGGCGGCTCAGTCGGTTAAGTGCTCGACTCGATTTCAGCTCAGGTCATGATCCCACAGTTAAGATCGAGCCTCATGTTGGGCTCTGCATTTACTGTGTGGATCCCGCTTGGAATTCTCGCTCTCTCTCATCCTCTACCCCTCCCTGCTTGTGCACGTGCACTCCATCTCAAAACAAACTTAGAAACAAAGAAGAGCCTTCGTCTGAAAAATAACCCAACCAGAGAGGCCTCATCTCACCTTTTGAGGAGCCCACACTGCTGATAAGGCTGTGCAAATTCCACCACTACTTCACCTTCCTTAACAAAGAGTTCCACTCCTTTGGTAACTACTCCAAAACCAACCCCAACGACAAGTGACTGACTCTGACCAACAGGCAGAACCTTATAAAAATTATAAAAGGGAAAATGCAACCTCACTATACCAAAGTCATCTAAACCTCTGGATGAAAATGAAACCCATGCAAATTAGAACTTAGGTGTCATTTAGGAACAAATCAAGTTGGACTCAAAAATCCTACCCCCTAAGAGATGCTCTTACTGTGTGGCTCAATAGTTGACATAGCTTCCTTTTCAGAAATCACCATTTGACAGAAGTGGTCTCCAATGTTGGCCAGGATATACTTTGCAGTGTCCAGATCAGTCCCCACAACGTTTTTGGTTAAAGGCAACCACAAGCCAATTGCTTCACTGTCGTACTTGTTTGGTGTTAAGAACCCTTCCACCCGCAATACACCATGTTTGTTGAATTGTAACCTAGAGGAAGTGGAGGGGGGGAAAAGCATGTTACACACATACAAAGAAATGATTTACGCCTTATAGTTACTATTTAAATCAAATTCCTTCCCAGTTTTCTATAATCTCCATGGCTAATTACAGCCAATTGTTACTTAGCAACATCAGTGGAAAGATTTAAAAAATTTTTAAATTTCTAAGTTTTCCCTCAGAAGATGCAGAGAGGGAGGTGGGGGAGAAGTGCTATTTACTTCAACCAAGATATAATCATACTGCCTCCAGAGGCAGGTGTTGAACCTTCCAGACTTGGGACTTTATAGCAAGGACCATCACAAGTCACCACAGAAGAAAACGGAAACCAAACAGCAGGTGATAGATAATCTGATCAGATTTGAATACAAACACTGCTTCAAGAATAATGCTCAGCCAAGGAAGGCTAACTCTAGACAGTCACTGAAGCCATGTCCACATAGATCCTTGAGGAATTCAGCACCCATTTGAATACCAGCTACAAATTATTATGTAAGCTTCTGGAATGAGAGGCAGTGTTAAGACAGACCTAAGTACCTGAAGGTGAAGCAAAAGGCAGAATACATTCTCAGGATTTTCTTTCAATATCTTTAACACCCAAGTGTGTTTCCTAAGTGTTAGTTTTGAATTTTTTCAAAATTTATTCAAAATGACATTCTATGTCAATCGAGTTGGAGACACAGAAGTAGACATAATATACACAGAAGTAGGATATGTTAGGTATCATAACAATCATTAAATCTTATAGGAGCCAGAGAAGGAAGTACTGACTGGGAGTTTTGTGGGGCTAATATTAAGACTTTGTGGTAGGGATAGTGATTAACATTGGCCTTTAAGAACAGGTGGATATTAGGTAAGAGAAAGCATGTCAAAGAAACTATATTTCATACAAAAGAAAAAAAAAATGAAAGATCTTGATTTCTCCACTGATCACTGGGCACCTATCAAAAATCTCTGAGTCCATGATACATACCTAATGTTGTATTTTAGAAAAACCATTTGTCCAGAAGAGTGTAGAATGAACTGAAAGGACACTGAGAGTCGCTTAACAGAGGCAAATTTATTTCAAGTAGTCCAAAGGAGAGATGCAAATTTTTAATTGATCGCCCAAATTACAGATAGTCATAATACTAAAAAATGAATCTGAAAAGCTCTTCAAAGGGGGAGATGGCAAACAGGATTTGGCAACTGGGCCTTACTACTGTAACTCTAACCCTCCTATTTTATCTGCAGGAAAATTTAATGAGAAACAAACTTGATGAGGAAGCTAATGACAGCCTTAACTTCTCTCTAAACATCAGGGGGGAAAAGACTCTGTTCTTTAAAGTATGATATTCTTTCTAGCAAAGAGGTGGATTTGTTCTAATTTCTACTAGACTGGCTTCTACCATGCAACATTAAGCAAAGGCACTTTCTCCTTCAAAGAGGTCAAAAATAGGAAAACAGCTAAGTCATAAAATGAGTGATTTCTAGATGGTTACAAAACAGTGGTTACAAAAAAGCTCCAGGGGCACCTGAGTGGATCAGTCGGTTAAACATCCGACTTTGGCTCAGGACATGATCTCACAGTTTGTGGGTTCGAGCTCCGCATCGGGCTCTGTGCTGACAGCTCACAGCCTGGAGCCTGCTTCAGATTCTGTGTCTCCCTCTCTCTCTTGCCCCTCTCCTGCTCGCATTCTGTCTCTCTCTCTCAAAAAATAAACAAACATTGAAAAAAAAAAAAAAAAAGCTCCAGTAATATTCAAAAGAAAAAACTATCCCCTCCCTATAAGGCCTCTGCAACTTATACCAAAACCTGGGGAGCCTGGGTGGCTCAGTCAGTTAAGTGTCCAACTTTGGCACGGTCATGATCTCATGGTTTGTGAGTTCGAGCCCTGCTTGGGGCTCTGTGCTGACAGCTCACAGCCTGGAGCCTGCTTCAGACTCTGTGTCTCCCTCTCCCCCTCTGCCCCTCCCCTGCTCACACTCTGTCTCTCTCTTAAAAGTAAACATTAAAAAAAAAAAAAAAAAAAAAGGAAATACAAAGATCTGTACAACACATAATATTTTGTGTTCTCTAAAAAACATATATCAGAACCCACTGCATATGCATCTTCACACACTTATTTGTATAAAAAAAACTCTCCAGAGAGGAAGTAGAATAGAGCTAATCTGTATTAAGAACATTTTCTGGGCCAGGTGTTATTTAAAATATACACTAATATATGGGTATGGTAACATGCTAACAGTTATTACAGTCCTAAATACTAGACACACACTTTATCATGGTGCTTTTGCAATTTACTCAGGAACAAATGGGGCAAACTACCACCTAAAAAATGCTAGAGTTCATTAAATAAGACTGAATCTGAAAGTTACCAGAACAGATATAGTCAATGACCTGAAATATCTGTGCATTTAATTCAGTTATTCATCACTCTTTAATCTTGATAAAACTAAAGAGGAGGGGGTGAATAGGAAGAAATACAAGTCAACACCTGTTTAGGATCAGAACTAGTTGAGCCTAAGAGCGTCTACATTTCTGAGAAAGTGAATCCTACCTAAAGTGAATCTACATCCAGAACAACACTGCTCACTGATATATCAAGAAGAAGCAGCCTTTTTCTTCACTAAGGATAGAAAAATTTAGAGAAAATTAATTTGACTTAAAAATACAATGTCAAAATAAAAGATTTTGCCTATACAATTAGAAAAGATTTTTTAAAAAGATACACCTCTTCCTGCTGGCAAAACTGCAGAGATAGGAAATCTCAACTACTGCCACGGGGCATGGACACAGGTGCAGCCCTCTTGTAGGGGAATTTGGCAGAACATACGTATCAAAGTCTTAAAACACATACTGCTTCTGACCCAGTAATGCCACTTCCAGTAATCCTTCCAAAGTAAACAGTGAGAAATGGGGCCAAGGAGATGATTGTTACTGTATTATTTTCAGTGGCAAAAACCACAAAATGATCTTAATGCCAATAAGAAAACTGGTTAAGTGAATTTTCAAACACTGTCACGCCCACCTATTTTTTCAAAGATTTTGTAAAAAAAAAAAAAAAAAAAAAAAGCTAACACGATCAAGTGGTTCCTACTACATGCTGGAAAACTAAGATTGAAAACAGTATCTGCAATATACCCAAGTAGATAAGCTCAAACATATTTTATGACCACATCAAATACTAAATTGCACTGGAAAGTAACAGTGGTTACTTGTACTGGTTTTTTTTTAAAAACTTCAGCACTTTTCTATAATGTCAGTGTTAGAATAAGAATTTTTTTTTAAGTTTCTCTACTTTAAAAAAAATGGAAAGGGAGATTGAGAAGGAAATAACGTTCAGTAAGATCTAGATGCTCAAACCCAAAGACTAAAAATACAATCTGCACTCTTTTTAGTTCTAGATTTACTGTATGCTATCAGGCCCAGATTATCTGAGCTTTTCTCCAAATGCCTCACCTCCTGAAGTGAAAGAAGCGACAAAACACAGGTGAGTCTTTCTGTTGCTCCTTATCCTTGCGGAGACTGTCCAAGCGACACTCCCGGCACTTAGGCAGTTGTGCAACGATGTTCACGCAGGAGTCATCCTGTACAAAGGCCTCACCACTCTGCTGCAGCTTCTTGACTTTGGCTGGGTCTGTCAAAACCGACTTTCGGGATGGGGCTAGGAAAACGCAAGATTAAAAAAATGAGACCTCAAATTTTTAAGTCACCAACATTTGACTGAAATCTATTCCAAAGACCAGTTTCCCCAAATGGAGAACTCCTTAAGTTCTGGCTCAACTGTAATTTCTAAAGATGGCTTAACATAAGATAACTATCAGAATAACTGGAAAGTTTTACTATCTTCATAAAATAATCCTCAGGGCTGCAGGATGGCTCAGTCAGTTAAGCCTCCAAATCTTGGTTTCAGCTCAAGTCATGATCTCACAGTTGTGAAATCAAGCCCCACAATGGGCTCCACGCTGAGTGTGGAGCCTGTTTGGGATTCTCTCTCTCCCTCTGTCCCTCCCCCACTTACACTCTCATTCTCTCAAATGAAATAATTCTCATTTGGTAAATCAATTTGGCAAGGCAACTTAAAACCCCAAATTCACCAACTAGACTCATAATTCCAAGTTAGTGTGTACTTCTATTCACAACCCTAGATAAGAAAACTATTTTAGGAAGACTCTTCCAAATCAGATACTTAAATTCATTCCATTAGCAATGCACAGAGACAGGTTCACCTCAACAGAGGGTTCTGTGTGCAAGTCAATTTTGTCACTTTTCACACTCAAAGACTGGTTTAAGTGTGTTTTCCAAAGCACCCTGCAAAAGCTAACCATTCTAAATATAATAACCAAACAGCTTTCCCACACAGGTCCCTGGGTCTATAAAATAGGAGCTATCTTCTAAATGCTTCCAAGGGGTGTCACTTGACCTTTGATAGGTCTTCAATTTCCTTCACGTGTATGTTCCACTCAGGATTAAGAGCAGTGACTACAGACAGGATGATGATTTTAAGTAAAAGCATTTTTTAAATTTTAACTTGCAATGGGCAGGATAACTTAAAGGAAATGTTAACACAGTTTCTAAAGAAAAGGGGAGAGGGGCACTTGGCTGGCTCACTCAATAGAGCATGCAACTCTTGATCTTGGGGTTGTGAGCTCAAGCCCTGTGCTGGATATAAAGGTTACTTAAATAAATAACCACCATAAAGAAAAAAGGGAGAAAAAGTAGAGATTTGACAGGAAAGAGTGATCTTTGTGTCCACTGCATCAGCCCAAACAGCACAGAAATGAACCTATTTATAAATCAAGAGCCTTGAGGAGTATTTTATATGAAACTGACAGACATGACCTTTCTGAGGGCGCGTGGGTAGCTCAGTCAGTTAAGTAAGCATCCAACTTCAGCTCAAGTCATGATTTCAAGGTTTGTGGGTTCGAGGCCCTCGTCGGTCTCTGTGCTGACAGCTCAGAGCCTGGAGTCTGCTTCAGATTTTGTCTCCCTCTCTCTGCCCCTCCCCTGCTCACACTCTAAAAAATTAAAATAAAATAAAAAAGAAAGAAAGAAAGAAAGAAAAAGAAAGAAAGAAAGAAAGAAAGAAAGAAAGAAAGAAAGAAAGAAAGAAAAGACCTTTCCTCAGGATCCAAGGGAGCAGGGAAGTAGATTCTTTGGCAAACAAACAAAAAACAAAAACCAAGAAACAACTTTTGGGGAGCCAGTTGAGAGACAGCTGGGAGAAGTTAGTAGTTGTGGGAACAAACTGTAAGATCTCAAAGCAAAGATGGCTTTAAATAAAATAAGCATCTCTAATAACGATCATAGAGGTGTTCCAATCTTACTTCTCCTAAAGCCGAACCAAAGCACACTGTAAAACGCTAAATGGATGCTGTCAAGCCATGATCCCTTAAGCATTCTTATTCAGTTATAGTAAAGAGAAGGTACAGCAAGGAAGGACAGAAAATAAAGAGATCAATAGTTCAAGGATGGAGTTTTAATTACTCAGATACTGAAAAAACATCATCCTTTAAATTGGGCCAGTTTTTCACAGATCATGCGCAAAGAGTCCAAAGGTTATCTGTTCTTCGCCGGCTTATGAGAGGAAATACGTAGAAATAAGCAAGCTGAACTATCTATATCTAGCTCTTTAGTGAGGAGAGCAATAATAGTTGACCCAATAACTGATTCCCTCAATTCAGAGCAGAGCCAAGGGAAAAAGGCAATGCCAACTTCTGAGGAGGCATATATCTACCTAACGGAAAAAAGGGAGCTGTTCTTGCACTCAGCTTGCTTTTGTTTTCTAGTCCCTAAGCAGAGAAGGAACGCAGGGGACAGAAGAACTTCCAGTCAAGTTTTTCCATACCCACAAGCAGTATCAGTGGACACAGTGGAGAGATCCTGATCACAGCCTCTCATTCTTCAACCAAGAGTTCCAGTAGACAGTATGCACCGGGACACTTAACTAGGTTTTTCATTTCTCTTAAAATCACTTTAGCTGGTGCACAGTTGTACAACATATTAAGACAAAGTGAGACTCCATAACTCATTAATATACTTACAATGTGCTTATCAGTCTAGAATTGTTACTATTTCTTCACATAATATTAAAATAATTTGCCTCAAAAACTAGCTGAATGTAAGGCCTGATGACTCAAAAAGAATAAAAAAATAGAACAGAAATATGGTTATGAATATTCACTTTCTTTGGGGAGTTACATAACTCAAGAGGAAAAGTATAATATTATGCAATTAATTTTATGCAAATCAACAGTTCTATCAACTTAAACCTCAAGAACGTGGAAGCCGGGCTAGAAGTATCATTAGTCAAAGACAGGTTTTCCCACTCCTCCAACTCTGCATCCAAAGACCAAGTCAAATCCACCCATTTTCTCTCTAGCTTCACAGACCTGAAGTAAAAGCTAAATTGTGGATATATTCATGTCTTACTTATCCAAGTGAATAGTGTTTCTCATTAAGTTTTTTTAAAGCTATCAAAAATTCATGATCATTTTCCCACACAGCTGACAATTATCAAAGGTATTTTTAAATTGTAATAGCTCTGAACTTTCTGACATACTGAAGCCATTTAGTTCTACTAATTCTAATAAGGGAACTTCTGCTAACTACCGTCAGTGGAATGCATCCTCCAACTTAACAGAAGCTGTATGAAATACAGTGTACCATTTTCTCTAAAGAGTATAGGCATACCTTGGAGACACAGTGGGTGTGGTTCCAGACTACCTCAATAAAGCAAATTATTGCAGCAAAGCAAATCAAATGAATTTTGTTTTCCCAGTGCACATGAAAGTTATATTTACACTATACCGTAGTCTACTAAGCGTGCAACAGCCTGGATCCATTAAAAAAAAAAAACAAACAAACATTATCTATGGCAGCCATAGCCTTACAAAATATATTACTTAAGTAAGACTTGCAAGTCAAAATTATTCCTTGATCCATGGGCTGCAGAATGGATGCTGTGTTAGCAGGCATGAAAACAACATTAATCTCATACATCTCCCATCAGAGCTCTTGGGTGAACAGGTGCATTGTCCATGAGCAGTAATATTTTGAAAGGAATCTTTTTTTTCGGAGCCGTAGGTCTCAACAATGGGCTTAAAATATTCAGTAAACCATGTTGTAAACAAATGTGCTGTCATCCAGGCTTTGTTGTTCCATTTATAGAGCACAGACTAGATTTAGCATAATCTAAGGGCCCCAGGATTTTCAGAATGGTAAATGAGCACTGGCTTCAACTTGAAGTCATCAGCTACATTAGCCCCTAACAAAGGAGTCCGCCTGTCCTTTAAAGCTTTCAAATCAGGCATTGATTTCTCCTCCCTAGCTCTCGAAGTCCTAGATGGCATCTTCTTCCAATCTGTTTAGTCTAGCCACCTTCATTAATTATCTTAGCTAGATTTTTTGGCTAACTTGCTGCAGCTTCTACATCAGCATTTGCTGCTTCATTTTGCACTTTTATGTTATGGAAATGACTTCTTTCCTTAAGCCCCACAAACCAACCTATGATAGCTTCAAACTTTTCTGCAGCTTCCTCACACCTCTTAGCCTTCAGAGAATTGAAGAGAATAATGACCTTGCTCTGGACTTAAAGGAATGTTGTGGTTGGTTTGCTCTTCCATCCAGACCACTAAAACGGTCTCCAAGTCAGCAATAAGGTTGTTTTACTTTCTTATCATTTGTGTTCACTGTAGTAGTCCTTTTCATCGCCTTCAAGAATTTTTACTTTGCATTCCGCAGCTTGCCTGTCTGGCACAACAGGCCTAGCTTTATCTTGGCTTTGAGCATGCCTTCCTCACTAAGCCTAACCATTTCTAGCTTTTGATTTAAGTGAGAGACGTGTGACTCTTCCTTTCCCTTTAACACTGAAGAGGCCGCTGTAGGGTTATTATTGGGCCTCATTTCACTAATTTTGTGTCTCAAAGAATATGCAGGCCTGAAGAGAGGAAGAGAGATGAGGAAATGGTTGGCTGGTGGAGCAGTCAGAACAAACGCAACATGCTGTCAACTAAGTTCGCCATCTCATATGGGTGCAGTTTGAGGTGCCCCCAAACAATTACAACAGCAACATAAAGATTACTCATCACAATCATAACAAATATGGTAATAATGAAAAAGTCAGAAATACCACAAGAATTACCAAAACGTGACATATAGACTAGAAGTGAGCAAATATTGTTGGGAAAATGGTGCCAACAGATTTCTTGACAAAGGGTTGCCACAAACCTTCAATAAGTTAAAACTGCAGTATCTGCAAAGTGCAATAAAGCAAAGTACAAAAAATAATAATAATAAAAAATAAGGTATGCTAGCACATAGTTTTAAATTGTAGGTGCAGCAGGATTTCCCCTTAGGCAAGGAGACTGCCCGGTGTTATAGCCCTGTCCTTAAAATCTTTAACCAAAAGTCCCTTTTCTACAGGTGCTAGTATAAATTCTGTCTTTAAAAATACATTGCAGATCTGAATTACCTGCATGAGCATAAAGTGTCGATCATCTCTAACACTCCATCTGGATGCTACCAAAAAATCAGTGATAAGCTTAAGATAAAATAATCATCAGATTACTTTGGGTTGTGTTTCAAAATTATTTTCTTACAACCAGAAATTGGGAACCGCCTAATTACCCATCTAGTAGGAACCAGTTAAGTCATCTAATAAATGCATATATAATGGAATCCGTACAGCCTCTGAAAGGTTGATAGACACTTACACTAATTCACAGGATAAAATTGTTGGTATAAACCCATTTGTGTTATAGTTTATCTGTACTTCTAATACACATGGAACCAGGTACACTAAAATATTCATAGTAATCATTTCTAAGAAGATTTTAGGATGCTACTTTTCTCCTTTAACTTTCCCAATTATGTGAACTTTTGCTATAGTCACTTTCATATTATCTTCTCATAAAGTAAGGAGACATATATGTACCCACTACCATCTCTCAGCTTCTACCAATAAAGACTTGTAGAAACACTCACCATTCTGGATTTTACTGTTGTTTCTTGTACAACAGCTTTCATTATCTATTTTTACTGAAGATTCCTTCAAATTCTGTGACCGGCATCCTAAAGTTGAAGATTCTATCTTTTTTTCCACACAACTATTAAAGCTATTACTATTGACACCTGCTTTCTCCTCTGGCTTATCTGAAAGGACATCAGATGTGGAAGGCGTATATTCTAGGTGCTTCTGCAGTTCAGGAGTACTGGTAATTTCTAATTCTGCCGCAGAAGAAGGCTTTGTAGGTGAGCACTCCTTAGGAAGGCCAGTCGATGATTGAGAAACCGATTCCGACTGGTTTTCCTGATCAGTGCTAGTCTTCAGCTGGGTACAGCTACCTTTTGGTTCACTAAGGGGTTTTAAGTCTCCAGTTCCAATCTGAGAGAACTTTGAAGACAGCAATCCTACTTTGCAGACAACATCTGGTTTTGTTCTCAGTATTTCAGGCTTTGTATTTAGACAGGAAGAAAGTTCTTCTGGTAAAATCTGTTTATGACATCTGAAAAAGAGAATACAAAAAACTAGCATCTAGGTCTCTTTTATCACTCCTCTACTGCCCAAAAACAATTGTTTGGTACCTTAAGGCAACCACTATTGAGAGAGAAAAGAAACTGCTTATTTTAGAGAATGAAGGATAGGTTTCTGTGAGCTGGAATTAAAGATAATCAGTCAATGGCTCTGCAAAAATATCCTAAACACTTAGAAAAATACAATCCTAAATCCTATCTATATATGCTCATAAATCTCTAACTACTTCAGGTTAGTTCTATTTATCACAGTATAACGAAACTTAGCTTTCCCTTAAAGCACACAGTAGCTCATGCAACCAAAACCACCAGCAGCACAAAACCCAGTCCAGCTACAAACAACATGTCACTGATTCTGACACTGGATAATTCCATTCCTGTTTGGTTAGTGATCAAGACCCAAAGCAACTGAAAATTCAACTAATTACGTGCTTGCTCACAAAATGATGGGGTATTTCTCCTATCCCCTACCTTAATAGGAAGCATCCTTAAAGAACTTTTGTTTCTCTGAAATTCATCTTAAAGTTTTTTCCCCAGCAAAACATAAAGTTTTTTTTTCCTATTATACTTTTTCCTTTTTTTCCTTTTTTTTTTCCTTTTCCTTTTTTTTCCTATTATACTTTTTCCTTTTTTTCCTATTATCCTTTTTTTTCTCTGTCTCCAACACAGGATTTCCTCCTTGAGAAGATTTTCTTTTCTTTAAATAAGCTTTACGCCCAACGTGGGGATTGAACTCACGATCCTGAGATCAAGAGCCACAGGCACTACTGACTGAGCCAGCCAGGTGCCCCAAGAACTTCTTCATTTAAGTACTCACATGAGACATTTTGCTTGGGTAGCACCAAACTTCTTACTGTTTCCTTTTTCTACCCAAACACTGTTCCTCCTTCCATCTGACTGCTCTGTGGCCACCTTCCAAGCTCATCCCAGGCAGCCCACTTTCCTCCCAAGGAAGCAATGTGCTCAACCAGTCTTCCACCTTATTGCAACAGTCTTCCAAACCCACCTTTCTACATCGTTGTCTCTCTGACCTGTATCTTAGGTCTTTATCAGCTGCCTGCACAGGCCGCCACCCCTTCTAAGAGTTTTCCTTTAAAACTCTTCTCTCTGTAACCTTGTAGCCACTTCAACTCTCTGATTACACTTTACATTTCTTATTCATTTTTTTCACCTATAAACTAGTTACCTATTCCTCCTACAGCTACCGCATCCTCATTTCTATGACTTAATATTTTATCTGCCGCCGCCTATACTTGAGGTCTGGACTAGTAAGAACTACTCTCTTATCACCATGTCTCTGTGTTCTGCACACTCCCACTGACCTCAGTCTTCCACATACAACCACTCCGCTCCCTTTTCGTCACAGCAGACGTTTATTCTGCAACTGTCTACAGTATTTCAACTGACCATTCTCACTGCATCAAGTGAAGAAAGTTGCCCTTTCCTCACATCTTCACTTTTTAAAAACGTTTTCCACATTGTTCTATATGCCTATTTCCCTTTTCACCTCCAAAAAGGCACCTGACCGATTTGAAGACTCTAATGAAAAACCTCCGTGGATAACCTGAGATGTGAGGAATGGCAGGTCATGATGCCGAACGTAGCTGTACTAACACCCTATGAACCACGGAATGCAGGTTAAGTCTTGCCACCAGAGCAATGGTTAAGCTCAGACACAGCGACTACGGCTGAAATCATTTTTCTCCTACTATGACTAAACATCTTTAACAAATATCCCTACTTACCCTTGAGGAATTTTTGCTCCAAGATTGGGTGGCGAGTTGGCAGCCTGAGGAGTGCTCTGCTGCCTTGGGTCCTTACTAGGTGGGGTTGCTGCCGTACAGCCAAGCAGGATCTCCTTAAAAACCGTTGTGGGCACAGACTGTACAGGACACATACTAGGAGAGGCCTAAAAAGATAGCAAACCAACAGATATTAAAAGGAAAGTAACTAGTTGGAGAATTGTGAAGTCCTAGCAAGATTCACATTTATTTGCCTGGTTTAATACTAAACAAGCACAACACCATTTCCAAACAAAAAGCACAAAACAGTTAAAACAACTGAAAAGTCACAAAATTAAGGACTTGTATCTGAAGGCTGTTAAATCATCCCAGCTTTTCATAAAGCTACAGTCTTCCTATAAAAGATCACCGGCTGATCTTTTACAGACCTCTGAATCATTATGTCAGGAAAATGCAGCCATGTGGCAATTACTTTAAAAATGTGATGCACAAAAGTGAGCTTTCAAGTGACAGTCTTTAAACGGTGGCAGCTTCACATGCACTCAGTTTCGCATGTGAAGTGCACTTACTGCACAGGCTGGCAGGGGACCAGACCACTAGGACTCCTGTAGGCAGTGGTGCCTACTGGGTACCAGGGTAAGCCTCTACAACGCAATAAAGTTGAGAACATGGTTCTTGCTCTTATGTGGCTCTTCAAGTCACAAAGGCAACCGTAAGCTGCAAAAAATATCAAGTCGTGACAAGCCTGTGGGACAAAGTTGGGACACCTTCTCTTTTCAAGAAGTTTTATCTTCACAAAAATATAATAATGGACCCTCTTCTTTCCAGTTCCTACTATCCACACACGTCAACTTCCCACCAGGGAAAAAGGAAGGGATTAAACTCAACTCCCCGTGACCAGTCTTCAACGAAACCAGAGGAAATTATTCCACTTGATCACCAGCCTCTTTGCATGGGCTTTAAACTTTAAGTCCTGTGCCCTTCCCCTTCCACAATGACTTCTACATTTATCTTACCACCAAATCTAAACCGCAGGAATCTTCAAAGTTTCTTCATCTTCTAGAGATTAGCTTCTAAAATTTGAGGTACAACCTCCCTTAGTTTTTAAAACTTCACCATTCTGAATATATTGATTTACATTCAGTCTACTCATGAATCTTTCTCATTTAACTCTGGCAGCCTCGAAAAAACTGTCTAATATATGCTAAACAGAAATATCTGAAAAATAAAAATCTACTGAATCACTGTCAAAGTTTTGGCACAGTTTCAAACTATATGAAAATATAAAATTATCTGCTCGTATATTATACTACTTCAGTCAACTCAATTTTGGTTAAGTATTAACTTAGTGTTCCCCAGAAAAATTTCTTTGGAGGTGGGGAGGCTTTGGCTATTCTAAGAATATTCTTGGGATGGTCAACTTCGGTTCTCTGAGCCTCAGTTTCCTAATCATTAAGCTGAGGAAGTTAGAGAAGTCCTGAAAGTCCTTTTTGACTCAGTTTCGTAATTCTCTAGTGATCGCCTATAAAACGATTACCCTCCCAAAGTTTAATTGCCAAGTCATTTCAAAATGCTTACTTGAGGCTCACTTTTACCAAGGATCTTCCCTCATACCGCCTTCCTTGTTCTGAATTATGTTTAGAGTTGATATGCTAATACATACCTTTTTTTAAACTACTTTCTTGAGAGCAATTTTGATTGCAAACCTAGAGTAACACACTGAAGAAATTTAGATTGCATAAACTTTTATTCTGTACAACAGCCATTGAGCTGCTTAAGTAAAACAAAAACAAAAACAAAAACCCTCCATCTCATTTCCTAAATCCAATCAATGGACCAGTAAATCCTGCCTCTATTTCCAAAATATTTACAGAATCTAACCAATTTCTTTACATTCCACCACTACCACCATTTTCCCCCCACATGGGATTACAATGGGTCTTCTAACTGGCCTGACTTCCCTCCACGTTTGTCCAAATGGTCTGCCTCCTACCCAAAATGTATCCTACCACAGACCAATCTGTAACATATAAAGCAATCAGATCATGGCACTCCATTGCCTGGAAGAGTTCTGTGTGGTCTGGTCTCTACCAACCTTCCCGATCCTCTCATTCTACTTGTTCACAGTGTTCCAAATACATTGGCTTCATTTCCGGTCTAAACTCTTTCTTGCCTGCACCTTCTTACTTGCCATTCATTCCCTCTGCATAGTTTTCATGTGGCTGACTGGTTCCATCCCTTCACTCTCAAATCTGTTCTACTGTCACCTCCTCAGAACCTCTGATTACTCTTTCCAAAGCAGTGTCCCAAAAAGCATCCCACTATGCTTCATCATATTTCTATGTTTGTTTGTACCCGCCATTGCTTTAGGACACTGCACTGTCAAAGTTCCTTTATTTAAGATACTTTTTTATTGTCAGTCTCCTCACAAGGAATCATACACACCTACAGGCAGACCCTGATCTTGTGTCCACTGTTAAACCTTATAAAACAAGGCACACAGCAGATGCTCAAATAAGACTGGTGGAATGCATGAATGAATGATGCCGTTAGGACTTAATATTTCAAAACAGCTAGGTCAGTCCTATGACTGACAGTAATACTCACCAATGTCTAGCAGATATTTAGTATTCAGTAAATATCTGTTGGAAAGACGGATGGAAGGACAGAGGGAATGAAGCAGGAATCTGCTGTTTTACAGTGGTGACTCACCATACCAAGGAAAAGATTTGGAGAGGAATGGCAACACCAGCACAGTGCCTAAGGGTACTGGGCTTTGGTGGCAGACCTTGGTCTGAATCTGGTCTCTGACACTTCCTAGCACATTATTTAACCTCTCCGAGTTCAGTTTCCTCAACTGTAAATGAGAATAATGACGCCTATTTTACAGGGCTGTCCTTCACCATGATGCCTGGCACACAGATTAGCTGACTGAAAGCAGAAAGATGAAAATTTTCTCAGTGCAGTCACCATGTATAACAAATACATAACTTAGGAAGCTTTTCCTTTTAGAAACTGAAATACGCTCAACAGGGATAGGGCTCCAATTTCAAAACCCATCTTCACGTGCACATCACTGCACTGGCCTCTGACTTGACAAGGGTCAAGGTTTCTTCTTACCTGAAGAGTTTTCCCTGAAGGTCTTCTATACCAGTCATGGCAATAGTTCCTCCCTGCCAGCAGACGGAGATAATATAATTGAGTGTATGATGGTATTCTAAAAAGGACACTGCTGGCTCACACTACTCAGCAGACTCTCTCAATTAACCAAGCAATGTCCTAACTCTGAGGAATAGTCTGCTAGGCAGAGAAGACCTTCAAGGAGCCAGCTGTTACTGGCAAACAGGTTTATTCTGTCCAAAAGTATTCACCAATGCAATCCAGAGTCTCGTCTACCTAATCCCAAACTCCTGTTTTCCAAAGACCACCCTAAAAGTAAACTCTGTGCCAGTCCAACACATCTGGAAAGTGCAAACACGGTGAGATGTGTGCCAAGTATGTTACTATACTCACCTTTCACTCCCACATTTAAGTGAACTCTTTCTTTCCTCACTTCTTCCTATACCTCTCTAGCTCTCTTAAAATCTAGCCCCAGCCACTGTTTCCAAAATTTGCCTGATTACAAGAACCACCCAGAACAAAAAAGAATATTTACACATACGGAAAAATATTCCCAACACACTGGAAAGGAATCAAGGAGGCTACAAAACGCTATGGTTTTTAGTTTGTTTTGTTTTGTTTAAAGGCCTCCGTGATTATACAGGAAAAAATGAAAAACAAAAAACAGTAGAAGGACAGGTATTCCAAAATGTGAATAAGTGACACTTCTTTAGCGTTTTTCTGGGCTAACTAAATATTTTTAAACAACTTTTTTTTTAATGTGAGAATCTTCATTTGACAAATAAATGCAGTATAAAGGAGAAAAAGTGTTACAATAAAAATAATAAAAAGCCAATACCCATCTCCAGCCAAATCTATCATCCCAATTTCCTTTAAAATGAGAATTTGACTAGTACAAAGTTTAAGAGCTGAAACAGACATTTTTAAAACATCAAATTTAGTTTCTCAATTTAGATGCAGAAATTAAGCTCAAATAGGTTATGGGAACTTATCTCCTAGCCAACGTTCAGGCTTTTTTCAAAAATAGCCTGTACTGTGCCCAACAATCAGTTCAGCAGCACACAAACCTACTGAGCTGGACAAAATGCTATCAGAGATCAAAAAGACATGCTTCCTGCCCTTGAACAGGAGTCAGGCAGACAGGATCACTTATAGACATATATGTTACCACATTTTACAGGTGTCTCCTTGAAGGCTATACATCTACTTGCTCACCTATCTGTCCCATCACTGATAAACCTGACATTTATCAGGTTGGGACATGTGGTAAGGAACATGTGCCACTCCTGTGGCACCTTCTTCCACAGGAGTTCCCTACTGACCCCAGTCCTCTGCCTGCACCCCAGGCTGATTCTTCAATGATCTGTCAGGATGCCATTTCCTATTCTCTGGCCTCTCCTCAACACATCATGTGGTTCTCCTTTTCACCTCACCAACTATTTATACTGATGTATTCTCCATGTCAGGCTACACCCAATCAACTTCTCCAAACTGGCCTTTATTACCTCTGGGACCCAAGACTGCTAATAACCTCACAGGTTCTACTCTGTTTCTCTCTCAGCTGCTGATACTGTGGATTACTCGACAATATCCTCTGTGAGCTTAACTCTAAGACACAATAATCACTCCCTACTACATTACTTCCCCCTTGTAAACTTAAAAGCAAAAATGAAAGTAGTAATACTAATTTCCAATAATTACCTCTTCATTGTTTCCTGGACAACCTAAAGTCAGGCCTACACACTTGGAAGGAAGACAATATTATATACCTTGGTTTACAAAGTTTTTGGTCAAGTGTCAAAGTTCCTATTGCCTGTTCACAGGCTTAAGACTCAGGAAAGGCAATCATCCTAGCCACGCAGATTCTTAAATTTTTTGTGTGTAGCACAGCACTTGCTTTGGTTCTACTTGATGTTGTTGTAGTCCACTGGGCCCCGATACAGAACCCTGGATGCATTAACTGACTCTGGCCCACTACCATGCCTTACTTGCCTTACTCCTGCAGACCCCAAAGTTCCCTCTAAAGTGCTGCCAACAATCTTAATACCAACTTGGTCCATTTTCAAAATCTAAGCTCCAGCCTGGAGCAGAGCATCACAAAGGTGTTTTTGTCCCTGTAACATGAGTGCATTTGGATACACAGCTGTGTGAGCTTTTACCTAAGCTGTAAAAAAGTTATGTGTATTGTAATAGGTCCTAAGGATTCAACTCACCTCAAAGACAAACAGGCTTAAGTTTCTTGATCTAAATCCTTACTATTTCAGAATAGAATTAAATCCAGTACTTGAACTCACAGTGGCATTCATACAAGCCTATACTTTTCTGGGCAGAAATTTGTTATGGCAAACCAACACTTCCTTTAAAAATCTAGCATGTCTGTTTAACCAATCATAAATTACCAATCAAACCTATTACCAAGGAGGGAGGAGTCCTATTTCAACACCTACTCAGAATTCTAAGGTTCCTCCCCTTCTCTCGTGCCAGGCCTTCTTCCAATTTGATACACACAACTCAGCTTACCCTCAAAAACACTCCTTATGGATGAAAAATGTCAAATCTATTGAGCATTTTCAGCAAATATCAAAAAATAATACATGTTTTACACAAAAAATAGATAACCAGAAACTTATATTATCTCCATCTGCTTGAGTGTAGAAATTATGGCCAAGATCTGGAACTAGCAAAGAAGAGCAGACAACACAGCGTAGAACAGCACAGAAGAAAGCTTTATAACCACCAAACAAACTGGCCACGCACCATTAGAGTTCAGGAAACTCTGACACAAGTGACAAACATAAGGTTACCTCAGAGCAAGATTTTGCTTGTTTGGAAACTAAGCTTCCATTATTCTCAGAAGACTTGCGTTTTACGGCTCCAATTTTTGTGGAATTACCTAAAATATTTAAAAATAAGTAAGTTGGCTTCCCTGTTTCTCTTAACATGCAAAGGAGAAAGAGGAAAGGTCAGAAGGAGAACAAAGGCTTTAATCAAACAGTATCTTACCACATGTCCCAAAATTATCATGCACAACTTCAACATGAATCAGTGATGGATCAACAATTTTCAGTGCTGGAATCTTAAAAATAAATAAAACAAAGATACTGGGAAACTTAAAAACACTCAGAAACATACCAGAAATTAGTTCTGTTAACATACAAGAAGAGCTTCTTACAAATAATTTCTTTTAAAAACAATCATGATATTTCTCTTTCTACTCTTTTAATACAAAGATAATAAAACTATTTAACTCCTATAAGATATTATAATTCTTTTTTAGAATTATCTTTCTCTGTCAGGTTATCTTACATGCAATTAGCATCCTATTTTACCTCCTCACAGTTGACTTGCAGAGTTTTTGATGCTGGGTTTCCGTTTACAATTGTTGCAGAAAACCACTGAGTCGATGGGTCCAAGCTATAAATTTTTACTTCTGAACCAACTAAGTTTTTGTCACCTGAAAAAAAAAAAAATCCTTAGAGCAATCTGCATTATCTCCCAACACACCAACATCCAGGATAATCTTTTCTCAAGTCTTTAAAAAAATCAGTAGACAAAAATAAACAGTAAAAGATACTGCTATAAACACGAGAAGACAGACATTTCAGAAAAGCTAGGAGAAATTTTTAATTTTATTTTAAACTTTTTATTCCACTTTCCTATTAATTTACCTAAAAGTGGCAATATATTTATTCTACCATTTGTAGGAGACCAAGCAGAATCCAGGTAGCTCACTGAACCCAAACTTACTTTCCTGTGCAGAGTTTTAGGGGATCCAAATTCAGAAACCCCAACAGAACTGCCTAAACAGAACTTAAAAAACTGTAAAATTGACCAGGAAACTCAGTAACAGTATATGGGAAGATCAGGATTACCACATTCATGTTTCATTAATTTTATAAGACTGAAATTTCAAACATATCAAATTCCATGTCAAAATACATCTGAGCTTTTTTAATACCTACTTTACTAGTTTTCACATAAGCCCTGAGCTTTCCAAATTTCAGAGGCTTTTGAATATATAAAGTTCTTCAATCATCTAGTTGCATGAAGAAAGCAATTACTAAAAAATTAGAAATTTCAATGAATGAGGACTAAAATGTAGTTTCTTACAAACTAATTATTTGTCAACTCATGAACTATCATCAACAGATAATCTATATACCTTGTAAAAGATGGCTTTCATCCAAATGTTTCACAATCAAAGCTTGAAATTCTTTACTGACATTCTGATTATCCATAAGGGAAAGTCGAAGATTGTTTACATCCTGAAAAATGGAAGATTTTAAGGTAACAAATAAGAAGCGTTAAATTCCAGTGGATATTTCAATCAGCTTAATGTTTAAGTACTGTCAGTAGCCATTTGATGGCACCAAACCACTGCAACTCCAATGAACTGAAAAGGTCAAATAGTAGGAATCCATCAAATGATCACAGGTATAGGGAGACTAAAGTGAAGTCACCCCAAGCTAAGAGCATGACAAATACTAAGGAGTGGCTCAAAGCATAATTTTAAGTATGACACAACTTTGACTATGGAAAATATAATAAACTAGATGGTCAATCCAAGGATTTCCCAGGGGCAAAAGACACACACATAGAAACACACGGATATGTAGAGTCAATTTGCTGAAATTGTTTTTAACAAATCACCACACAGATTGATTTAACCCAACTAAAATTCCAAATGCATTTTTGTTTACAAATGGTAAAGGGAGGTATGGGAGAGACAAAATCTGAATGAATAGCATTAAGTTTTCAGCAAGCCAGTTTTGAAACACTCAATTCTTGGCAGCAGCTCCATTTGGGGCGCTATTCCACAGTCTTCTGGCTTTGTGTGCACACTAAGTTATGATAAATGTATACAGAAAATGTCAATACAAATAACCTGCTGAACACAAACTATACAGCACAGAAGCTCTTCTAATATCAGGGCTTCACACTTTTCTGACACTGAAATGGATACACAGTGGCCAAAATTAGTTCATCCATTCCTCCCACTGGGAAAACTAGTCTTTAGAGAGGCCATGCTGGAAAAATGCATTTCTTAAGCCAAGTAACATTAGACTTAACCTAGGGTCTTCAGAAGAGCTCAACATTAATTATCAGAATGAACCATTTACGGTTGTTTTTTTTTTCCCCTCATGCTGCTGCAATTTCAAAAAAAAAAAAAAATGTAAATGTGTGCTCCAATTCTTATTAAGAGATAAAATGCACATTACTAGGGACAGTCACAAATGGCTCTTAAACAAGGTAGAATAATTCTACTCTGCCCAGGAAAGTTTTAGTGCCAGATGACTGACCTGGGTATTTTGTCTTCTTACCCACAGATAAATAAGTCAAATTCAATCCAAAAAACAGACCTTAAGTTTCAATTCCAACTTCTATATATGCCAAATGATTTTCAGGTTCTCTGTGTATTATATAGGGCAAGCATTCTACTGCACTAATAACATCTCCCAACACAGTTTCATACAGTAGCAACTGGATGTAACTACCCACATCTACAAGAGAATGTCCTGAAGCACTAAGCTTGGGCCACTATTATCACCAGTAAAAGTCAAGAGCACACATCATAATCTACCTCAATTAATATTACTAGCAATATTCACAATGATAGCCATGGTGCACCTTCCTGAGAATAAAAACTTACTGATCTAGATTTTGCTTTTTCCATCTTAAGAAACAAAATTATGAGTTCTGCTTTGACTAAAAAGCTTGGATATACAAAAGATGCAAAACACAACTGTCCAGAAAACAATGCTGAGAAGTAAAAACTACTCTATCACTAAGTAAAGCAAGATACCCAAAGCCCCTCCTGTATGTTCCTTGGTCCTTAAGAGCAAGGCATTCTTCCTTTTAAGGCAAATAAAACATCAACATGGCTATCTGAACATCACGAAGGTAACCTGCATCTGAAATTAACTTAAGCAAAAGCACCTTTTTTTGTTCTGTTTAATCATTGTAAAATAAAGTTCAGAATGTGGACCTTGTTTTCACTCACCTTCAGGATACAGAAATGAGACGTTAGTGAGAAAGCCCGTGCTTTGGGTTTTCCAACACAGGCACATCAATGGCAATGACCATTGACCCTAAACTGTCTTTTAACAACAGTTCACAGAAACAAGTCAGGTCACCAAATGGATGTGGATAAAGGGGATTAAGTTTCATAAATGACCTCTAAAAGACAAATGATATGACATGACCAACTCTATTCCCAAGGTAGTAATCTGGAAATAATCTCTATGTTCTTTCCCCCTCTCTGCGAACATTTTCATGAGGAAAATAATCACATATAAGCAAGACCCAAGAGCCTAAATGTTGTGAAGAAAAGGGTGGGGGTTTTGCAAGCTAATTGGAAAGAACACACATGCATGTGCTCTCAATTCTCATTATTCATTGTAATTATGTTTATTAAGTCCACACAAACACTGGAATAGTGAATAGTGAACCACTGCTCCTAGTGGAAAGATAAGGTTAGGTTCCTTTGAGCCTCTGGGTCACAATTTCATCAACCGACCTATATATAACCTTATTTTATGTGTGTGTGTGCGTGTATGTGTGCTCACATGCACGTGCTAGAAAACACATTATTTAATATACGTTACTGCATTATTAACTTAGAAATCACAGCCAACAGCATTATAACTCATGGCTGAATAAAACTTCTCTAACAAATGTATTTCTTCCCTAAGACACATCACAGCCTTCTTGCACTTAGGAAGACTAGACAGTACTTCAGCACTATAGTTGGTGTAGTAAAACCACAAAAAAAACAAACAAACAAACAAACAAACAAAAAAACCATAAAAATTCAGCACTAATTAGACCTCAGAAAGGATACTTGTTACAGTATAAGAGATGAAACAAGAAGGCAGAACATCACTTTATTCAACTTCAGTTGGGAACATTTGTCAGGCAACTCAAATTTTTTGCCACCCTGCCAATGTCTGATGACCATGAAAGTGCCGAAGTACTGATCTGAACGTTACAAATATATTTTACCAAATAGGCAACTTCCCAAATAATACAGGATACATAAAATAACAACTGCCATATATGGATATATACTCGTGTGTGTGTGTGTATATATATATATACATATATATGTATATACATGTATATATATATATATACGTATATATGAACGAGAACCAATCTTTTTAAAATTATTTTTGTATCACCTAGGTGTTTCCATACATATGCGCACATGCGCGCGCGCACACACACACACACACACACCCCAACCATAGTTTCTCTGTCCTTCCAAGACCAAATGGATAGCACCAACCGAATGGCTAACACTGAGGGATGATGCCTAACAACTAACTGCTGGGATGGGTCCTTTTCTGTTAGATAGCTGTTCGAATTAGAGCAATCAACATCAGTATTTTAGTTCTTGTCTTAAAAGACTCTGTATTTCTATCTTTAGAGTTTAATATTGTTTTTATGTTTTACCTGTATAGGCTTCAGGAGGTCTTTAGAAAGAAATACTCTTTGCTGATCTCCCAGAAAGCGAATAGACGTTATGGATCCCAAACCAGCTTTGTCCAACAGAGACTTGTACACCTATAGCAAAACAAAAGAAAATGTTTTGGCATCACAACTGCTGTCAGCATAACTCTGCAAATGGGGACTAGCAATTCTCCACACATACAGAAAGAGATAAAACCATTAAGTTTTTTTTATTTACTGCCAGTATCCCAATAACGACTATTTATGCAACCATAATATCACACAATTTTTATCCAAAAGTCAATCATTTAAACCAGATACACATTTGGGACTCATTAACATAGAAGTCTGGGCCCAAAGATATACAGCTTCTCTAAAATTTATGCAAAAAATTGTGTATATACATTTTTCTGAGGATACAGAACCATGTTTTTAGCCAATTCTTAATAGCTGGGGTGGAAAAATACAAAGACAAAATATAACTTTAACCAAAACCCTACATTACTCAAAAACCTCCAGTAGCTGTTCTCACCTACAGACAAAATCTTAACTTTGCTAACACAGCAGACTTGGCTCTTCACAATCTGGTCAGCCTTTCAGTCACCTTCCTGGCCTTTCCAACTGTCTAAATCTGACCCTTCCACCATTAAGCCCTATGTCTCACAAAACCTGAACTGTCTTCTCCAGACCCTGTGATCACTCTCGTATTCCAACTACACCAGACTTATGATATGGAAATGGTACTGACTACCAGTACCTTCAGAGCCAAAGAATATTATGACTCAGAGAGAACCTTGGGGATCATGAGGCCAAGACTGGCAACTCTCTACAGGAGCCAGGCAACAGCCAGATTTTAAGGTATACTCTCCCCATTTCATAAGCAGACAACTAATTCAAATTTTCTTAAAACACTATGAGGGTCAAGCCAAACAGATCTGTATGTCCATATACAACTGCTGATTTCTGACTTCTGACCTAGACATTACCCATATGACCATCCCCATTTTTCAAGTGAAGAAATAGAGCTGAGAAAGTCAAGGGCCTAGACTTCCAGAATTCCTCGCAGGGGGGCTGACAGGAGATCCCAGATGCTCTTCTAACTCCCCTACACTGTCATGTTTCTGTACTATTATTCTCCAGATGCCAAATATAGGCACTACATATCCATTTCCCTTGTTTCACACATAACCAATTAAATACCCTCTTCTCATAAGCCCAAGTTCTACTCACTATTGCAGGCCACTGAACAACTCGTTCAGAAATTTCAGGAGACTTTCGTTCAGCCAAAACCAAGTTATGTTCTACTAAAAATGCTCTCCTTAGAAGGCTGTAGACTTCTATCCATCTTCTCTTCCTCCAAGATTCCCCGTCAAACTCTACGCACACCTAGACAAACAGAAGTAAAAAAAAAAAAAAAAAAAAAATCAGATTTGATTAACAAAACAAACACGAAAAATGCCAACTTTGAATTATGCCATTATTCTACTTGAATCTTTAATCTGAATATCTGAGTGTTTGCTGTCCCTCTTTCCCACTCTTACTTCCCTTCGCAGTCCACATAAACCAGTCTGACATGTTAATCTAACCATCAAGCTCTGGCTCCCAAATCACTTTGGGAAGCAGCAGCCAAGGGTTTTGGAGGCCAATCTCTGCCCCCCAAAATAACTTCTAGGAAGCCCATACATACAACAAGAACCCCCCCTGTGGAAAGTTTTTACATATGTTAGACATCAGAACTTTAAGAACCAAAAGAAAGAAATTTGAAACCCTAAAAAAAGTACTTACTGCAGGTCATTGTAATTCTAAATTGACGCTGCTTGTGGGCCTAAGATGAGCACCCCCACCCATTCACCATAATCCACAACTTGCTTTTCAATCCCTTTGGTATTCACAGGACTTAACACTAGGCCTAGTAGAGAGCATATCCTCAATATCCCTTTCAGTTGAATAAACTGGGAGTTTGGAGTCAAAGACTACTTTGCTAAATACAGAAGCAAATAGTTGATAAATTGACCCCAGAGTTAAACTTCCTCAATACGTGGTGTAAAAATCACTTTTTTAAATTTGATTTAAAATCCCCTCTCCTACTAAAGCAGCCTCTCGTTTTTGGTTTCAAAGAACTAGTTAATAAACATGCCAACTCTGTTCATAAGTTCACAGATAATCATATCTCCCTTTTCAACTTTTAATTAAAAAAAAAAATTTAGTTAACTTCCATTCATCTGTCAGAACCCGATTAAAAAAATCCTTTCCTCCAAGAAGCTTTACCTTACCTTCAAAGAGCCTCCTCCACCCCTCAGAAGAGAGTTCCCTTGTTCATTGCACTCAAAGCCCTATACTTTTCCTTCCTAACACTGACCCACACTTTGAATTATTTACTTGTGGCTGACTGATCGACATAAATTCTAATATGTCAAAGTCTGCATCTGTTTTTACTTAACTGTTGTATTTCACTGGCATCCAGTCCCCAGTCAGTACTCAAATACTTGTTGAATGAATAAATGTCTCTCTGAATTGGGCTCTTACCTTCTGTTTACTCTAAACCACTTAGCAGGCAGGACATTCCCAACTGGTATACCACTATGGCCCCAATCCTAAACCTTCTCCAGTTTCATGGCCTTAGAATATCAATCTTTAAAAATCAATGAAATTTAAAATCCATCCTATCCTCCTCCCCCAACAGTAAAATCTACATCCCTAACTTCCCAGGCAACTCCTCCTGAGAAGATGCATATCTTCTTGGCATGGCAGACTTTTAACCTTGCAGTTATCACAGAATACATCCAAATGTGTGAACACCTACTATGTGCCAAGGCCCTGTGTGTGTACTCTCTCTTTGGTTCTACCCACCCCATCCATCACTATACCTAATCAAATGGTCCTTCACAGAGCTGTTCAGAGACTGCTCATCTTCCTGCCTCCCCAGCCACCAGAATCCAGGTCCTCTGATAGCTCCCCTAAATTGGATAGTCTTTCTGCCCCACATCACATCAACTCCAAACCCAAACTAGCTTTAGATGGCAGAGTTTTCCCATCAATGTGTAAGAGGAATGAGCATATATAAACTACAGCACCAGAGAAATCTGGGTTTGAATCCCAGCTATGCTGAAGCTTTCTTAGAATGATTTTACTTGCATAAAATAAGATACATAGTATTACAAAGAAAACCAATTAACCTGCCTGGCAGGTTAAGAACCCCTACTAAAATCTAAGCTCTTTGAAACTGGTTTTGCTAGCTTCAAAATGAAAGTACTAACATCTACCCATCACTGAACTTTAATATAGATTTTTAAGACAATGTATGTAAAGCATCTGCCACGGAGACTAGGTAGCCTTAAAAGCTCCATGGGAATTCAAATCTTAATTTATCAAGGTATCAGTTCACTTAGTAGTGGTGGAAAGATCTTAAATATGATTATCCAGTATCTATTCAGCAAAAAACTAAGAAACAAAGACAAAAAAAAAGTAAAGGATTAAGATATTCAGTGGCTTCCCAAAACTTAAGCAACATCACAATTCTTATCCAACCACCACCTATAAAGCTTACAATCAACCTTAACCCAAAATTTAGACAGGGCCCCTCCCTCTTTATATCCTAATTTTTGAGTAATTAAAAAATTAAGTTTAGCTCCTTAAAAAATAACTTACTTTGTGATTTTGGAGTGTTAGCTTACATGGTCAAAAATTCATATTAACTTTAGTTTAAAAGGTGACTTAAAATATAATGAAACCAATAAGTTGTGAGCTCTTTTCAACATTTTTTCAAAAGTTTCTTCTCATAACCACATATACCTTTCATTTGTGCCTTGAAGCTTGAGGTTCTCTACATAAGGGACCTTCTACCACCAAAGCCTCCTAAGCAAAAATTTATATAAAAAGACACACCAATAAAAATTCAAATTCGGGGGGAACTAAAGTGACTTGACCAAGCTTCTGCAAACTTATCGATAAAACTAGTTCTCATTTATACTGTTATTCCCCCATGTTATTTTGGTCCACAAAGGAGATGTTATTTATGCTATCTGATTCCAAAAGCCAAAAAGAGTCCTATCAGTACTCACTACAAATCATTAACAAATTTGCTCTTCTTTTAATTACGACATTTTGTAAATGTGTACCTTATTCGTCTATTAAATATCTGGACCAGAAACTGGACTATTTCAAACTAATTATTTCAAGTTAATTTTTCCCCAACAGAAAATCTCTTTATATCTAATCAAGCTAATATCACCTGAGTATATGATTAAGAAAACCATCAGAAAGGCCAAGTGAAATATTTCTAAGTTAACGGTAGGTACTTACAGAATGGCATGGTTTATAGGCAAGTTTTGACATATCTATTCTATGCCCAGCACTACAATGTAGAATACCACTTATTTCACTACTCCACAAATTAGAAAATTATTTCATTACGCTTCTGATTAGGTCTTCTTACACCTAAATATAATACTTGTCTAAAATCTCAGAGTCTAGGGGCGCCTCGGTGGTTCAGTCGGTTAAGCGTCTGACTTCGGCTCAGGTCACGATCTCACAGTTCATGAGTTTGAGCCCTGTGTCCAGCTCTGCACTGACAGCTCAGAGCCTGGAGCCTGCTTCAGATTCAGTGTCTTCTTCTCTCTCTGCTCCTCCCCTGCTGGTGTTCTCTCTCAAAAATAAATAAATAAGCGTTTAAAATCCCAGTCTAGCGCTCAATTATGGGGGATAAACAGATTTTATTACACTGTTAGGACTTTCTCATTTTACATGGTTTGACTGGCAGCAGAATCTATCAACATGCAAATTCCAACTGTATGTAAGGATGAAAAGGCTAGGCACTGGTCAAAGCACCCAACTGCCAAAAAGGTTTAACAGCAGGAAATAGTATATGGAGATGGCAAGTACTACTCATCTGCTAAGGATATCCCGAAGGACTAAGAGCAGAAGACTCAAGGATAAGGTAACTTCAAAGGAAGGAAAAGACCTAGACAGACAAGTTGGGGAAGGAGGCCATTCCCAACATGCATAATGAACAAACCCAAAGCCACCTGTAGGAAGAGTAGTATAAAAAGAGGTTCTTATAACCACACCTAATAAAGATTTGTTGTTATTCCAGAGAAAGAGAATGCCACTGCTCCATTAGTACATTTCTAAAGCTGCTTTTCAGTGTAGAATAATTTTGATTCCTTCCATTTATTCAAATATTTCAGCAAATATTACATGCCAAGCGATCTAAGTGCTAAGGATAGCAAAATAAAGTGCTTTAATCTCACTCTATTAACTGCCTAGTGCTTAAGATCTAGAGACAAACTTGGTCAAGTTATTTAACTTCTTCAAGCCTCAATTTCTAACACTAAAAAATGTGGTTTACCATCTAGGATATTTGTGAGGATTCAATTAGGTGCCACATACTAAATATTTACTCCTTGTTATGTCTTCACTTTGACTGTATATAATCAACAACTAGACATAATGTACCCAAGTGACTTTGTTATAAAGTCTCTCTCTAGGTGAAACAAAGTTAACAAGCCTTGGCTTTATCATCATCCTCAACTAACAGCAAATCAGTCTAGACAAACTTTATTTCTACCGATGCCAAAACAGTTGCATACTACTTGAATCTTATTCATTTATATACATTTTAGCCCCAAGTCCCATTCCACCCCCCCACCTCCCCCACCCCCACCCCCGCAAAACCCAGGATCCTTAAGCCCAAGTGTAAGCATGGTCATAGCTACTTACTAGTTCCTGCCTGTATTTCCCCAGCACAATTTGGTTCCAGTGTTCTGAAATTCTGTGTTTGCTAATACAATATGCCCTTAAACTTAAGCCATCTGCTACTCAATTAAGGAACATAATGATGAATTATGACTAGATACAAAAAAAAATCACAGAATTTGTACCTTACATTAAAGCTGAATTACGAAGTCTGCAGGTAAAGCAAAAATCAAATATAGTTAAAACTGTATTAAAGGGATTGAAATTAAAATCCCTGTTTATCCTCAGGTGAGGCACTTTAGTGCAATGGAAAAGACACAGCCAAACCTAGATTCAAATCCTCCGTCTATCATTTAGTAGCTAACTATGCAAATCTGGACAAGACTCCTTTCCCCAATCTACTTCCTCATTCTGAAAATGAAGATATTACCACCACCTCAAAGATTTGGGGTGGCAGGAAGGTGGGAGATTAAAAAGAACACATAAAAATGACCTCCTAGATTGCCTTCTTAATCCAACAGGTCTATAATTGGGTCCTGTGGGGGAAGGGAACACCTAGTCTGTCATCATCTGCCAAAAAAATAAGGACTTAAATCTTGTTTCCATTCAAATCAGATAAAAACAAATGCACTAGAGAACATTTTACTTGGCAAGTGAAATAAACCACAACAACTATGACTGAAATCTGGTACACAAAGCCCACTTTATGGAAAAAGGTTATTAGCCTAAAACAAATAGGTTGGCCATCCTTGTGCCACTCTACTTTCTTTCTATAAACAGCAACACCCAGTTTGCTAGGAGTAATGAAAAGGAGGAGAAAAAACAAACTCCACAGTGTCTGAAGGAGTCCTTTGGTGGCACAGGGAACATAATGGTAAAGAGGGTGGGCTCAGGTGTCAAAACTTCCTGGGTTAGAACACAGGCTATGCCAATTTCTATGTGACCTTTGTGACTTAATCTTCCCCAGCCCTGATATTTTTGTCTGTAAAATGGGGCAATATTAGTACCTACTCCCACAGAGCTGCTGTAAGGATTAATCAGATCACGGCTATGAAGTGTTCAGCATGATGCCTGGCACGTGGCTAAGTGCTCAACAGTCATCCATTTCAACATGAAGCCAAGGCACCCTGGAAGCTTTAAAAATACAGAACCACACATCCAACAACCCTCTGCAGACTAAAACTGGCTTGCACATGTACGGTCGCCTTAAAGTGTTCAAATGAACGGTGTGTCCGAAATCAACATGTATTCAGCTGCTGATGCTAAAACTTGCTTCCCAATTTGAACATCGTTCTCAAGAAAAAGCAGTGATGACCAAGTGAAGATACTGAAACATATCCACTACCCAGGGTGGAAATCTCTCCTCTTCTAACAAGCTTCCTTCAAGTTGCCACCACTTTGGAGTCTTTGTTAGGGACCTTTCTCCAGTTATTTTTGCACAAAGGAGTCTTTGTTGGTGGAATGGCTTCTTTACTGGTTGTTCCCAGACAATCCTTTGCCACCAATACTTCTACAAGGGAGTATAATCAAAATTCACCTCTTTTTGAAATGATCTAACTGAAAAAGATTCTGAGCGTCGTTCTGATGAAAAGTCACTGTCCACACTTGTTCTCATTTCTCTCCCTCCCCGCGAACACCAAAGTGTGCTTCAAAGCCATTCCTCTAACACACCAAATAAGGGGTGGCTCCACCCCCGCCCTCCATATATGGTCATAGCCCACACCTACCTACAAACTCATCAGAGGACCAGGAACCCACTTCCACTCTGACCCGCCATATACGGACAAGCACCCACCCTAATATGCCAAACAGAACTAAGCTCCTCCCTCTTCACTCACACTTCATTTCCAACACGGCTAAAAGTTTAACAAGTTGGGTGAAGAAATTAAGAGGAGCAGACCAAAAAATCCACCCGAAAACACTAGCCCTCAATTCCTAATGATTCCTAACATCACCTACCTGACGAATCCAATATTAACCATGCTCCCCCTTCGGAGAAACACTGCTACGGTCCTAGTAGGGCACGGCGCGGGCAATAACGAAGCATGTCTGAGCAACCCCAAGGCCGTCATTAAACACGGGCAACTGGAGGCCAAACACACCTCGGCTCTACACGACCATTTCAAAGACTTTCAAGGTCTAGTCTTCTGCACCTTCAGATCAGATGCCAACTTTCTGGTCGCCCTTTTCTGAAAAGGGGAGTGGGGCCGCTGGCTGTCTCGTTACCAAGGTAACTACGAAACGTCCGACAGCTGAGGCCCGGGAGCTGGTTTTACCTTCAGATCCTTCTTGGTAACGTCGGTGTGGGAGACGGCTCGAATGGTCCCAGAGAGCCAGGGCCACTCGGCGACGCGCTCCACGTCCCAGCTGTCGTGGCCGCCGTCGCTGCCGTCGGCGGCGGACAGACTGAGGAATCGCTTCCCCACCAATACTGGCCAACTTTCTCCGAGCGTGAGCACCATGGTTTCCACGCCTGCAGGAAGGGCTCCTCCCTGCAAAAATACAAAAACAAAATGCAACGGGGGCTGTCGGTGGGAGGGAGCCGGGAAGAGAGGACGCGGGGGAAGCGAGGGCGGAGGGAGGGAGCCTAACCGCGCTCGAAAAGACGAGACCCCAGACGGCGGCGGCCGGTACCAGGCAAGACCCCAACACCCTTTCTCTACACCCGCGTCCTCCCCCGCCCCCCGGATCCCTCCCCCACCGCAAACACGGGCCCAAGCGCCGCGTGACCCTCATTCTCCCAAGTTTCGCTTTTCCAAAACCTTAAACCCAAACGCAGACAGAGTGAGGGGAGAATTATTTGCAGCTTACGCGGATTTTAAAGTGTTCGCCCCCCCACCCCGGGGAAGAAAAGGCCCGAAGCAAGAGCCCGTCCCGGGCGGCCGTGTCCCCGCCCCGGGCGGCCCCGCGGGAGGGGCGAGCCCGCGGTTCCGCACTTGCCCCGCCGCCCCGCCCCGACACCGCGCTTTCCCCGGCCGCGGACCCCCGGGCGTCCGTTGTCCCGGCGTGCGCCGCGGCGCGGGGGCGGCAGGGCCGCGGGCTCCGCGCCTTCATCTTTCTTCCTCCTCTCCCCTCAGCCGAGGCCGCGGCGCTCTTACCCCGCCTCCTGCCTCCCTGAGTCACCAGCGGCGGCCGCCGTTTCCAGCCGCCCAGCTCTAGCTCTGACTTGGTTCAAGAGCTCTCACAAGACACGCACAGCCTCTCGGAGCCGCCCCCTCGGAGCCGCTGCCGCCGCTCATTGGCCTAGTTCGAGGAGCTGGGCGAGGCTCGTGGGTAAACAGCCCGCCGCCATTGGCCGGCCTGGCGCAGGCGGGGCGAGAGAAAAAAACAATTCCTTGGCTGCCTCCTCCCTCTCCCCTCCCCCTTCCGACTCCCGGACGACCCCCATTAGGTTAAAGTACACAGAGCGTAAGCGAGAGATCCCTCCGCCACAGCCATTCTTTCCATTTGTTGCCCACGGGATGCAAAAAAGTCCCGCGAAATCGCTTATCAACTTTAGGGGCCAGAGAAAAATTGCAGTGGTGCATTGATAAGACTGAATGACAAGCCCCAGGGCCGTAGGTGCCTATTGGATTGCTCTTCAATTGCGTAGGCTGTCGACGGAAGGTGGACTTTCCACTTGGCGGAAGAATCTCACAGGAAAGGGGTGAGGGCGGTGCAGAGTCAGCGGGGGAGGGAAGGGACGGGAACGTGCGGTTTCAAGCGTACTCAGCTAGAGGGAGGAGCCACTGTGCTCTGAAGGCTCTTGCGCAGGCGCTTCGTGGAGCAGGGGGCTGGAGTTTGGGCTGCTGGGCGAAATGGCCGCGGGAGGCGCAGGCGCACGTGGTGCTATTCGTGGAACGTCTAAAGTCCGCCATTTTGAAGGAAAAATGAAGAAAGGCATGGAATCATTGGGAAATGACGTTCGTTAAACTAGAGCAAAAGAGTCCATTCAGTACAATGCAGAATGGGATTTTTTTTTTATGTAGAGGGAGGGTGAGATGATATTCTGAGTCTTATAAAGCAATTGAAAGACTAGAGGAAGGCCATAATGGTGCAAGAAATATGAAGAGGTGACTTTGAAGGACAAAGGAGATGAAAGGTGATTGTGTCTTTTGGACCTGAAGTTTTTTGGTTGAATGAAAAGAAATGAATGAAGGAATTGAAGACCTCTTACTTAATAAAGGATGGTGCTTGACATGGCATCGCATTTAATCTTTAAATGAAGATTAAGTGAAGAACTCAAACTCCCAATTTTACAAGTGTGAAAACTGAAAATCAGAAAAAGTTCAGAAATGTATTCAAAGAAGTATAGATACAGGTTAATTCCAGATGTTAATTTTTAATATAGATGTTCTGAATATATGACATTAAGTTTTCAAATTTAAGTATAAACACTGAAGAATTAAATTGGGTTTGTAATTTGCAGACCATTAAAAAGGGGGGGAATGGAACAAAGAAAACTTATCCAGTCCAACAAAAGTCAGAAATGAGAACAAGAAAAGAAAAGGAAGCAAGATGAAAGTATAGTAAATAGAAAAAATAAGACGAGAGAAGTAAACCCAACATCAGTATTTACAATAAATATAAATGGGCTAATTTTTAAAAGAAACACTGGATTAAAAACAAAATCCAGCTATAACTTCACCTCAAGCAGACTCAATAATGACGCAAAAAGCTTGAAAATATAAAGTGAAAAGGTTTACAAATCAAATAGTGATAGAAGGAAAACAATATAGAAATGTTAATGTAATTGGAAACAAAAGCTTCAAAAGAGAAAAGGATTTTATATTAATAAAGGATAAAGTCCACAAAGATAATAAACACTCTTGAACTAGTATCACTCTGAGAACATTGGTAAGACTAAATATCAGAACTATGGGAAAATTTTGACAATCTGTAATAGAAGCAGAAGATACAAATATATCTACCCCAGAAATAGGCATCTCAGATTTTTAAAGTAAGTGGGGGTGTAGAGGACCTTTATTACACAGTTAACTATTAATCTGGGAAACAATCCCTAGGGATAACTTAGTTGTACCAATTTTCAGAGAACATATAATTCCTATGTTATATTCATGGTTCCAGAACTCAGGAAAAATGGAAAAATATCTGAAGCATTTTATAAAACTTGCAAAAACCTATTATCATATCTGAACCAAGAGAATACAAGAAAGGGAAAGTATACATAAATGAGGCTCATGAACATAGATGGAAAATTCTTATATAAAATATCAACAAATTAAAGTTAGTATCTATAGAAAATAATCACCAGGATTAATTAGATTATCATATAAATACAAGGATATTTCAATGTCAGAAAATTACTATAATTCACCAAAACAGGTTAAGAGAGAAAAATCGTATGTTAATTTAAGTAGAGGCTAAAAAGACTGTGCATTCACACTGAACGCTGAACCACCTAGAATGTTAGGAATGTAAAGATACACTGATACTCATGTTTTGTTTTGTTTTTTAAAGTTAAACTTCCTAGGAACCTTTGAATATAACACCCACATATTGAACTAGGAGACATCAACAAATTTGTTCATTTCAGCATTGTTTGTGGTTGTGAAAATTTCATAATAATCTAAATGCATTTCAGTTGGGAAATGAATAAATAAAATTAATAAATGGAATGTGATACATCTAATAGAATGCTGTAAATCATTTGAAAATAAATGAGATATATTTAAATGTACCAATAAGGGTATTTTAGCAAAACACATTTTGGATGAAAAAGATAGTTGCAGTTGGTAGTATTTGAAAATACACACAAATAACACCATATATGTTCTATGAAACATATATACTTAAACTCATAATTATAGTGACTGGTTTGGGGGTGTGCACAATAGAACTGGGGGTATTGGTCAAAGGTGATTTTGCATCATTTGTAATTCTCTCGTTTTTATAAGGCAAATGTATTCTTATGTTACTGAAAGTTAATTTTAAAATCCTATGAATGGAATCTACTACATTAACACCCAAGAGCATTTGTGACAAATTGTTAGAGCCAATATGTGTCAAAAAGGTGGTGAAATAAAAGATCAAATGAAAATCAAAAGAATTCCTATTCCTTAACAAGCATCAGTTAGAACATACAATAGAAAAAAAGAAACCGTCTGGGATCCTAAAAACTCAGAATCCTAAGAAAAGAGCATAATGTGAAATCAACAAAATGTATGTGAAGAAAACTCTGAGACTTTGCTGACAGGAATAAAAGAAGATTTGAAAAGTTCTGTCTCCTTATATGACATGATAAAAATGTTTCTTCTTAAACTATAACACCAATGAATGAAAGAATCAAAATAGGAATATAAAATTGTTGAGAATACAGAAACAAATCCATGTATATATGAAAAAATAGTTTATAATTAACAGCATTTCAAGTGAGTGTAAATAATAAACTATTCAATATATACTTTATGGTCTTTTGTTTGTATGGATCAAAGAGCTAAACAAAAATCTACTAATTAAGATTCCTTTCCCTTTTCTTTCTCCTTCCCTTTCCCTTCCTCTTCCTGAACATTTTAGTCCTGAAGGCAGTAGGAATGCAGAGCAAAGGATAGGCTGCCTGGCATGGAATGATTGAACTAGAAAAAGTAAGGAGTAGTAGCCTGGCACGGGGAGGGAGAGCCCAAGTGGGGTGAGAAGGGTAGATACACAGAAGATGAACCCAACAAGGAATATCTAGAGCCCAAGTGAGGTGAGAAGGGCATCCATGAATGGGAGTTACCTAGTGTGGTATGTTAAAAGTCCAACAAGGTGAAGAGACTGCTTATTGGGGGGGAAGCCTGGCACAGGGTATTAGAACGTAAGGAAGGTGAACTGCAAAGGACACTGAAAAGGCCAAGAGAGATGTTTCAAGCAGGAGGAGGACCAGGAGAGAGGTGCATTCTGGAAAGAAGGCAGGGGAGAATTCCAATTTGGAGAACCATTCAGAGAGATCAAGGTATGCTGAGGTCAAGGCAGATAAAGAACTGAGCATCAGGTTATTGACACTTCCAACAAATATATTTTAGCTTGAAAGTATTGTTAGACATCACTTCTACTGGTTAATAAGCTCCAGCATATGCATTCCCGTCAAAATCCTGCCACTAACTAATCAGTTGAGTTGACTTTTACCCCAAAGGACATCAGAAGTTTCTAAAAGACTTTAGGAAAGTTAACAACTAGTAATTTGGAATTTGTTTGGACCTTGGTTTCTCAACTGCAAGACAATTAGAATACAGTCTTTTCTGTCTAAATCTCCTTAAATAGCACAAGAATGGTGTCTTTGTGTGAAAATGTAAATATCTTATGCTATTTCTGTTAATGCAGTGCACCTGTAACAATTAGTGAAGCAAGCAGAGCATCAGTACTAAGTAAGCTCCTTGCTATTTTTTAAGGGCTTTTTCTGTTAACTTACATCTAGAGAAATGCACAGATCTTAAGTGAACAGTTTCATCAGTTTTACAAAGGCCTACATACATATAACCCACACCCTATCAAGATATAGAATAGGGGTCAGACAACTACAGCCCATCGGCTAAATCTGGCCCACCACCTAATTTTCTACAGCCTTTGAAAAATGGTTTTTAACATTTTTTCAATGTTTGGAAAAAATTCAAGAATAATAATAGTATTTTATGACCATAAAAATTATGCAGAATTCAAGTTTTAGGTCTATAAATAAAATTATAACACAACCATGCCCATTTGATTATGTTTTATCTATGGCTAATTTCAATGGTAAAGTTGAACAGAGTCACTAGAGACCCTACGTGCCTCAAAGCCTAAAGTATTTACTCTCCGTCTCCTTACACCCCCTGACAGAGAATATTCCATCACCCCTGAATGTTTCTAAGTGCTTTTTTCTGGTCAATACTACTGCCCATAGTAAACTTTGTTCCAATTTCTATCAATATAAATTGGCTTCGCCTGTCCTTGAATTTTATTTAAGTGACACAAACAGTATGTACTCTTGTGCCTAGCTTCCTTTACTCAACATGTTTTTTTGAGATCCATCCATGTGATTACATCTACAACATGTTTATTCCCTTTCATTGCTAGTTACTATTCCATTGTCTGAATATGCCGTAGTTTCTATATCCATACCCTGTTGATGGACACCTGAACAGTTTTCAGTTCTTGGCCATTATGAATGATATGATTATAAATATGTTTGACTTTAAGGCTATTAAGTTTTATTTTTATTTATCTTATCTGATCTGCCTTTTTATTTTCTAATATTTTAACTCTGCTGTTCCTCATTCCTTCTTCAAAGCCAGCTTTCCATCCAATATAATTTCCCTTCAGTCTAATGAACTTTTAAAATGGATTAACAATTTATTTGGGAATTTAGGTAGCATAAGGACCAATCAAAGAGATTATCTAATAAAGCTCACTGTGAAATTCTGCACCTATAATATTAAGTCAAGACTGATAATATATACTCCACTTAGCTTTATTACACGTTTCCATGTGCGTGATTTGATCAACAAAAAGAAAATACATACACAATGTCAAGCTGTTTTTTTTTGTTTTTAAGAACAGCTCAGTGATTTGGGGAATATGTACATTATAGAGAACATAAGGGGGAAAGTACAAAAAGGTACTTAGCACTGATGTCAGGACTCATCTCATGGTTATAATTAGTAGTATTAATTTTTGCATTATTCACTTTGCTTTAGAGCATAGTTAAAGCCATCAGCTTAACTTGAGGTATGTAAGCAATACATACACAATTGTATGAGAAATACTTTTCATCAGTATTCGATACATTTTAAAATACTGGAAACTGAGTATCAGTCTTGGTTTGTATTTTGACTTAAAGGAACAAGAGGAGAACAACATTCAACTAATAGTAAAGCTGATAGTAAAGCTCTTAAATATGTCTTCCTCTCCCTTTGTGCTTCCTACAAGCTAAGCAATGTTCTGTGAGGATTCATTATGAGAAAAATGTCACTCATAGCTTTAAGATCTTACTTTGGAAGGACTTACTAATAAAGCAAATTGGAAGGTGAGGCTTCATGTTTGTTTTCAAATAAGTGATCTTAATTTTTCTTCTTACAGAGAAAACTTAATTCAGTTTATCATAAATATATCCAAACCATTAATTTTGAAGTCTTCAGGTAGAGTCTGGCACTTCTTTTATACTAATGAACTTCTTTTAGTAGATCTCGTAGTACAGATCTGCTATAGATAAATTATCTCAGCTTTTGTTCAAAAACTCTTAATGTCACCTTCATTTTTGAGGGATGTTTTTGCTAGATATAGAATTCAGGATTGACAGGATTTTTTTTCTTTCACCTTTGAAGATGGCAATATATTATCTCTTGGTCTCTATTATTCCCGATGAGAAGCCAGACATTATTCTTATCATTGTTTCCCACTATGCAATGTGTCTTTTGGTCTCTGCTCTCAAAACATTCTGTTCACCTTTGGATTTTAGCAGTTTAACTCTGAGGTGCCTAGGTGCAGGTTTCTTTGTAAATAACTCACTGTAGATTTCTGAGCTTCTTAGATCTGTGAGCTAATGTCTTTAATTAATTTTAGAAAAATTCTCAGTCATTATCTCTTCAAATGTTTTCTGTCCACTCTCTCTCTCTCTTCTCTGTGGGACTCCCCACACACATGTATTAAACTATTCAATATTGCTCTACACAGCTCAGATGCTTCTTATTTTTTTTACTCTTTCTCCTTTTTGTATTTTATTTCAGATAATTTCTAAGGACTTTCTTCAAGTTGGCTGATACGTATGTCTAACCTGCCCTTTAAAAGAATTATCTCTTATACTTTTCATTTCTTGCATTTCCACTTGGTTCTTCATCTTTTTTTTTAATGTTTATTTATTTTTGAGAGAGGGAGAGAGAGAGAGAGAGCATGAGCAGGGGAGGGGCAGAGAGAGAGAGGAAGAAACAGAATCCAAAGCAGGCTCTGGGCTCTGAGCTGTCAGCACAGAGCCTGATGCAGGGTTCAAACTCACGAACCGTGAGATCATGACCTGAGCCCAAGTCAGAGGCTTAACCGACTAAGCCACTCAGGTGCCCCTCCACTTCTTTTTTCTTAATAGTTTTCCTCTCTCTAGGGAAAAGTCCCCATATGTTAATATATGTTGTCTACTTTTACCACTAAATATTTTACATATTTATCACAGTTATTTTAAAACATGGAGATGATTATGCCAACATACAGGACAGCTCTGTGTTTGGTTCTACTGTGTACTTTATCACTTGACAATGGATTTGTTTTTATTTCTCTTTAAAATTTTTTTTTAAATTAAATAACAGATATTATATGTCAAATAACAGAAGATCCTGGGATACATAATATTCATGCTCAGAAAAAGGCATATCTCTTCTGTCAAGCTGTAGTGTGTGGTATTGGGACAATCTAGTTGGTCCCAAATTATCTGGCACTGGGTTTTATGTTTATTAATTGGATTCAGCTTATTGTACTTTGAATTATGTGAGAGAAAGTCAAGGCCAGGACTAAGGTAAGGTAAGTGAGGCATTTGCTGAGGTGAAAAATGAGACAGGGTCCATAAAAGCTACGCTGAGCTATTTTGGAGCCTGAGGCAGAAGGATAAATCAGTAATGCCATTTCTGTATTTAAAATTTTTAGATTTTGCTCATCATAGATGTTTTTGCATAACTTTGAGTTTTTGTAAATACTGCATTAAAATATTATTTATCGTAAGTGCTGTGTTTGGGGGGGGGTACCCTTTTTTTGTGCCATGGGCAAGTTCCTCATTTGCTACATTTGCCTCACACTAGCCCTGATCCTACAGTATCAGAACATTTCTTTTAGCAGGACTTGGTATCTGAATATCTGGAAGATTTGTCTTCCTTTTCTTCCTCTACCCACAGATGTCAGCAGATCCCATGTGACTGTATTTCAGGGGTCTTGCTGAGCTTTTCTATCTCCTCCAAGCAGCAAATACTGCCCGATTCTCAGTGTAAGGCCTGGAGTGCTTGGGGGAGTTTCTCCAGGGGGGCTCTCAGCTTACCTGTCCCTCCCCAGTGGTAGGCAACTGCTCCCTCACATTCAGTGTAAGACCCAGAGTGATTCTCCATGCTCGTTTCACCCTCAGACATCAACAGGCCTAACACTTCTGTGCCTCAGAAGGTGTCTCTCAAATGGCCCGTCTTAACCTTTCTTCTGAGAAGTCAGTGAAAAGGTCTATGGAAAAGAATTGGCAGTTTGGTTCAGACTCACCTGTTTCTTCACATTCCAGGAATTCTAAACTGTCATAGACCACATCCTGCCTTTAGAAATTCATATAAAATTCAGCTGTTTTCTTCTTGCCTGCATCCACAGATTCTTCCTTCTGCTGTTTCTGCTGCTCTACCATGAATGAAATCAGCCATGGGTTCCTTTTCTCCTAAGAAGGTTTTCCACTTCATGGCTTTTCATTTATTAGATTTCTTTGGAGCTTCTAATGGACTTAACCATGATTCTGTAGATTACTCAGCTCATTTTCATCATTACAGTGAGAACAAAATTCTCTTGAAGTTTTCTACATCCAAAGTAGAAGGCAAAAGGCAATTTTGTTTGCTTATATTACTCTTTTGATAAAAACTGGTCTGACTCTGATGTACTGTTTGAAACTTTTGACCCTTAGATGACCATGATCCTGGATACACTTGCCTTTGACTCAGTCTTAACCCCAACGTTTATGCATTCCCTGCATCTAAACTAGGCTTGCCTACCTTCTCATTCAAAGCTTCTGCCTGGGATTTTTCTATCCTGTCTTATTTTCTTTGAATCTATTCTTAGTAGCACTAGTTAATAGCAGTTCCTCAATAAATATTGAACTGACCCTTGACAGTTTGAATCTATTGCTCCCATGTTCCTTGCTGATTCCCCTTTCATGTATATTCTGAACCAACTTCCTTCTTTACACAGTTCTCTCCAAATTATCTGTATCCTTGCCTTTGTCTCTGTTATGCCCAGGATCCATTTTCAGCTTACTGGACATGACCAGGCATGGCTGAAAGGAACCAGAGATACCAGGCAGATCCGTGAGATCAGCAGATGCACCAGGCAGATTTCTCTGGTAAACACAGCATTACCACAGAAAAGTCTGGGCACATACACACAGCTGGAAAAACCAGAAAGGGTTGGCATTCAAAGACAGGGCACAAACACCTGGAAAGAAAAAAGGGAAAAGGCAGGACGATATGCCTAAATGAACCAGGTAGAATTTACCAGTGAAGTCATCTAGTCCTGGGGTTTTCTTTACTGGGAGGTTTTTGATTACTGATTTGATCTCTTTACTTATTATAGGTATGTTCAGGTTGTATATTTCTTCTTCAGTCAATTTTGGTGCTTTGTGTGTTTCTGGGAACTTGTCCATTTCATATGTGTTATCCAATTTGTTGGTGTATAATTGTTCATAGTATTTTCCCATAATTCTTTTTATTTTTATAAGGTTGATAATATTCTCACTTTCACTTCTAATTCTATTGAGTCCTTTTTTTTTTTTTTTTTTGTTAGTATAGCTAAAGGTTTGTCATATTTGTTGCTGTTTTTCAAAGAAACAACATTTGGTGTCATTAATTCTCCCTATTGTTTTCTAACCTTTATTTCAACGATTTCAAATCTTTATTATTTTCTTTCTTCTGCTAGCTTGGGATTTAGTTTTTTCTCCTCTTCCTAGTTTCTTAAAGTGTACAGTTATTGACTTGAGATCTTTTATTTCCCTCTGTGCACGGTTTTTGCTGCATGCCCTAAGTTTTGGTGTGTTGTGTTCTTGTTTTTACTTGTCTCAAGATATTTTCTAATTTCTCTTATGATTCTTCTTTGACCCAGTGATCATTTAAGAGTGTTATTCAGTTTCTACTTCATCCATTTTCTTGTTTTTCTTTCGTTAATGATTTATAATTTTATTCTGTTGTTGTCAAAGAATATGCTTTGTATGATTTCAATTCTTCTAAATTTATTGAGACTTATTTTGTGGCTGCTGCTGATCTGAGAGGTTGAGGATGGTAGGCAGGTAAGGAAAAATGCCAAACAACGCTCTATTAAAAAAGTTTGGCAGCTTCTTTCTGCATTTAGCATTCCCTGGTTGTTATAAGTTTTTATTATGTTCTAAGGTTCTGTAAAGTTCATTCAGATGGCTTTTACAAACTTAATCATTGCTTTAAAAGAGGAGCAGAGTTTGGGGTGCCTGGGTGGCTCAGTTGGTTAAGCCCCTGACTCTGGCTCAGGTCATGATCTCATGGTTCATGAGTTCAAGCCCCACACAGGGCTCTCTGCTGTCAGTGTGGCGATGGGAACCTAAGATCTTCTACTCCTCCCCTGTTCTCTTTCTCTCAGAAATAAACCTCTAAAAAAATAAAAGAGGAACAGAGTTTTAAACCTCCCTACTCTGCCATTTTCAGTCCTTTATGATTTTTGATTTTCATGCATTTTACCTTTACATATGTCATAAGGCCCAAAATGCATTTTTACTATTCTGTTTTCAATTTTCTATTAAAGAGATAATAAGAAAAATCTTAATTGTTTACCCATGCAGTTGCCATTTCTGGGGGTTTTCACTCCTTGATGTAGATACAGGTTTCCATTTGGTATCTTTTTTTTTTTTTAATCTGTAGAACTTCCTTTAACATTTCTTGTATTGTGGCTATGCTGGTGAGTTTCATTTGATTATCATGTGACTTGAGATAATTTTCTTCATGTTCTTATGCTTGAAGGTGTTGAGAGTCTTGGATCTGTAGATTTACAAATTTTCAAATAATTTGAAAAAACTGGCTATTACTTCAGATATTTTTGTTTTGTTTTGTTTTCCTCTCTATCTTCTTTCTCCTACTCCAGTTGTATGTATTTTGGGCCAACCTGAAGTTGTCCTACAGCTGATGCCCTGTTAGGTTTTATTTTAGATCATTTTTATTGCTATGATCTCAAGCTTACTAATTTTCCTTCTGCAGTATCTCATCTGCTGCTAATCTCTCCCATTTTTCACCTTCTTGATCATATGGGATATATTAATAATAATTGCTTTAGTGTTCTTGTCTACTGATTCTATTATCCATGACGTGTGGGTCTGTTTCAATGGATTGATTTTTCTTCTCATCGTGGATGGTATGTCTCTCTCTCTCTCTTTCTCTCTCTCTCTCTCTCTCCTGGTGGTTTTTTGATCAGATGCCAGACATTGTGAATTTTGCTTTCCTAGATGCCAGATACTTTTTGTATTCCTATAAATAGTACTAAGCTTTGTTATGGTGTTTTATCAAATGACACTGGGTGGTTACAAATATGACAAATGATCCCACAGCAAAAATTGGATAGTCATCTGAAAAAAAGGTAAAATTGAATTTCGACATCATACTTTACACCTGAAGTTCAAAGATTCAAGCAGGAAAAAATAAAACTGTAACAGTGCTAAAAGAAAACTAAGAAAACTTTTAAATAATTATTTTTTTTACATCTGTATCTTCTAATCAACTATCTAAGAGTTTACAGATTTAAAATAAACAACATTAGGGCACCTGGGTTGTTGCTCAGTCGGTTAAGCGTCCAGCTTCAGCTCAGGTCATGATCTTGCGGTTCATGGGTTCGAGCCTGGTGTCAGGCTCTGTGCTGACAGCTCAGAGCCTGGAGCCTGCTTCAGATTCTGTGTCTCCTTGTCTCTGCCCCTCCCCCACTCATGCAAGTGCACGTGCTCTCCCTTTCTCTCTCAAAAAAAAAATGAAAAATATTAAAAAAAATAAAACATTAAAATAGACCAATGAAATGCTGATGACCTATAAAATGAACATAAATCCAACCAAATGGCTCTGCCTTAGGAGTAAGCTGTATGAATAGCATCTGGGAGGTACTCTACAAAGTAGAGTACCAAAGACCCTACAAAACTTTCCCATCTGTATGACAAAGTATCCACAACCAATCAACTGTGTTTCTAGGTCCTACCCCCTCAGGTCTCTACTTTTGTCATCATGCACATCTCCCACAGAGCCCTTTTAGCCTCTAAGAGCTTTCTGGGGGTGAAGCGGTCTTTCTTGTGGTATTATTAACAGTGTTGCTGAAAGCTCTTAATTGCATTGTGAAACAACAGACACAAGGAGAGGTACTTGAACAGTGGAAAGAACAAGGGCTTTGAGTCACGTATGGGTCCTGAGTCATGCCCTGGTTCCATCATTTACTGTTTGATTTGGCACATTATCTAATCTCTATGGGTCTCAGTTTACTCACAGATAAGATAGCCCCAGTAATACTTATCACACAGTTTTATAGATAGATCAATCGATTGATAGATTGGATAGATCTAATCTATCTATGGATAGATAGATAAAATAATTAATAACATATTCACATATATGTTATTTTCATTAATTAATGAACATTACATTATTCATTATTATTCATCATTCATTATTAATGAAAATAACATGATAAATACTATTTTCATGAAAGAAGAGATGTTTAGCTATACATATTTTAAAGCATACATATGCCACAACAGTATTTATAAAATTAATTTTGAAATAGCAAATTATCATAGCACTTTCCTTTGGAAATGAAGAAAATTATCCTTCTAATATGTCAAGGAAGACAGAGTTTGCATTGTGAGAAAGGAAACATTTATATAAAGCACAAAGAGTCATACATTTTAAACTCTCCAGGGCTCACAGGTGAACTGATGAGATCAAGAGGTTAAGAAAATTAAGATGGTATAAGGTTTTCACTGTCAGTGATTTTTAAGAGTGATAGCCTTTCAGAACTCCATTTTATTTGCCTAAAGCGAGAGAGGCATTCCCCCCTTAACACAAAAGCCCTGGAAAGTAAAACTGGTTTATCTCTTCCATATTTGGAGAAACACAGGTTTAATCCTTGCAGTTCCTGGTTTAACAAGGGCCATAGAGAAGTGATACGTAACATTGGAAAGTTGAAGAAGTATTCATGAAAAAAGCAAACTATTGAATAGACCACCTTAAATATTTTTTCTGTTTAAATGTCTTCTTACTTCCAAAAGAAAGCATATCTTGACTTATTTGATTTAACTGAACTTGGCTATTAGAACCAGTAATAAAGTATAACTGAGGACATAGTTGATGTGATGAGAGGCTTTAGAAAAGTAAAATCCTCTCATTGGTCCATTTATTTGCCATGTGGCATCCTCAAAACCATTTTTCACATCACTGTATACCTGCCAGAATGGCCAAAATCCAAAACACTGACAACACCAAATGCTGGTGAGGATGTGAAACAATAGGAACTCTCATTCATTGCTAGTGGGAATGAAAAATGGTATGGCCACGTCAGAAGACAGTTTGACAATTTCTTTAAAAACTAAGCATATTCTTACCATGGGATCCAGCAATTGTGCTCCTTGATACTTCCCAAAGGAGTTGAAAACTTATGTTCACTCAGAAACCTGCACACAAATGGTTATATTAGCTTTATTGCTTTATTATATCAGCAGTTGCCCAAACTTGAAAGCCACCAAGATGTTCTTTAGCAGATAAATGGATAAATAAACTGTAATACATCTAGACAATCAGTACTTAAAAAGGAATGAGCTCTCAAGCCATGAAAAGACAGGGAAGATTCTTTTTTTATTTTATTTTTAAAATTTTATTTATTAAAAAAATTGTTTTAATATTTATTTATTTTTGAGAGAGAGAGAGAGAGAGAGAGAGAGAGAGACAGAGTGTGAGTGGGGGAGGGACAGAGAGAGAGAGGGAGACACAGAATCTAAAATAGGCTCCAGGCTCTGAGCTGTCAGCACAGAGCTGACACAGGGCTTGAATTCACAGACCACAAGATCATGACCTGAACCAAAGTCAGATGGTTAACCAACGAAGCCACCCAGGTGCCCCTAGATGCATACTACTTAAGTGCATACTACTAAGTAAAAAATGCTGATCCAAAAAAGTTACATACTGTATGATTCCATTTGTATGACATTCTGGAAAAGGCAAAACTATGGAGACAGTAAAAAGATCAGTGGCTGCTGGGGACTGGGAGCTCAGGGAGAGGGATGAATGGGCAGAGCACATAGGATTTTTAAGGCAGTGAAATTACTCTGTGTGATACTATAATGATGGATACATGTCATTTTACAGTATCCTACACATTATACATAAAATGTACAACACCAATAGTGAATGTAATGTAAGTTATGGACTTTGGGTGATTACGATGTGTCAATGTAGACTAGTCAGTTGTAACAAATGTACCACTGTGGTGGGGAATGTTGGTAAAGGCGGATAATAATTCCTGCTCACGTTTGAAACACAGCTCCAGTGCCACTTCTCTGATGCTTCCAGGGTAGGCTGAGCATCAAACCTTCATTCTCCTGCTCTTGGGGCTCGGAGATTAGGGTGGGTGTGTGAGGTGGGAGGTTAGTCAGCAGAGAAGGTGATGAATGCCATGATAGGAAGTACAGGGTTCTGTCTGAGCTGCAGGTTTGTGGAAGAAGTGACACTGCAGCTGTTAGCCAAGCAACAAGGGGATAGAGAGACAGTTTTATGCCAAGGGAAGAGTAAGTGTAAAGGCCCAGAGAAATAAGTCTAAAGAGTTATACTGGGCCAGATGAAAAGGAGCTTTTAAGCCCTATCAGGGATTTTGGATTTTCTCCTGAGAGCATACACCAGCCATTGACTGGTTGAAGCAAGCTTAAGCAAATCATGAATTAGGAGGAGATGAGAGCAGAAGAGGGAGATGAGTCAGGAGACTGTTCTCTTAATCAAGAGGAGAGAAGATAGTGGCTTGGTCCAGATTAGTGACAGAAGAGATGGAGGAAGTGGAAGGGTTTGGGAAACAATAAGGAATATACAGTAGGACTTGGTGATGCTTAAAAGGGGCTAAAAGTATAGGAGGAATCCAGGATATTTCCAGGTTTTCTGGCTTGAACCATGGGTGGATGGTGACCTTAGCCATGAAACGGGAGACAGGTAGGAAACCTGGTCTACTGCAGATGTGAATTGATCTAAGGACACTTACAGCTTAATTTTTTATTTCTCAGCTACAGTGGAGTCATTTAATATCTAACAAAGATTAACTGAGCATCTGCTATGTGCCAGGCTCTATTCTCGGCACTGGGGTACAGCAATAAACAATGCAGAAAAAATTCTTGACCCCCTGGAGCTCACATGCCAGTGGGGAGATAGGGAAAAATAAATTTGGGTATTACATGGAATATCAGAAGACAATAAGTGCTATGAATGGGGTTCTAAGTGAGAAGGCGACATCTGGACAAAGACCTGAGGATGTGTGGGAACATGCATGTGGGTACCTGGGGAAAGAGTGTTCCCAGCAGAGGGATCAACAAGTGCCATGAGGCAGGGTGTACCTGTCATGTCCCAGGAAGGTCTGAGTGACTGCAGCAGAGTGAGTGAAGAGGGGTAAGGTCTAACAGGTAACAGAAGGCCAGTGTTAGTCCTTACAGGTGCTACAAGCACTTTGGATTTTCGTCTGAGTGAAATGGAAAGCCACTGGAAGATTTTCAGACTCAGAGAGAGATGACCTGACATATGTTTGGTCAGGATGCTCCTTGGGGCAAGAGCAGAAGTTTGGAGTCCAATTAGGAGGCTATTGCTATGGTCCAGGTGGGAGATGAGGGTAGCAGTGGAGCTGGCGGGAGGCAGTCAGATGATACATACATTTTGAAGTCTTTGCTGACAGAGTGGATGTGAAGCATGAGAGAAAGAGAAAGAGTAGAGTCACAGACACAATCCAGGCCAACATCCTGCCCCATTTTCACACAGTGGCCTTACTCACAGATGCTCTTCGTGAATGGCATTCCCTTCATGGCTGTACTCACTTTTGTGGTTCACCACAAAGCCTATTTTAATATCACCATGAAATAATTCATCCATGTTCTGTATCCCCTTAACATGACCCTCAAGAAGCAGGTAATTTCTGTTCTTAGGTGCTGCATAATATCTTGAAATACTTAAACCCTTTATTCTCCCTGCACTTTCCCCTTTCTCTTTCTTCTATGAAAGTCCCCAATCCCACACTGTTAAACTCAGCAGTAACATCATGTTGGCAGAAGTGAAGTGGATCGCTTTGAGGTAGAAGCTTTAAGAACTAGCCCATGATTCTCCACATTTCCTTCCCCTCTGCCGCAGTGGCCTACAATACCCCATATACAGTCTGCTCCATCAGCATGGGTCCTGAAGTGAAAACAACATGGAGTAGAGACATAGCCTAGTCCTCAAAAAAACATGTAGCATGTGGGGCACCTGAGTGGTTCAGTCAGTTAAGCATCTAACTCCTGATCTCAGCTCAGGTCTTGAACTCAGGGTTGTGAGTTCAAGCCCCACATTGGGTTCCACGCTGGGCGTGGAACCTACTTAAAAATTCAAACAAACAAACAAACAAACAAACAAACACATAGCACAAGAGAGAAATACCCTTTGCTGCTATAGCTATCAAGACTTGGAAGTCATTTGTTACTGTAGTATAATCTAGCCTATCCGGACTGATACACTAACTTCTTAGTGATACATATCTAGCCACTAAGTAGGGTTGCTGAGATTCTGGGGCTCAAGCCTGGGCATTCCGGCTGCAGTTATTGGACCCATAGCAATATGTAACACTTCCTCTTTATTTATCATCATCATCATCATCATCATCATCATCATCATCTTAAACCAAAATACGTATTGTGACTAATCATTGAAATCCTTAAGACGAACTGAATGTTGCAACACCTGCTCTCTTGGGTTTAGATCTTATTCCTCCATGGAATCCATGCCTAAATCTGCAGCATACAATCTTTAGGTGCCTCATTTGACTGGCCCCAGTGGTGTTTCATCTTTCAACCTTCGAATTGCCATTATACTTTCTCTTCTACTTGGCAGGGAAGCCACACTTGCCACAGGTCAACTTCTGAAGATGGTAGGCCTTAATGACACAGCAGCAGCACAACATGTGCATCTTATGGCCATGCTTTCCCACTGATCACCTTCTCTTCATCACCTTGCTTCTGGAGCTGAGACAAAGAGGCCCGAAGAGTCACAATGCCTCTTTATATAAACACAGAAGTCATAGCACACTGCAACTCAGACATGCAACATAGACAACTTTTTTGATAACTTGACCTCATTTCTGTTGCAAGCCTGTACTCCATCAGGGTGCTATAAACTCCAGGGCAGGGTTGGATCTAAAATATTACATCCTGGACATACTTCTAAGTTAGTAGATACAGATTTACAGAGTGATCTTCCTGATTCCCACCGCTCCCCAGTTTAGACTTCTCCAGTGACTTCCATCATATTCAGAGTAAAACCCAACCGTTATGAATGGGGACCGTTCATCTGGTTTCTTCTCCCCGCTGCAGCCATCCACACAGGCCTTCAGCTACTTCCTAGACTCATAGGCTGGCTCCCAAGCAGAATGGTGCCACCTGCAGTTGAATCTGGGACTCTGTTCTCCCAGATCTTCCCACGACTGGCTTCTCCTACTCATGTAGGTCTCAACTTAGCATTTATTTCTTGAAAAGTGACTTCCCTGACAAGCCCCTCTCTGTACTGCCTCCCACGAACTTCCCTAACAAGCCCCGCTTTCCCCCGCCTCCCACGAACACGTTTATTTTATTTGTGGAATTTATCATTACCCGAATTTATCCTGTTGTTTATTTACTTGTTTATTATCCATTGCCACGCCCCTTCACACACCAGACAGAGAAGAAATGTGTGTTTTGTTAACTATAGAAAACTTGGTGAAAACGCTGCAAGAAAAGGGCCTGGCACATGGCAAATGCTCAGTTTTGGAAATATTATTAATATTGTAAAGAGTCTTGATGCATATTGTCAAAATGCTTTCCAAAAAATTGGACAAGTGACATTGTTTCTCTGCACCCGTGATAGTACTAGGTAAGATTTACAAATTCTGATTTTGCTTATTTGCTGGTAACCAAATTTGAATCTGGTTATTTAAAATCTGCTTTTCTTTGATCATTAGTAAAACTGAATATTTCTTATCCTCTTTCTAAAAATTGTTTACTCATATCCTTTGTCTGTTGCTTATTAGGGAATTAGTGCTTGTTGTACTCATTTACATGTTTTCTTTATAACGGAAGGTAGAATTTTAAAGATCACTGACTTTCCAGAAGCTTCAATCTCTTTTAAAACATATCACTGGAATCCCAGGATGAACACATGCCCACAAAGATGGTTTGGTTTGTTTGTTTTTATTATGGGGGATGCATTCATAGTCATGCATCCATAGTTAATAAGCCATGTCAAGGGGATAATTACAGGTGTAAATAAAATACTTTTCATAACATGGTAAAATACCCTGTTGAAAACAGAGACAGGAATCTACAAAGTGAGTCTGGTGGGTAAGCACAAGTCTTAGAATAGTCTTCAGAATAAGATTGAAGATGAGTTCCAAAGGGAATTGCAAATCAATGTCTCTATATGAGACTAGCATTAGATGAAGTTACAATTAATAATAGTAAGGCTAATTTAAAAGGTAAAGTAACTATTACTTCTTTTTATTATTTATTAATTCATTTAAATCATGCTTATTAACTCTGTACACTTGAGCTGTTTTAATGAAAAGTGGATTTGTTTGGTATTTTGTATCTGCCCCTCTGGATTTGCCTCCTCCTATTTCTGCGCCCAGGCTCTTCTTTCCCTGCTGGACCCTGAGTTAACTACATTCCTTCAGGGGAAGTCATAACTCCTGCTGGGTGGCAGTCTCCTACAACCACAGCTGCTCTTCCAGGCCCCAGTAACCCCTTCTTCCTCTTGCCCTTGAGAGGAGGAGCATGATGGCTTTACATAGTTGCTAGCCTTAGAGTACTGTACCATCCTTGTGATTATCCTCACCCCCTAGACAGTCCCTTCATTACATTCTCCTCAGTTGTCTCACTTGAACCTGCCATTTGCTGCCAGGAGCTTGACTGATAAAGGATGTTCCTTATTAAAAAGAAGGAAGAGGGCTCCTGAGTGGCTCAGTCAGTTAAGTGTCTGATGCTTGATTTAGGCTCAGGTCATGATCTCATGGTTCGTGAGATTGAACCCCCCCATGAGGCTCCATGCTGACAGCATGGAGCCAGCTTGGGATTCTCTCTCTTCCTCTCTCTCTGACCCTCCTCCACTCTCTCTGTCAAAATAAATCAATAAACAAAAAAAAAAAAAAAAGGAAGAAGGAAGGAAGGAAGGAAGGAAGGAAGGAAGGAAGGAGGGAAAAGGACACATTTAATAATCACCTGTTGGTTGTACTACTAACCAGTTGGTGGAATCGCTAAGTATTCAAAGAGGAAATAATCTCTTAACAATTAGACTTACAAACCTCAGCAGTGACAAACCTAATGACATATCTCCCTGTCTTCCTTGCACAGTTCTCTCTGCTTCCATTGTGTCCCGTACCTCTCTTTGTCATGTATATTGGCAGAGACAGCTGGTTGTCTCTGTATACCCATTATTCTATTTTAGCAATGAATCCTTAAGTTTTAGCTGGGTCCGTAGCTGTCCAGATCAAGGTCAAATTTCTGAGCCTTCCCTATAACTAGATGTGGCCATGTGACTAATTGTTGGCTAGTAGGATATGAACAAAAACAATAAGTGTACCTCCAGGTCATACCTTTAAAGGGAAGGCATGACCTGCACTTCCTCCCCTATGCCTCCTACTGGATGGAATATTATAGGGTGACCAACAATCCCTGTTTGTACAGGTTTCTGAGACTCAGGACCTTCTGAGCTAAAACTGGAAAGGTCTCTGGCAAACTGGGACAAGTTGGCCACCTTAAGTGCAGATGTGATGGTAGAGATTGGAGTTGCCATTTGGGAAACTGTTGCAACCCTGGCCCCATGACTCTAACATCATTAAAAAATACACTTATTTTGTCCAGGCTATTGTCATTTTGGTTTCTTTTACAGGACTGAATCTATACCCCAACTAATTCATGGTTTTTTCTTTAATTTTTTTTCTCTTTCCTTTCATCTTCCCCTCCTTCTCTCCTCTTTTGTCCCTCTCTTGCCATCTTTTCCTTGAGAGTGTTTATTCCCTACTGGAATATGGTAATGTTTTTTTTGCTGAATTTACTTAAGTTTTATTTATGTTGTATTTTTAAAAGATGGCCCATTAAAAAATTTTTTTAAATAAAAGATGGCCCATTAAACACATAATTATCATATGACCCTCCAATCCCACTCTTAGGTGTGTACCCCAAACTGAAAATGGATGTTAAAAAAAACAAACCTCATAGATGAATGCTTATAGCAGCATTACTCACAAGAGCCAAAAGTTGGAAACAATCCAAATGTCCATCAACTGATGAACAGATAAACAAAGGTGGTATATCTATAAAACAGAATATTATTTGGCCACAAAAAATAATGAACTACTGATACATACTACAATATGGATGGATTTTGAAAACATTGTTCTAGGTGAAAGAAGCCAGATGCAAAAGACCACATTTTGTATGTCTCCATTTGTATGAACTATCTGAATATGACATTCTACATGGGCAGAAGTAGATGAGTGGTTGCCAAAGGTTGGAGACGAGGGAAATGGGGAGTGACTATTTAGTGGGTACAGGGTTTCCTTTTGCAGTGATGAAAACGTTCTCTAACTAGATAGTGGTGATGGTTAAATAACATTATAAATGTACTAATGCCACTGAATTGTACACTTTAAGATGGTTGAGATGGTGAATTTTATCACACACACACACACACACACACACACACACACACACACAAAAGTCTGTATAAGTGCAGCTAAGAAAGTTGAGGAAGCTGGTTGAGTTTCCTTCCTCCTTCCAATAAGTTCTCACTGTTTTACCTTTCTTATGAATTCCTAGATAGCTAGGACAGTAACATGCCCAGAGTACAGTGTTCCCTTGACTTTCACCACAAACTGCTGGGCTCCACTCCTCCATACCCTTTTTGGGAAGGGCTCTCTGTTTGCCCCTGGACTGAGCACTGGGCCCCATTTGCATACGTAAAAAGTCAGGGGAATATTCTCAACTGCAGAGGTCTGATATGGCAGAAGTTCCTCTGAGGTAGATGTGAATAATCCTCCCCTAATACGAGCTAGGGCTTAAAGAGTTAGGGCACCTTAAGATGGATACTAGGTTAATCCTCATAGGGGATATGGTAGACAGAATAACGGTCCCCTAAAGACATCCATGTCTTAATCCCCATAACCTGTAAATATATCATTTTACATGGCAAGAGGACTTTGTAAATATGATTAAGTTAAGGATCTTGAGATGGAGAGAATAGCCTAGATTGCCCAGGTGGCCATGATGTAATCAGGATTCCTTGGTGGTGGGAAAGGGGGAAGGGGAGGTCCAGGAGAGTCAGAGAAGGAGATCGTGACTATAGAAATGAGTGATAGATGGGGGGGGGGGGAAGAGGGGGAGGGAGGGGGAAAGAGAGAAAGAGAGAGCACACACATCACACACATGCCTCTAGAGGCTAGAAAGGGCAAGGAAATAGATTCTTTACATCTGCAGAAAGAATTTAGCTCTGCTGATAACTTGATTTTAGGACTTTTGAGCTCCAGAAATGTAAGATAATAAATTTGTGTTATTTTAAGTCAAAAAAAAAAAAAAAGATGGCATGGTTCAACCTTTTCTGGTTCTTCAAAAAATCTTAACACCTTAAAATTTTTTTTTTTCCTGTATAGCTGCAAGGCAATTGGACTTTCTTCCTCCTAGTGAATTAAGGATAAATACTATCCTTTGTTGATTACTTGTAACATAATTTGTAAGCTTTAGCTGTAGAATCTTCCAAAAGGCATCATAAGGTAGGTATACTATTTGCACTTTTCTCATGAGAAGCCTGAGCCTTAGAGAACTTAGGAAATTTACCTAAGAACATGTAGCTAAGAAGGGTGAGTTAATTTGTATTCAAAACTGGTGTGTTCATTTACTCCTGTCCTATGCTGTCTGTCACCCTGAGTGTAAAAATGTGCCCAACGCCACCACAGACCGTTATCGACTGCTGCAGCTGTGACTGGCACATATAAGGGGGAGAAGGGGCCTCCTGGAAGCCCAGTTGGCTTGACAGATGTGGCTGTCAGCTGCTTATTCCTGCAGTGTGGCTTCTCCTGCAGCATCCTTCAAGGGGCTTCCACAAGGGCACGAGTCCTGCCCGCTTTCGCTGCTCCCACCCTGGACCCCCTTTCACCTCCCTGTAGGGCTGCTTCAGCCCAAAATTCATGCTTAGACACTCACCTTTGACCATTTGTCATGAGTATATTTTTCCTTAATAAGGATTTAGTCTGAAATAATTTTATCTTTGTACTTTAGAATTCTCTGGTTTTTGTTCTAATTTAGGATGCTTTGAATTATTTCAAATGGTGTTATTTTTTCACCTTTTAAAGTCTTTATCAGTTTTCTAGTTTTATCTTTCTAATCTTTTCATATTTGTTTGCTTTTAATCTTTTTAAACTTTTTAGACTTTTATTTTGTAGGCATTTTAAATAATATTTTATTTTTCTAACATGGTGTTTGATTTTTAATCTTTTTATTACTGGTTTTTTTCCCTTTAATATTTTTCTTTTTCTAATCCTGCTATGCTTTAGCAGTTACTATTTTATCTTCAACATTTTTGATCTTTTGGTTTTACTTATTTCAATGTTCTTTAAAAAATTCTTTACATTTCAAATTAATCAGCTTTCATATATCTGAGGAGCTAATATTCAAAATATATCTAAAAAAAGTATAAAACTCAACACTAAAAACCAAAACAATTCAACTGAAAAAAATGGGCAAGGACCTGAATAGGCATTTTTCCAAAGAAGACATTCAGATGGACAGCAGACACATGAAAAGATGCTAAACATCACTCATCATCAGGGAAATGCAAATCAAAACCACGATGAGATGAGATAACACCTCACACCAATCAAAATGGCTAGTATCAAAAAGATAAGAAATAACAAGTGTTAGAGAGGATGTGGAGAAAAGGGAACCCTTGTGCACTGTTGGTGGGAATCCTAATTGGTGCAGCCACTGTGGAGAAGAGTATGGAGGTTCCTCAAAAATGTAAAAATAGAACTACCATACAACCCAGAAATTCCACTTCTGGGTATTTACCCAAAGAATACAAAAACACTAATTTGAGAAGATATATGCACTCCTATGTTTATTGCAGCATTATTTACAATAGGTAAGATAAAAAAGCAACCCAAGTGCCCGTCAATAGAACAGATAAAGAAGATGTGGTAATATGCAATGGAATATTACTCAGCCATAAAAAAGGAAGGAATTCTTGCCATTTGTGACACATGGATAGACCTTAAATGAAAGAAGTCAGGTAGAGAAAGGTAAATACCATATGATTTGACTTCTATGTGGAATCTAAAAAACAAAACAAACAAAAAAAAACCAGAAATAGACCCATAAATATAGAGTTAGTACTAGTGTTTGCCAGAGGGGAGGGCAGTGAGAGAATGAGTGACATAGGGAAAGGGGATTAAGAGCTACAAATTTAGGCGTATAAAATAACTAAGTCACAGGGATGAAAAGTGCAACGTAGGAAATACAGTCAATAATATTGTAATAACGTTGCATGGTGACAGTAACAACACTTACAGTGGTGAGCATAGTGTAATGTAGATAAATGTTGAATCACTATGTTGAACACCTGAAACTAATATGACATTGTATATCAACTATAGTTCAATAAAAACTTAATTTATAAATTAGCTTCCTTATTTTTATTTCATGATTTCTATTCTTTTAGTCTCTTTTGCTATCTGAACACACTATATTGGCTTAGGATTTATTTCTTCAATCTTAAAGATCATTTGGTCCTCTAAGAAATTTTTTTAATGTTTATTTTTGAGAGAGAGAGAGAGAGCACGAGTGGGGGAGTGGCGGAGAGAGAGGGAGACAGAGAATCCAAAGCAGGTTTCACACTGTCAGTGCAGAGCCAGACTCGGGGCTCGATCCCACAAACTATGAGATCACGACCTGAGCTGAAATCGAGAGTCCGACGCTTAACTGACTGAGCCACCCAGGGGCCCCCAAAGTCATTTGGTCCTTTTTTGTTGATATTCATTCTCATATTTACATTACTTTAAATTCCTTAAAAATAATTTTATATTTAAATCATGCCATTACATTTACCACATGAGTTCTTAAGCTCTGGTTTTGTCTGGTTTGAGTTTGTTTCAGACATTTGAACCATAACTCTTTTCCTCCCCTTTCATTTGATTCCTTTACCTGCTTGAAAAGATGACTTCATCTTAATAGCTTTACCTACTTATTCTTAACCTCTACTTTTCACTGTTTTCATAATTAGGAAACTGGTGAGGAGTTGAAGACTACAGCAAAAACTCTTAACATAAACTGGGAAGACTTCTTTTTTGGCCATGGCTACAGCTGTCTCTCTGGTTTCTCTTAATAGATTTCACATGCCCTTTGACACTGGTCTAGAGACTTAAAAAATAGCAATCAGAGAAACAAATCACCCCTCCAAATGCCTTTCTGCCATGGACAGCTTGCTGGGGGGCACGGATTTAACAGACCCTGTCACTGAGTTTGGGGAGCAGCGTGTCAGGATGAAGCCAGGGAGGCAGTGCCAGAACCACACATTGAGGCTGATGGTGGGAGTGCACCAGGGATCATTCTGTGCTGATATTCACTCCTGGGCCCCATCCTCCTGAGAAACATGTCTTCAGCAAGCAAAGAGCTGTGATGTTCAATCCACAAACACAGGTATGTGAGAAACCTAAGTCCGTTCACTTCCTCTAGCTTACCTTAAATTCCGTCTCTGGCCTCGCAAAAGACTCTAACTGGAGTCGTGGCTGGGGTCCCCACCCATAAGTTGTGTCCAAGAGATGGCTGTGCAGGGTGACTATCTGGTCATCGGTCATCTGAGCCGGGGCTCTGCTATGCTCCTGCTCTGTGCCTGCTAAAGACACGGGCATCTTTTTGAGGCTGACAAGAAGACAAGGGTACCTATTCCTTCAAGACCTAAAGATTGACTCCCTTCCTGGCCATTTCTTCCCTTTCCTCTGCTTCCTCTCCCGCAGGCTTTTTGGGCTTAGGGATGATCCTTCCGTCATTTGAAATTTCTTCAAGGCCCCATGTTTATGCCTGTGAATTTCTCCTTCCTGTTAGAATCCATGGCAGACTTGTGGGATAATTCTGGTTCTACTCCAGAACAAGACAAGGAAGTGAGTGATTCAATATCTCTATGCCTAAGTTTTCTCATTTGTAGAACAAGAATAGCAATGGTGTCTATCTGAAAGCATTGTTGCGAGAACAAACATGAAGTGCAAAGACAGTGCCTGGTTACACGTGCAGTAAGCACGTGGCCCACGAGCTAAGAGTGGCTTGTACATTTTTAAATGGTTGGAACAAATCAAAAGAAGGATAACCTTTTATGACACATGAAAATGACATGAAATTCAAATTTCAGTGTCCATAAGTAAAGTTTTACTGGAATATGGTCATGTGCATTTGCTTATGAACTATCTGTTGCTGCCATTGTACTACACTGGCAGAGTTGAGTCGTTGTGACAGAGGGGGTGTGGGTCACAAAGCCTGAAGATTTACCAGCTGGCTTTTTATAGAAATTACTTGCTGACCTCTGCATAGACTGAGGCCAGAGAAGGACTATCTTGGGGCAGGTCGGATGAAGCTTACCTCATGTCAGTGACAGGAGCTAGACCCAAAGGTCCTCCTTTCTGTGGGGTCTTGGTCGGAGAGGGTGATCGGGAGCACACATTCCATTCCAGTGCCAGACCATGAAACAAATTCTGAGAATGGAGGAGACAGAAACATAATACCTACCCGTACCCACCCATGCTGGGGGTCCAGGAATATTGGCTCAGCATGTTATCCAGTACCTGGTTTGAGGCACCAAAAACGATACGGGGCTAACTGTGCTGCCAAATCCATCTTCAGCTACATATTAAAGCAAGGTCAGAAATATGCATTCAGGAGATTTAGTATTGTTTTCCTCAATACAACTGACTCTTTGAGTGGGATAATTCTTTGATGCATAGGACTATTCCTGCCCATTAAATGCCAGTAGCCTTCCCAGCCATGCTGATAAGCAAAACAAAAACAAAAACAAAAACAAAGAAAAGTATTAGAGAATTGGCTCCCTCTCATAATTCTCAGTGCCTCCTAAGAGTCGAGAATAAGAGAGGGATTGGGTCCTAGTGTCTCAACCTGCACCTTATGCTGGTGTTAGGATGACTGGATGCTTCCAGAGCCCAGGAAGAGCTTGAGCTGCTGGAATATGTACCCAGAAGAGAAAGCACTTCTCTGGCTCTGTGACTCGTTTAGACTTTGAATGCTTTGAACTCAGTGGAAGGGACACAGCATGTCCTCCATGGCCAGGTTTCATTCTCCTTGACTTACCTCTCCTGGCAAGAAATCACTGTCTTGCTTACAAGCAGGGACAAGAGCAATTGGGATCTCCCACCCAAAGCAAAACTTCCTCCTCAGGAGTGCAGGCTGGGTGGAAGATGGTAACCCCCACCAGATAGCCACACTTACCTGCGACAAATAGCTGGGGCCAGATGACAAATTCTGAGCTCTCTCAGGAAGGCAGCTCTCTACCCAGGAGCTGGAAAAGAGGGGTAGGAGCCAGTGTTCTTGGCTAAACCAGTCTGGAGTGGGGTTTCTACCTCCCTGACTTGGGAAGGTGGAGGCAGGGAGCGCACCTAGGTTCGAATGCTACGGACTCTTGCTATTCATACTGAATTCTAGTAGGTTTTCTTGCATAAACATTTCTTCAGTTGCTATCTGCCCTTGGGACCATTTCCAGAGGCTTTCCATGGTTTTGGGGTTTTTTTAAATAATTTTCGCCACTTCAGTTGGAAATGGGTCCCCTCCAGAAGTCCCTCTTTCAGGTTCTCTCCTTTTGTATCTCCAAGCCAGTAAGTGTTAATTGTGGGGGGCCCTTGGGTGAGGAGTGGGAAAGAGGCATAATATCACAAGTGCTATAACTTCCATTTGGCTGAAGGTAATTCTCTGGAGGGAGGGTCTGCCGTGAGCTGTTAGTCGCTGACTCCACAGCAGCTAGGGGATGGATGTCCTGCTCAAACAAAGGGGATCTGGGGAGGCCACAAAGAATTCCATCATGTAACTTGGGCCAGGCCTAGGGTGAGGTGACTGAAGCAACTAGGATGCAAAATTCAAAGAGGCACCCCCTCTCAGGGTCATTGTGCAAACGTAGACTCAACACCTGAGCATGGGACCCTTAAGTCTTGTCCCCTGAGTGCCTCATCCTAGTGACCCTGACACCACTCATCCTTTGCTCCCCCTGGTAGACCTACCTGTGACTTTCATCCCAACAATGACGTCTTCTTAAAACACAAGCAATTCCTCACCTTCTGTGCATCACTAAACACTGTAAATGTTGCGGCGCACAGGTCACTGTATCGTTTTATTTTTATGGTACCTTTTTTCCTCACATCTTGCTCACTTAACAGACCATTGCTCCACAAAGTCAGGAATAGAGTCTATTATTTTCTGGCATCTGTAGCCTCAAGCCATACTAGGCACTCAATTAACGTTGGGTAATGAAACAAAAGACTGAGTGAATAGATGGTGAGTGAATCTAACCAGTCACTCAACTCCTACTTCACAGTAAATCTATAAAATAGATGTTAGAGCCAGAGTCTCCCTTTGAAAGCATCTGGTCCAGTATTTCTCAAACTTGAATGCTATTTACAACTGCTTTAAATACAAATAATATCTCATGAAACCCCTGACACTATTCTTGTGGACCCACAGATTCCTTGTTCCAGTTTGAGAAAAACACATAAAAAGTCTTACTCTATGAACACTTCAGTGATTTTTCACAGAAAATAGGGAGAATTTGTCATTAGACATGGTTTAGGAATTTTTTTTTGAGATTGTCATCAAAAATAAAAGCAGCAAATTAAAGATTGCTCTTGGAACTCAGCCTCGCACACGTACCCCCAGATCTCACCCAAGCCCCTCATTTTAACTAAGCTTCATAGGGCAGGGGAACCAGGGTCTGCATTTTAGCTCTGATAATTTTTAGCTTTTTGGAGATGGGCAAGTCACTTGACCCATAAAAGCCTCCTTTTCTCCATCCATATAGTAGTAATAATAACATTGATATTATAAGGTTGTCATGGGCATTGAGTTAGAAAACCTAGGAAAGTGTTTTGGAATACACACTGGGCCATACACACACTGTAGTTTGTTAGTGTGTAGAAAAATCTCACTCTTCCTCCTGTGTGTCTCCTTTGCTCTCACACAACTACCATACTCACAGCACTTCTGACACTGGACGTGTGTAAAAGTTTGTCCCCTCCAAGCAGTACTCTGTGACACCAGCTGTGTCCTTTAATTTAACTCCATTCTGACACTATCTGCCTGGAGATAGTATTGAGTCCCACAGGTCGAGGGCTCAGTCCCACAAAACTGCCCCCACCCCACTTCAGATGCCAATCTCTAGTCCAAGTTCTCACCTGTGCTTCTCACCAATGGGCTTTAAATCAGAGGTTCCCATGACCCCCTTTTGGGGATCCATTAGTCTGTTAGAGCAGCTCACAGAACCAGGGAAATAGTTTACTTACTGTTTACCAGCTTATTATAAAAGGGTATGATAAAGGATACAGAAGAACGTCCAGATGGGACAGATGCATAGGGCCAGGAAAGGAGTGCGGAGCTCCCATGCCCTCTCCAGGCACACTATTCTCCTGTCACCTCCATGTGTTCACCAATCTGGAAGCAACCTGAATGCTGTATTTTTGAGATTTTATGGAGGCTTAATCACATAGGCATGATCAATCATTACCTCCATTTCCAGCCCCTCTCTCCTCTCTGGAAGATGGAGAATGGGGCTGAAAATTCCAAACTTCTTTTTTTAAATTTTTAAAAAATGTTTATTTTATTTTTGAGACAGAGAGAGACAGAACATGAGCAGGAGAGGGGCAGAGAAAGAGGGAGACACAGAATCTGAAGCAGGCTCCAGGCTCTGAGCTGTCAGCACAGAGCCTGAAGTGGGGCTCAAACCCACAAACCATGAGATCATAACAGGCTCAACCGAATGAGCCACCCAGGTGCCCCCAAAATTCCAAGCTTCTAACTGTGGCTTGGTCTTTCTGGTGACCCTAACAAGTCCCTAACAAGGAGTCCATCAAGAGTCATCACATTAGAACAAAAGACATTCCTATCACCCAGGAATCCCAAGAAATTTTGGAGAAACCAGGGTCGAAGACCAAATATTGGAACAAATGATGCTCCTAGTGTTCTTATCACTTAGGCAATTAAAAGGGTTTTAGGAGCCCTGTGCCAGAAAGCAGGGGCAGAGACTAATACATATATTTTCTATTGTCTCAGAGTTAGTATTGCTCATGGGCCAAGCATGTCACAGAAAGCTTCTGACCTTTCCGTGAACACTTTGCCAGACACTATGGAGGTGGGGGTAGGGTTTGCCACATGATCTGAACAGGATGGAGGACCTGCTGTCCCTGTGTCATGTTGCTGGCAGGTCAAGATGCTACTGCTTCTTCAGCCAGGAAGGAGGATTCCTCAAGGTGATGTTCTCTTCTCTGCTTTGTTCACTGCCTTTTGAACACATAGCTGGACTTCATGGGGGCAGCATGTGCCCATGTGGCTGGAGGGCCACAACACTTGCAAAGCACAGCATGCATTTACCTCCAGACCCCATTGTGAGCCTGGCCCCAGCTCATAGTGTAGCTTTCTTGGACAGGGATTCCAAACCTCAGTTGTCCCATAGACCAGAAAACTCTTTTCCAGGAGAACCGGACCCTTATGGGTAGGGAAAGAAGAGCCAGGCTATCCCAGACACTCCTACTCATGTTGGCTGCCTTTGACTAGTCTAACATCTTTTTTAGCAGCAAACTATAGCTGTCATTGTCTCCTACTCCTAATACCCCAGCCTCTGGGCCACAGTCACAGCTGCTGCAGGACTCTGAAAAAGTTGCAAACTAATTCAACCTTTAACCACTCAGCAGGGAAATGCTGTTCTAAGTTAGGGGATCTCAAAAATTGCCTGTCAGCCACATGCTCAATTTGAAAGTCTCTCCAGGGTCTAGACTCAGGGGGAGGGGTGTTCTGTCTGATCTCAAGGTGAGTTGCACAGTGTGTTTTCCAAAAAGACCTCCCTCACACTCAAATAACTCAACATCACTAATAATAGAGCCCATTGCCATGATGTGTGCTATAGATTGAATGTTGGTATGCACCTACCCCATCCCCAATTCATACATTTAAGCCTAATTCCCATTGTGATAGTATTTGGAAGTGAGGCCTTTGGGAGGCAATTAGGTCCTGAGAGTGAACCCTCATGAACGAGAGTAGTGCTCGTATAAGAAAAGGCCCCAGGGAGCTCCCTCTACCTTCCTGCAATGTAAGGTTATAAGGAGAATAAGGCCATCTATGAGCCAGGAAGAGGTTCTCACCAGACACTGAATCCTCCCATTACCTTGATCTTAGACTTCCTAGCCTCCAGGTTACTCTCCTTCCCACAACTCTTCTTTAATGCCTATGTCATGGTTTCTCCAGTTTCTGCTTCTTCTCTAATTCCCTCTTTGCTTCTTTCTCTAGCTTCAGTTGCTTGCTCCACCCATGAAGGGAATGTCCTGCAGAGTTCCTTTGTCTTCTCTTCCATCTATACTTTTTCACTTGACAATCTCACATAATATTGGGAATTACAGGCATTTGTGGCCACAGAAAGAAAGAAGCCCTATGTACCATAGAGTAGGCAAGAAGGGCAATTTAAATCTTGTTCACCCTAAGCCAGGGCTTAATAAGTCCCTTTATAAAGGTTACTATAAAGTAAATGACAAATATTCATCTCATGGACATGAATTGAGTTGTAAAATCACAGTAATTTGCTGAAAATAACAGGATCAAATACTTTTTTTCTGAAACTTTGAGTTATTTGCTAATTTATATTAAAAGGCAAATACCTTGTTCTGAGTAAAAGACAATATATTGGTGACACCATGAAAATAGAATTTAAAAAATACTAATTATTTCACAAGCATGTATTTCCTCCATAGCAAAATTTAGTATGTATCTGTGTGGTATATAATTATTTATATCATCTGCCCATAACAGCAACCTCCTTCATCTAGGAAACTATCCTTGCACCCAGCCATGAGTCTGCTTCTGGCTACTAATGAGGGTAGGTGGCACAAGTTGGGAATTGATGTCGAAGGCATTGTGATTGGGCCAGCAATGGGCATATGATCTGGAGAGAGTTTTTCTGTGGGATTTTTCTCATTAGAACTTGGAAAACAGCCCTATTTCCTCTCTGGTTGCATTCTCCCAAGATGTAAAGCTGGGACTGCCCACAGTTACATCCCCTCAACCAATGAGCAGCCAGTCCAAGAGAACAAAGCCAACTTAATTATTATTATTATTATTATGCTTAAAACATATGTAGTTTATTGTATGTCAGTTACACCCTTTTTTAATTAATGTATTTTCAAGTTAGTTAACATACAGTGTAGTCTTGGCTTCAGGAGTGGAACCCAGTGATTCATATTTTACATATGATACCCAGTGCTTATCCTGAAAAGTGCTGTCCTTAATGCCTGTCACCCATTTAAACCCCACCACCCCCCTTCCAGCAATGCTCAGTTTGTTCTCTGTATTTAAGAGTCTCTTACAGTTTGCCTTCCTCTCTGATGGTATCTTATTTTTTCCTTGCCTTCCCCTATGTTCATCTGAGTTTCCCAAATTCCACATATGAGTGAAATCATGTATCTGTCTTTCTCTGACTTATTTAGCTTAGCATAATTCTCTCCAGTCCCATCCATGTTGTTGAAAAAACAAATTTCATTTTTTTTTCATCACTGAGTAGTATTCCATTGTATATATATACCACATCTTCTTTATCCATTCATCAGTTGGTGGACATTGGGCTTTTTCCACAATTTGACTATTGTTGATATCACAGCTATGAACATTGGGGTGCATGTGCCCCTTAGAATTAGTCTTTTTGTATTCTTTGGATAAATTCCTAGTAGTGTATTTCTGGGTCAATGAGTAGTTCTATTTTTAATTATTTGAGGAACCTCCATACTGTTTTCCAGAGTGGCTGCACCAGTTTGCATTCTCACCAACAGTGCAAAAGAGTTCCTCTTTTTCCACATCCTCGCCAACATCTGTTGTTTCTTGAGTTGTTCATTTTAGCCATTCTGACAGGTGTGAAGTGATATCTCATTGTGGTTTTGATTTGTATTTCCCTGATGATGAGTGACATTGAATATCTTTTCATGTGTCTGTTTGCCATCTGGATATCTTCACAAAGCCAACTTTATGACTCAGTGGATCAGATAATACCTCAATTCATGATGGATAGTTTGGGTTGCCTAGTATCTCGTGTTTAAGACTCAGTCTCTACCAGGGTCTAAATTCAGCCTTGTTCTGAGAATTAGTGTCCTGGGAGCTTGTGGTTTCATGGAGGGCGGGGGTGGGTGTGTTTTGGACTTTCTTCTCTAAAGAGGCACAGGCTTTCCTGTGTACAAAAGAGGTTCTTGTACCAAAGGCTAATTGAAAATCTTCCCTAACATGGTTTTGTGCCAATGGATAATAACGACTAACATGGTTTTCACTTCTACTATCTCAGTTAAGCTTCACGACAGTTTGGTGAAGTAGGTCTTATGATCTCCATTTAATCAGAGAGGAAAACTAAGACACTGTTCTAAAGTTAAATGCCTTGCTCTGGTTTACATGGCTCACAGGTGGTGACAGCTGGACTCAGACTCCCAACTGCAACACTGTCCCTCACCCACCCAAAATAGCTACCTAAAAGCATGTTTACATCACCAGCCTCTGGCATCTTCTCAATGCACGGAGTCAAATTAGATTTATCTAGCTTTGGCCAAGGGTAAGGGCATGGAGTGGGGTGGGTAAAAGCAGGATACCAATAGGTTTCAGTATGGGCTGATTTTGTTGAACTCCAAAGGATCACATTCACAAAGGTGATGACTACATTATAATATATATGGAAGTATATATGGATAAACTTACATCATGTCTAAAATTTGCTTTAAAATGGCCGGGTGGGGGTGAGGGGTGCACCTGACTGGCTCAGTCTGTGGAGCATGCAACTCTTGATCTTGGTCATGAATTCAAGTCCCATGTTGAGCGTGGAGCCTACTTTAAAAATTAAATTAAACACTTAGATCAAATCAAATCAAATCAAATCAAATCAAATTAAACGGCCAGAAAGTGAGAAATCAGTAACGTAATAAGATTGGCCATGTGTTGATAATTGTTGAAGTTGAGTGATGAAAATATAACTTATTATACTATGTTCGCCACATAATAAAAAGTAAAACATGTGCTAAAGTTACCAAGATAGACATTCTGGGCCAAAACACACCTTAACAAGTTTAAAAAATAGAATCTATACAATGCTCTCAGATCACAATGGAATTGAATTAGAAATCAGTAACAGAAAGATAGCTGGAAAATCACAAAATACTTGGAGATTAAACAACACACTTCTAAATAACACATGGATCAACTGATGGGCATTGAAGAGGGCACTTGCTGGGATGAACACTAGGTATTGTATGTAAGCGATGAATATGGGAATCTACTTCTGAAGTCAAGAGCACACTGTATACACTGTATGTTAGTTAACTTGACAATAAGTTACATTTAAAAAAATAAAGAAAAAGTAACACATAGGTCAAAAAAGGACTCTCAAGATACATTAAAAATAATTTGAACTAATTGAAATAATAAGCTGGACTTCATCAAAATTGAAAATGTTCTGTTCTTATGTTCTGTGAAAGACAATGTCAAGGGATGAGAAGACAGCCAGACTGAAGAAAATATTTGCAAAAGATATTTCAGGTAAATAAATATACAAAGAACTCTTAACAATTCAACATTAAGAAAATGAACCCAATTAAAAAATGAGCCAAAGACCTGAATAGACACATCATCAATGAAATACAGATGACAAATAAGCATATGAAAGGTTCAACATCATGTCATGAGAGAATTGCAAATTAAAACAACAGTGAGATACCACTATGCACCTATCAGAATGAACAAAATCCAGAACACTGACAATGCCAAATGTTGACAAGGATGTGGAGTAGCCAGAACTCTCATTCATTGCTGGTGGGAATGCAAACTGGCACAGCCACTTTGGAAGACAGTTTGGAAGCTTCTTACAAAACTAAACCTACTCTTACCATACAATCCAGCAATAGCACCCCTAGGTTTCTACCCAAAGGAACTGAAAACTTACATTCACACAAAACCCTGCATTTAGATGTGTATAACAGCTTTATACACAGTTGCCAAAACCTGGAAGCAACCAAGATGTCTTTCAGTGGTAAATGGATAAAGTGTGGTTCATTCAGACAATGAAATTATTTAGCACTAAAAATAGATGAGCTATCAAACCGTGAAAAGATATGGAAGAACCTTAAATGCAGATTACTAAGTGAAGGAAGTCAGTCTGAGAAGGCTGCATTCTGTACAGTTCCAAGTATATGATGTTCCAGGCAAGGCCAAATTAGGGGAAGAGTAAAAAGATCAGTGGTTGCAATGCGATGCAGGGGAGCAGTGTGAGAGAGATGAGCAGGCAGAGGACAGAGGACTTTTAGGGCAATGAGGCTATTCTGTATGATACTACAACAGTGGATAAATGTCACTATACATTTGTCAAAACCTATAGAATGGAAAACATCAAGGGTGAATCCTGATATAAGCTATGGACTTTGGGTGATAATAATGAGTCAATATAGTTTCTTTAATTGCTACAAATGTACCACTCTGGTGCAGGATACGGAGAGTAGAGGGTGCTGTGGGTGTGTGGGGATGGGTTTATATGGAAACTGTGTGTGTGTGTGTGTGTGTGTGTGTGTGTTTACACATACATTAGCTTATGCAAATGATAATCCACTTTTAAGAGGGCTGAGGTAGGAAAGAGGAAGCTACATAATCAAACAAATGTAATGGTGTGTATAAGTCTCAGCTGGCTAAATTTCTTTTTTTTTTTAAAGGCCTGGGTTTTTTTCTTTTAATGTTTGTTTATTTATTTATTTATTTATTTATTTATTTATTTATTTATTATTTCAAGAGAGAGAGAGAAAGAGCGAGCTGGGAAGGGGCAGAAAGAGTTGGAGAGAATCCCAAGCAGGCTCTGCACTGTCAGCACAGAGCCCTGAGGCAGGGCTTGAGCTCACAAACCATGAGATCATGACCTGAGCTGAAATCAAGAGTCAGATGCTCGGCCAACTGAGCCACCCAGGTGCCCCTAAATTTATTTTCTTTAAATCAATTTAATTCTGGCTCCAAGACCTAGTCCTTTCTACAAGATCCCTCGGGGCACTGTTGAGCTCCCCGCACAGGGGTGTTCTGGCACTCCAGAATGCTGGTACGGAGCCCTGAGAATCAGAGAAGGGTCCTTACTCTCCAGTTTAGAACAGTTGCCACTATCCTCATTGTTCAGGCCTGCAGTGTTTCCAGATATGGTACCTTTTGGTTTGAAGGTCACTTGTGGGATCTTTTCTGAGGTTGGGAATGCCCTACTGGAGTCTCAGCCTCCCTCTTTCCCATACTCAGTCATCCTCCTGAGGCCTGGCTACCATCTCATGGAACATGGAGCAGAGTGAGAGTGACCAAAGCTCAAGGCTCCCAGACCTCTTCCTTCCTGTTCAGTTTGGGGGGTTGCGGAGGGGTCCCCTGCCTGATTCCCAGAGGCCCTGCCCCTCGTGCATCCTCATCATAGTCCCTTGGTGACCTCTGCTGTGACAGCAAATAGGCCTCTCTTAAGACTGTCTCTGCCTCAAGAACAGCCAAGTAGGGCAGGACCCCTCAGCCTGGCCGCCTGGGCAAACCAGGAAGGGACAAGATGGAAAGGGGTGTGGTCGAAGGGGAAGAAGGAAACAATTGCTTCCACTTTTGCAGTAGACAACAGGCCAGAGGGGAGCCAGGTTGGTCCTGCAGGTGCTGCTGAGTTCCTTTAGCCCCTCCTCCCGCTGCTCTCTGGATCTCGCTGTGTCAATTCTGGCAAGGCCCTCACCTCATAGGCCTGCCTCCCAACGATGGCACTTGTGTCTGGTCCTTCCCCCTGCCCCGGGGCCTCTGTTCTTCTTCCTTTGCCTTAAGGTGTAATTGTGACTCATCTGCTGTCTCCAGCGCTAGATCGCACACTCCTATGGGCATCTCAGGGAGCCAGGGAGCCAAGTCTGGTAGCCTGCATGTAGAGGATGATGTAACAGTGTGTGGGGAGGGCATCCTGCCTCTTTTTGCCCAGCTCTGCCACGAGAGAGCGGAGGGGGGAGCAAACCCAATCTTCTCTTCTCAAATTTCCTCACCTTGCAGCTGCCCAGGAGGCCCTGGGCGCCGAGAGCAGAGATGAGTGGTTCCCCTGCCACTGCCGCCCTGCCAGCCTCTCCCCACTAGACCCACTCTGTGAAATTCCCTATCCCCACCCCTCCCCCACACACCAAGAGCAGCAGGAGCCATGGGCTGCAGAGAAAGAGGTGTCCTCAGGCTACTGAAACTCCAGCCTCCCAGAGCTTTCTGCGGCCATACCTACCTGCAGATGCACTTCTGCAGATGGCCTACCTGGGGTTGCCAGCCACATGTGGTCCCATCAGCGCTCAGGGAGTGATGATACCTGAGACCTTACCTGCTCTTCTGCAGAATTCCTGCACCTGGTATTCCTGAAGGCCTCCTGAGTGTGTGGCTCCAGGCCCGCAGCCAAGGAGACATAGACACAGAGAGGTATGTGTTCTGCCCTCAGGGAGACTTCACTCAGATTCTGGGGGCCAGGCCTGATGGGAAACAGTTACAGACACATTACCTGCATGGGTTGTTAATTCCTGGGTCGGTGGGACCAGCCTGACCTGCTCCTTCCATCCACCCAACGCACCCTTATAGCCTCCAACAGGATGCTCCAGGGCAGTTCTCCCACCACGAGTCCCCAGATTCACCTGCTCCTTTATCTCTTTGCTCTTTCGCTTGTCCCCAGTGATTACACGTGTGTTTGAAATCAAAACGTGGAAGGTTACAACGCAGTGTTTCTCACGCTTGCACCACTGCAGTGATTTTTCCCATACGTGCCTTCCTATGATGTGCTAATTTTTCCTGACCACGTCTGACTTTTATTTCTTGTTACCTATCACAAACAGAGGAGCTGTACAAATAAATACATAGGTATCCAGCAGCCAAAGTCACCAAGGGTAGAGAAGAGAAAGTTGAGATGGCACAGAGGTGGTATTTTAGGCCGGGCAGGCAGCTCTGAAAGTGGCAATAGTCTATAGTCCACTGTCGAGAACTCAGTCACAAGGCGCCAACCCAAGGGCAAACAGCCTGGGAAATGTAGTGTCGTTGCAGAAGCAACTGTATTGATGGCCACTTAGCCTGACTCTGCCTTCCTCACGAGAAAAACACTAGAGTAGGTGTCAGAGTCCCAGGTTAGAGTCATTCTTTCAATCTCTTACTCCGAACCTCGATCCCCTCCCTTGAAGGATGGGAGAAATAATACCAGCCTTGCCCATCTCATTGGGTATTTTCAGGGACAAGTAGCATTGGGATGTTGTTCGTGAAAATTCTTGCTCACCTGAACTCCAAAGGGCTAAGCCAAAGTTCACTGCTACTTCTGCAAAGCATTTGGGGGAATCCGAGCATTCGAAGTTCTCATCTGCATCTACCCAGATATCCCCATGGTGAGTCTCAGAATCCGATACTGCCCTGGCAGGCCCCTCACTGTGGGAGGCCATAGAGAAGGCCATGGGGGCTGACAATCCAGTATCCTCTGATGCTCCGTGATTACAATTAAGTCCACAGCTGGAGTCTGGTCTTCTGTTCTGTCTGCCCTCTGGCTGCAGGAGATTAGAGTCTCCTTAAATACTGCCAAGGAGGCCCCCTGGCTTTCACATTTCACCTTGAGTTGGTGAGTGACCCCCTGTGCTGGCCATTTTCTCTCTTCAATAACTTCAATGCTCTCGGCAACAGTCATCCAATTCCATAGTCCTTCCAGTCACCCTCTCCCTCCAGTGCTGGGTTCATTGGATCTGCTGGTGTATTCCCTTCTACTGGCATTGCATCCCAGATCACCACCGGTGAAAATTTTAACAGTTGCGTGGCTACAGCATTCCAGGGACTATCTGTATTCCACCAACCACTAGTACTGAGGTCCTCGCTGCCAGCTAGCCAACAAATGATTCACTTCCCAGATTCCTTTTTATTTTTTTTAAATGTTTATTTTTGAGAGCGAGAGCATGCACAAACGCATGAGCAGGGGAGGGGGAGAGAGAGAGAGGGAGACACAGAATTCAAAGCAGGCTCCAGGCTCTGAGTTGTCAGTGCAGGGCCCGATGTAGGGCTTGAACCCTCAAACTGAGAGATCATGACCTGAGCTGAAGTCGGATGCTTAACCAATGGAGCCATCCAGGCACCCACCCCTGCCAGATTCCTTTTTAGAGTTAGCTTCCTAGGACCACCCCCAGCACCAATTACCCTAGAATAAATTCCCATTCTGACATGGAGAGCTGCAACTGTCTACCCACACAAAGGGTTTTTTGGAAAGTATTTGTGGGAAGTGCATCTGTAAAGGAATGGGGAAGGTAGGACAGACAGACAAAGAAGCCAGCCTGTAATGTGGTTGCAGCTGAGGCCTTAGCACATCCTAGGAGGGGCTCTGGAGCTGGAATGATCCTTCGGAATTATTCCAAATTGAAGCAAGGGAGTCTGACCTTTGGATTCCTGCATCAGCCGGTCTCTAGCTACGGTCTGCTCCCGCACAGAGGGCAGTTTCCCACAGCCAGGGAAATTCCCATTGCAGAATGACCAGCCACCAGTATCCCCAGCATTTGGGAGGGAGGTGCATCCCGTCGAGAGGAAATATGGGGGAGCACCACAGTATCCACTAAAGCGAGGCTCTTGGCCCGGTCTTCATATGGCTGTAGCCATAGAGCTCACACCACTTTCTACAGCAACATTCCCTTCTTATGACCAAAAGACCATGCAGGTTAGCATTTCTCTCTTTTTATTTAACTTCTGTACTCTCTGGAGGAGAGGGGCTCAGGAAGATGTGGCTGACTGTTCCCCCATACCCCTTTGAACCATGGGAAGTTAGGTGAGGTTGTCCCAGGACCTCTATGTCCCTGGCATCCCAATGCCCCATTTTTACTCTATGGCTCCCACTGCATGAGGGCATGAGAAATTCCTGTGAGGTACCAGAGTTTTGGAGGGAAAGGTAGAACAGAGCTCCTCTGCTCTCAGATCTCCCCTGGACAGTCAGACTATTATTTTCCACTCATTTGGATCTAACCTTGGTGGGAAATGATACCCTCTCCTCTGAGACTCCCACCAGTCTCAGTTCTCTTGCTTCTCTCCCAGTGCCTCTGTTCCATAGGCCAAAGGGAATCTCCATCTCCCGTTGAGTGTGTGCGGGGGTGGGGGGCCTATTGGTTAATAGTTTAAAACACCTCTCTCCATGGCTTTCCCATTATTTCCTAAGTGGTATCGGTCATTAAATTGCTGGACTTTCTTCAGACTCACAAGAAGAGGAAAGCGCTGGCCACACAGTGATTTATTGAAGCATCCTATGAAAATGCAATTCCTTTTATTATACAGGAAGCTATGCAAATGGATATTGATTAATATACCTTTTTATTTGAAATGAACATTAGATTTTATTGTTATGTAGCATGCATTTCTTTACCATAACTGAGTTCTATTTAAAAAACAATTACAACAACACTCAGGATTCTGGAATGTGGATCTGGCAAGTGAAAATCTAAGAAAAAGTCATTTCATCTTATTCCAGTGATTGCTTCAGAGGAAACATAGAGACAAGTGAACTGGTACATAACCAGGAGAGAAAGAGGGGTTTGGGGGGAGGACAGAAGGGGGTTCTACAGTCTGTAAACAAACTGTGGGATGCCCTGCTGCCTGCTGTCAGAGGCAGAGTTTACTAAGACCATGTTATCACACTGCTGCATGTTTTTGTTCTCTCTCTCCTCTTGCGCAAAGAGAGGAAATATTCAAGAGAGAGACAAAGAGGAAATGAGAAAGGCGGTAGTGGACCCCTAGCTGCATCCCCACTGGAGCTGTAAATAGGCAGTTAAATGTCTGTGCTCCTGGAGAGGAATCAGATCTTGAAGTTAAGCTCCCAGAAGGAATTGTGAAGCTTCCCTCCAGCTACCGAAAGCTGGAGAGATGTATATTCCTCAAAATTTATCATACATTTTATTTTCATGCTTTCTTTTTTTTAAGCTTATTTATTTATTTTAAGAGAGAGAGAGAGAGAGAGAGAGAGCGAGAGCGAGCTGATGAGGGGCAGAGAGGGAGGGAGGGAGAGAATCCCAAGCAGGCTCCACATTGTCAGCACAGAGTCAGACTCGGGGCTTGAACTCACGAACCATGAGATGATGACCTGAGCTGAAATCAAGAGTCGGACGCTTAACCAATTGAGCCACCCAGGTGCCTCCATATATTTTATTTTAATTATAAAAGTGACACATGTTCAGTCTAGGAAACATGGAAAGTATAGATAAATATGAAGAAGAAAAGAAAAATTAATAACTATTCAGAGATAAACACTATTATAATTTCCTTCTGTTTCATTACATATACACACACTCTTTTTATCTTAACATAATTGAGAATATTCTATAGATACATTATTTTGGTCTTTTCCCCTTTGTACTTTATATCCTGAGAATTTTACAATTCCTTGTTTTGTTTTGTTTTGACTTGAGAGAGAGAGAGAGAGAGAACACGTTCATGAGTGGGGAGGGGCAGAAGGAGAGAGAGAATCCCAAGCAGGTTCCACGCTCAGCGCAGAGCCCAACACAGGGCTAGATCCCACAACCTTGGGACTATGACCTAAGCCAAAATCAAGAGTCAGAGGCTGAACTGACTGAGCAAAACAGGCACCCTGTTAATTGCTTTAAAATAGCATTTTTCATGACCATATGATATTCCATCTTGTAAAGTCACCATAATTTATTTAAACATCCTCTTGTCGGACTTTTAAGCACTTTTTTCTCCTGTTATAAACAGCACAGCAATGATAATTTGTTTGCATCCACTTATCATGGGTCTTTAGGAGTAGAAATCCTACCTCAAAGAGCAGGACTTTCTAAACAGTTTTTGATGCACGCGTGGCCAGGGGCCCATCAGGCAAGTCTCCACTCGCCATAATTCCAACTGTAGACAGTTTAGATTGTTTCCTACATGTAACGTGAGCCCCACTCAAATCAAAGGATGCCATTTTTTCAGTATCTTGAATATTCTGAAATAGTTCTAGAGTGTGCTGGTTATCGATTTCTTGCTTTTCAGCTCCAGATTCACCCTTTTTGACTGCTCTGTGAAAATGGGGGTGAGACTTTGAAACATTTTTCCCTTCCCAACTGGCATTAAAGCTTGATCAGTAGAGGGCTCTAGAGAGACAACGCAGAAGGAAAGAATTTTGCTTCTGGGTCCCGTGTTCTTGTTCGACAGGTTCCCGCAGCAGAACAGCCTCTCCAGCCCCAGGCTCCTGCAGCACCCAGAGCCTGGCACCTTCTGCTGGCCCCACACCACTGGCAGTTTTGTAGCAGAGCACCTCTGGTGACACCTCCCCATGTGCAGCTTTCCCCAGCACCCTAGGGGGTTGATTCCTGGCAAGTTCTGCTGCTGCAGCATCTCAGCAACCCTGCCATCCTGTGCACCAGGCAGCCCTAGGGCCAGCAGCTGCTCCCTGTATCCACTGTTTCCACATTCTTTAGAGTTCCTTTGCTTCCCTTCAGCCAACCCCTTGTTACTCCAATCCACTATTGCAGTTAATAATTCGTTATATTAAACCTTCCCTGTTCAACTTGCTGTGTGGTTTCTCTTTTCTGATTGGACCCTGACTGATCCAGGGGCGAGACTGTCCTCATCTCTCTCATGGGTAATGCAGCCTAATCCCTCAAGCCAACTCGGATCTCAGCTCTGCCAGCCCCAAATAGCCTATGTTGCAGTATTAAATAATTGAAACTCTGACTTAAATTTCCTTTGGAGCTTTCAGGTTGAAAGCCTTATTGACATTGAATTCAGTGCAGCCACTACTGAACTATTGCTTATCTTTTCTGATGGCGTCTATGCAGCAGCCACCAGTTCAGTCAATTACTTCTCCATTTCTTCTCTCCTTCTCTCTGTTGATGTCTCTCCGTTCCCCTCTCTCCATTTCAGGCATCTAATCCTCTTTGCACAACAATGCATTCTGGCTGTCACCAGGTAATTATCTCTGCATATTGCTTCTCTACACAAAACCAGTGGCATCTGGGTTAACAGTCCCCAGCCATGACCCTACGTGATTACTAACCTTGTAAACTAATGAAGATCATTTATTTTCCCTTTCCTGTTCGTATGCAGAGCTACCAGCAAATGAGGCTCCCTGACTTGTTGGGTATACAAGAGACACCAAGGATAATAGCTATTCTGCTCTGTTGAGCATTAAAAACAAAACAAAAACTCAGTTGAAGGGTATCTGAACTGCTATTGAGTCATAAGAAATTCCTCTTCCTCTGCTTCCTGGAAATCACACACATCCTTCAAGATCCAAATCACATGTCTCAGTAATGCTTTCTCTGAACTTATCGGTAGGAATGAATCCCCTCTCTCCTCTGTGCCCCTATCGTGTTTATCCCTTGGCTGCAGAGCAGATCACAGTTTGTCTGGGCTACAGTCAAGTTTCCCATTAGATTGTGCATTCTACTAAGAAGGTACCATGTTTTCTTCATTTTTGTGTTAAATCACTAGTGCCTCATTAACCAATGCTGTATTGTTACAGTGCCAGTAACAGAACTGATACTAAGCGATAAACAGGCAGAGGACAAAAACAACCAGAAAAAGATGAACTCAGACAAGTGGTTCTCAAACTTAAGGTTACATCGGAATCCCAAGGTGGGGGTAGAGAGGGTGGAGGTAAGGGGTGCTGGGAGAGAAGGGCTTGTTAAAATGCAGATTCCTGGGCCCCACCCATAGACTTTCTAATGCCATGGGTCTGGGGGGGGGGGATCCTAAATCTGCATTTATAACACGTTTCCAGGTGATGTTACAGCAGCTGGTCAGGGACCACATTTTGAGAACCACTAAGCTAGTTCACACCCATCTTTCACACTATTCCCTCCAAATGTGCTTCTGTAATGCTCAGATTAGCCCCAGGTGTGGGAAGACTTCCAAGGTGCACTTTTCCCTAGGGAGGTACCTGTCACAGAACCACGGATTCTTGACACAGAAGCTTTAATCAGAGAAACTTCAGAGTTTTCTCTTAATTCCAACTTTGTGTCCCAAACAGGAATCCTCTTCCCCATCCAAGTGGTCCTTTGCACTTGAAACTTCTCCCTCTGTAATAGTCCACTGTCCTAGTCCCCTCATTGACTACCTCTGAGTTGGACATGAACAGCTTTCACCTCCCCCGGCTGCCTCTGACCAGCCCAGGACCGAAGATGATGTCCGCTGGCCGGCACCAGGGACTGTCGCCTGTGAAGGGGGCTCTTCTGGGAACCTCTCTTGTTTTGAAAATTCTCACCCACCTGTTCCTGATTCATGCTACCCCACCCCCTTCATAGGTCCTAAGCATTCGAACAGTCCGAGTTTGAACTTGGGTTTAACTTGGGGACCTCACTTAATTCTCATCCCTAGCAAAGAGCCAAAACCTACTGAAGGCAGAGGGGGCTTCCAAACCTCCTGCTTCCTCCCCACCTGCAGCTGTGGCTTTCCTCGGGCTCTCTCCGCCCGCTCCCCCAGGGGGCGCACCCGCCCCAGGCCGATCCCGGGGGAGTCCCCTTCCTTGGGCCGCGCACCGCAAGCCTCTTCTCGCCTGGACCGCCCTAGCTGGGAGAGAAATTGGGTCGCCCAGGCTTGCTTCTCAGTGGGACGGATCGTGGGGCGCAGGCACTGGGGGCGGGGCCTCTGCCTGGGCTGGGGGTCGGATTGCTGGGTCCCGCTCAGACGCTAAATTCCTGCGCGACCTCGGGCAAGGTACTCACCGTCCCTAAAACCTCAGGAAATTGCAGGATTAGTGTGACGATTTAACAAGAAGCTGCATTTAAAGCACTTACCACCAGCTTGGTGCATAACAGTGTTCTAAATGGAAGTTGCTATTATTAAGTTTGGATCCATTAATTTCCATCTGAGTTGAGTATTTTCTCATCTGATGGAGGGATGTTTGCAGGAAAGAGCCAGGGCACAGGATTCTGCAATTAGAGGGAAGGTGTGGGTAGATGAGGAGGGGCTTAGCAGGGTGGGGGTGAGGGAGGAAGCAAGAAGAATTCTGGGAATACTATATGCCACTTGCTTTATAGACGCTGTTAATGTAATTCTCCCAGTAAAGCAAAGAAAATACAAGAAAACCATCCCTACTGTAGAGATAGTGAGTGGGGTGTAGGCAGGTTACATAACCTGCCCACAGTTAGCACGACAAAGAGCTGGGGTTTGAACCCCGGAGTTGAAAAGCTTTTCTTTATCCAGTGGAAGCCAGGGCACCTGGGGAAGGGCAAAGGAGACTCAGCAAGAGCACTTGGGTCCTGGAAGACACGGTCCCCAGAGGGCTGCTTCCCAAAGGCAGCCCGAGTTGGCCTGTCCCACAATCAGCCCAGCAAGCCACTTGTACTCTGCCCCTGAGTTTGTATTTCAGCCCTCCTAATTACAAACAGTTAAGTCATTCGAGGCAAAATTTAAGTCTGGTACCAGCCTGCCTTGGTTTGCATCCCAGCCCAGCCACTGACCAGCTCTGACGCCTCAGGCAAGTGACTCAACTGTTCTGGGCCTCAGTGCCCTTATCTGTAAAATGGGAGAATAATAATACTTGCCTCCCACGGCTGTCAGGAGCTTAAGTGGGTTATATTTGTGAGGTCCTTAGCACCGTGTCTGGCATAGAGGTGGCACGGGTCGGGGTTATGGAGTGGATCTGACTTGTCAAAGATTGATTTGGCTTGGCTTCGCTACTAGTCAGCCTGGCAACTCAAGGAGTCATCTCCTGTCTCTGATCAGCAGTTTCCTCCTCTATGAGGTGGTGGCAGTCGTTTCCTCCTCTGTAAGGTAGTGTTCTACCTTCTTGACATGTTGAATCAAGCACTGCTCATGACCACCCCGGGAGAGAAGGGCTAATATTATCACAATGGGGACACTGAGGCTCAGAGAGGTGCAGCGATGTGCCCAACATCATGGAGCTAGGAGGGGCAAAGCTGGGAATCAGAATCCCTTTTTTCAGACGTAATCCCATAATGAAGTCCTGTGGGTGAAGCAGCTCAGTGCAGTTTGGCTCAGGGTGGGAGAGGTAGGGAAGGGCCTAGAACATCTGCCTCCTGCTCACTCCTCCCACTCCTCTGTGGGCCCTCTGGCTCAGGAGATCACCGATCACTTTCCCACTGCCTGTTATTTTATTAGCCACACATGTGTTCCTTCCTCATCTCCATACTCATTGTAGACATCTGCCTCCAGGACGGAATACCCACTCCAGAATCTCTACTTTTCTTGAGATAATCTTTCCATCTGGAGGGCTCTGGCTCTCTGCCCCACCCATTTGACTAATAATTAGATTTCCTAATATTGAGAGCTTACTCTGCTAGACACTTTAGAAAAAAATCCTTTGAAACATTAGCTCATTTAGGCTTTGGGACAACCCTATGAGGTTGGAATTATTTTTGTCTCTATTTTACAGATTTTTCTACACCGCATGCTGTTTCTGGTGCTAAGTCGTATCCTAAGCACATCCTATCTTCGGCTCTGTTGTTTCTTCTTTCTTTTAATGTACACGTGTCTTATCTGCCCTTCTCTGTTACTGCCTAGCTTTTTGACCTTGGACATGTTATTTATGTCAACAGGCCCGATGGGAGGCTAAACTGAGACAACGCTTGTATAGTCTTAGCATGGGTGCCTGGCATGCTAAGTGCCCAATAAATGGTAGGTCTTATCATTACATAATTAATAAGAACTGCATCATAACCTCCAAATGCTTTTGACTCCTTGTTCTTTCCCGAGCACCAGCCTTGCCTATTTTTAGCAAAATTCTTCTCATTCACTAACACTACCTGCACACTGGGGCCATATTATCATCTCTACTGTAGACAGGGGGCAACTGAGGTGAGCAGTGCATCCTGTCCCCTGACCCATGATTGGACTTTGCAGAGTTATTTTCAAGGAGGTTGCCCTGTGGCTGGCTGTCACAAACCCATGGCCTTGTATGCTTGCCTAATATGACTGTGATTCCCACCTTGGGCCCTGCAGGTGATGCAGAAAGAGCCCAGACCACAGAGAACATGGAGACACAAAGGCAGGTCCCCGAGGATTCTGAAGGCGGCCACTCGTATTAGTTTCCTCGAGCTGCTATAACAAATTAGCACAAACTGGGTAGCTTAAAACAACGGACACTTATTCTCTCACAGTTCTGGAGACCGGAAGTCCGAAACCAAGGTGTTGGTCGAGCTGGTTCCTTCCGGAGACTCTGAGGAGAATCTGTCCTGTGCCTCTTTCCTAGCTTCTGGTGGCGGTCGGCTGCCCTTGGTCTTCCTTGGCTTCTGGATGCCTCACTCCAATCCCTGTCTCCATCATCACGTGACCTTCCTGTGTGACTCTGTGTATCCTGTCCTCTTCTTCTAAGGACAGCAGTCATTGGTCCTGAGTCCTAGGACTGGCCTAATCTCATATGACCTCATCTTAGCTACTTATATCTATAAGACTCTGTGTCCAAATAAGGTCTCATTCTGAGGTCTGGATAGATAGGAATTCTGGGGGACATTGTTCATGCCACTACACTCCCTCACCTCCCATCCCACCGGTGGGGTTGTTACTGCTCCTAGAAGGTGGTCCTGGTCCCTCACAGAGAGAGAGATACATGGTCTACCAAGGTGAGACTATGCTTAGGTTCAAAGAAACACACATAGATGCTCTTTTAATTGAGGAATCTTTGCTAGCTTGAATATCATGTTTGAATTGCTCTAACTCTATCATTCACTGATGGATGGGAGAGTGGTGTTAGGGATGAAATAGAAAAAAAAAAAAAACAGTACAGTGTGACAAATTTGACCCTCACTTCAGATATTTCTGCACAAATCTCACAGTGCTGAGAGGAAGGCCCTCTAATGATCTTTGAGAAAATGCCAGATAGTGTTTATGGATATTTGTAGAAGTTCACCAAAGCCAGAGATTGAGGGAATTTGGATAAGGTGTAAAGAGAGCTGTCTTGGCTTGAAAAATTTTTAAATACTGGGTGTTTGAGATGCAGCCTAAATGTTTGAGGTTTATAGCTAAGGCCTCTCTGCCTTCTGTATTCTCAGAAACAATCCCCCTTTTAAATATTCTTCCTGTTATCCAAAGCTACACACACACACACACACACACACACACACACACTTGTCAGACTGCTATCCCAATTTGGGGGCAAAAAAAACAAAAAACAAAAAAAACTTTACCCAGTCCTTAACACATAGTATTTTTTTAAGAAATAATTTTTTTTTGAGAGAGAGAGAGAGAGTACACAAGCAGGGGAGAGGGGCAGAGAGGAAGAGACAGGATCTTAAGCAGGCTCCACACTCCTCAGTGCGGAGCGCCACGGGATCATGGGATCCTGGGATCATGACCTGAGCTGAAATTAAGAGTTGACGCTCAACCAACTGAACCACCCCAGTTCCCCCATAGTCAGTCTTTCATTCAACAACCGGGCACCTACTATGTGCAGGTACCAGGGCGCCAATGGGGCTGTTTGGAATACATATTGTTCCTATCCCAGGTTGCTCATCAATATCACAAAGCATAATCATCAGTGAGGGTACTACGCAGTGAAGGAGGCTTCTGGGAATTCATTCAGAGGATGTATGAGCTACAGGAGCACTGCTCCCATCTGGAGGTCAGAAGAAGCTTTCCTTAAGAGAGAATGTTCTGTCCAGGAAGAAGCACGAATGGACGTGGTATGTGCACAGTCTCTCAGACTAACACAGAGCTGGCAGGGGTGAGGCAGTGCTGACTCCAGGTTAACCATGGCTAACTTGCAGCAGAATCTAAGGCTGAGCATCCCCCACTGCCACCCCCACCCCACCCCTTCCAGTGGTAGGGAAACCAAGAACCAAGTTTTCAGGCAGGGCCATGGGTGAGGTTTGGGGGCCAAGACAACAGGTTGGCTAGCTTCCAGGCCCAGGAGGCCTGGCTTTGTCACATGCATCCCCCAACCCTACCCCTACCCCCCACTTCTATCCAAAGAGTAGGGCCCAAAATCTGCGTTCTGTGTGTGTGTGGGGGGGGGGGGGGAGACAGAGGGTGTGAGCAGAGGAAGGGCAGAGAAAGAGGGAGAGAGAGAGAAAATCTCAAGCAGGCTCAGCACTGTCGGTGGGGAGCCCAATGTGGGGCTCAAACTCACAAATTCAAGAGTCGGACACTTAACCAACTGAGCCACCCAGGCACCCCCCCCCCAAAATCTGCATTCTAACCAGCCCTGCCAAAGGATTATGTTCCACCAATGAACCACAGTTTTGCCACCCTAGTTCAGGTGGCAGTGGCTGGGGGGAGCAGAATGGGGATCTGAGAGGGATGAGGTATTAGAGGGGAATCTGGACAGACAGATATGACCAGACTGCGGCTCATTTTGGAGTGTGGCACAGTTAACTCTAACATTCCAGGATGGGGGTGGGAGTGGGGGAGATAGGGCAAACGGAGTTGTCAATGACATCTCTGAGTCACAAGTAAACTTTGAATCCACTCCCTGGAACAGTGCCCATATACACACATAAACCAATGTTTACACAAACTTTTTGGGGTCAACAAAGGGCCTGTGGGCCCCAGGTTAACACCCTCTGTTCCAGAGTGACAACATATACTCTGGAAAAGAACAGCAGTGCCCCAGGACCATCTCCCTCCCACACCATAGACTCCCTTGCTCCTGGCATTCAGGCTGGAAACACGCAGCAGCTTTGTGCATTAATCAGAAAGCAGTGCTGATCCGGACCTAACCGCTTACTTGGCAACACAGTTTCCAAGGGGAAATGCAAGCTTGCTTCCACAACAGACTCTAAAGGGCTCTTGCAGCACAACAGAGTTTGTGATTTGGGGGTTGGTTGTCCTGATGGTAATCCACTTTAATGAGCTCAACAGTAAGAAGAGACAAAGCAGCCTTTTCTGGGCCTTTTCTGGGCCTTTTCTGTGGCCCTGGCTCTGAGTTGAAATGCTTCCCACCTCCAAATCCGAGTGTTCTGCAAGCATTGCTCTCCTGTGCCATGGCTAGCCAGCGCTCGTCACAATAACTGGACTCCGGGTGGATTAATTAGAGTTTATGGTTAGTAATTCACCCAGCTTCCAGAGAACCTGCTTCTGCCTAGAGAGAAAAAGAAATGGCTTTAATTAATTCTGAATTAAAATAACTAGAAAAAAAAAATCTCTCCAGGCTACCAATCAGAGTAAGCAAACTGAAATTTAAGCTAGCTGTAGACGTCAGAATTTCAAGTTTTACACACTCAGCAGACTTAAATGATTAATGTTGATCTCATTTTTAACTAAATCAATTAAAATATAGAAGCAAAAGATTATTATGTTAAAATAATAGTACCTGATCATTGAATGAAAAGAATATAAATATCCAGAATAAATGTGTGTGTATATTCATTTAAGCTATTGTTCATGAATTTTTATTCCCAACTGCGGTGGGATAGAGGCCGATTGTGGCAGAGAAGTAGCTGAAATTTAGGGAGTGCTTCTTTTGTGTCACCCTGATACTTGCTACCTGCTTTGTATGTATTATTTCATTTAATTTTATTTTGTAAACAACCCTGTGGGAGATACTTACTTGTGGGTAAGAAACTAAGGTTCTGAGAGCTGTGGTTTATTATGATGATAATGACGATGGTTATGATTCTGATTTCTACTGAGACCCTTGTTTCTTGCATAGCCTAAACTGTACTGTTTCCTGAAGATGGGACATGAGCCAGGTTTATTTTGCTCTAGCAATTTTCTACTTGTACAATCCACGTTAATTCTCCCATTTGGAGGGAGAGCTACTTGTTTTTCCAGACTGGTCAGCCAGGTCTTCTAGAACAATGGCATTGCAGGGAAGCATGAACTTCCTTCACATTTCTCAGTGGGATGTTATCCTGAAATCTAACCAGCTCTCTCTAGGCCCTCACCCAGAGGACCCCGGACCTATGGGAAAGGAAGTGTGTGCAGTCAGCTCTGCTCAGCATTTGTCCAGCCCAGCTGTCTTAGTCTGCTCCAGCTGCCATAACAAAATATCATAGACTGAATGGCTTAAAAAACAAAACTTTATTTCTCACCGTTCTGGAGGCTGGGAAGTCCAAGATCAAGAGGCTGGCAGATTCCACGTCTAGTAGGAACTCACTTCCTGGTTCACAGTAAGCTGTCTTCTTTGCTGTGCCCTCACGTGGCAGATGGGGTGGAGGATCTCTCTGGGGTCTCATTTATAAGGGCGATAATCCTATTCATGAGGGCTCCTCTCTCTTGACCTAGTTACCTCCCAAAGATCCCATTACTACTGTCACATCAGGGATTAGGTTTCAACATGAATCGGGAGGGGGGGGGGTCAGGGGGAACACATTCAGTCTATAGCATCAGCTCTGTGGAGTAATAAATGAACCCCTTATAGGTGATCACCAATGAGAAGACATCCATCGGTAAGTTAAAAGAGGTTGGGTAGAAAGTGGGGATGGGGAGAGAGGACCAATCAGCTTCTTCTCTGGGTTTGATATGTGTACCTGGGGGAATTGAGCTTCTTTTTTTTTTTAAGTGTTTTTTTTAAAGTTTAGTTATCATTTATTTTGGAAGAGAAAGAGACAGAGAGAAAGAGAGAGAGAAAGAGAGCACTAGGGGGTGAGGGACAGAGAGAGAGGGAGAGAGAGAGAATCCCAAGCAAGCTCCATGCTGTCGGCCCAGAGCCAGACGTGGAGCTTAGTCTCATGAAATGTGAGATCATGACCTGAACCGAAATCCAGAGTCAGATGCTTAACAGACTGAGCCACCCAGGCGCCCCTTAGAGGCTCATTCTTCTGGGTCTGTCTACCGCGGGGGATAAAAGTCTGGGGCCACTGGGCCATCTGTCTTTGGCTGTCTTTGTGGCCACCCCTTCCATTCAGACACAAATATCAGCAAGGCAGAGTGAGACAGAGCTCAATGGGGGTGATACGAGTAAAGTAGGCAGTTTGGGAGTTTGTATTTTTCATTTATTCATTAATTAATTCATTCAACAAATTTATACGTAACAACTGCCACATGTTTACCTTAAGTCCATGAGCCAAAGAGCCAGAAATTATAGATGAATAACCCAGGCCCATGCTCTCCTGGATCTCCCAGTCTACTGGGTTTGAATGATACATAATCAAATACAAGCCATTTCACCACCACCTGTTAGGTGTGCAAAGTAGAGAGTAATTAGATTTGCTCCAGACCAGATCGTACAAGATGTACAAGAGAACAGAGAGATCAGGGAAGGGTCTTGCTGACACTGAGTGCAGCCAGGATAAGTACGAGGCCGATGCTGCTGTTCTGTGTGTCATGGGAGAAAGCCAGTAATAGGGGAAGCGGTAACAAAATCTACTTATAGGAGGGCCTGTGCTGTGGACTTGAGCCCCATTCCTCCCTTCCCACCCACTCATTCCATATGATAGGCCATATGACAGGTTTGCACTTCATTCACCGAGTGCTTGCTCTGTGCGTGGCACAGGTACCACGGAAGCAGCAAGGAACACAGCAGATTGAATAAAAAAAAAAAAAAAAAAGACAAAAATCTCTGTCCTCATGAGCTTACACTTAGTGGGGGAGACAGACAGCAAATAAGATAAATTAACAAAGTATAGTCTATTTTCAGGGTGCCTGCGTGGCTCAGTTGGTTAAGCGTCTGACTCTCGATTTCGGTTCTGGTCGTGATCTCATGGTAGTGAGACCAAGCTCCGTGTCAGGCTCCACCCAGAAGATGGAGCCTGCTTGGGATCCTCTCTCACACTCTCTTTCTGCCTCTCTCCTCTCAAAATAAATAAATAAGCATTAAAAAAAGTATAGTCTATTTTCTTTGTTCATGGTAGTTCTATAAAATCTCCACTAGCACTGAATTAGCAAACACTGAACAGCTGTTTCTATGGGAAATCTAGGGTTAGGTTCTTGGGAGCCCTGTCACAACATTTCCATCACCCAATCAACATTAACCCTGTTTTATGTGTTTTTATGTTGAAAGACACCCTATTTAATATATACCACTGATTCATTGACATTGAGCTCACGGCCAACAGCATTATGTTTTATGCCTGAATGGAGCTTATCCAACACACATATTTTCTGTGTAAGGCTCATCACATCTCTTGCACTTAGGAACACCAGTCAACCCTTCAACACTGCTCTTGGGACCACTTTAAACAATGAAATCGCCACAAAAAGCACAAACTCTGGGTAAGTAAAATAGCACTAAAGAGATCACAGAAAGGACACTTGTCTATAGGAGAATGAAAACAGGAAGGCAAAGCATTGCTTTGTTTGACCTCAATTGGGAATGTGTGTTCTGGGGGACTCAATTTTTCAGAACTCTGGGCATGTCCACAAGTGACCGTGAAAGTGCTGCATGTATTGATTGGAGGTTACAGATAAATTTTAGCAATTAGGTGAATTCACAAATACGGAATAAAACAATGAGAATGAACAATGTGTAGTATACCAAAAGATGATAAATTATAAAGGTAAATAAAGCTCTCTTAAGGACCTGTCTGAGCTGGGGGGGGGGGTGGCTTGAAGGGTTTGGGCTGTGGGTGGGGGCATTAGGGTTCCCACCCTCAGAGAGCTGGTACTATGGGCTTGCTATGCTTGTTGTTGGCTGTTGGTGAATATCCCTTAGCCTCCAGGGGTCCCCAGTGGTCAGAAATCCTTTGATGGGAATAGTTGGCCCTTTACACGTCTACCTGTGATCCTGTTTATGTCCACCTTTCCACTCCCAGAATGTTACGCATCTCATAAGAATAATGGGGTTGTATTATGGACTTTTGAGCATCTCATTTGAGCCTCACAACAGCCTCACAGGTAGGCAGGGCAAAAGTAATTTTCCCTGCTACAGGAAATAAAAACCTGAAGCTCAGACAGGTTGTGATTTGCTCCCAGGTCAACAGCTCATTTGTGGCAGAGGCAGAAATCTGGAAATTCTGATTCCCAAGACAGTCTCTATTGCTCAATCCATATTGTTTCTTTGGTGTATACCTTCTCATGCATGTTTAGTAGCTAACCTTGTGTGTGATGAGTTCAGAGGCCCCAGAGGACCCATAGATCCTGAACTGCTATCCCCAAAGAGCTTCCCTCCATGCCTGAGTTGAAGATTTTTGTCTCCAGATAGCCCTTCTTTAAATGCAGGGTTCCTACCTTGCAGACCCTAAAGCTTGGGCTGCTATAATAAAAGTACCATAGACCAGGGGCTTAAACAACAAGAATTTATTTCCCACAGTTCTGGGCTGGGAAGTCCAAAATTGAGGTGCTGGCCCATTTGGTTCCCAGTGAGGACTCTTTTCTTGGTTTGCACTGGCCACCTTTTCATTGTGTCCTCACAATGTGGAGAGAAAAAGGGAGCAAGCTCTCTGGTGTCTCTTCTTACTAATCCCATATGAGGACCTTGTCTAAACCTAATTATGTCCTAGATACTCCATCTCCAAATACCATCACATTGGGGGTTAGGACTTCAACATATTAATTTTGGGGGAGCACAGTTCAGTCCACAGCAACCTAATCTGTGAAATATTAGCACTATTCACACAATCTGAGTTAGCGGATCAATTTAGCCAGATGTCACCATGGAGAGTAGAGCACAGGATCCTGAAAGAATGGGGACTAGACAGGTCAGTTTTGCCTTTTAATAGATAAGAGAGTAGGAGAAGCCTGGGCATCATCAGGGAAGGGGAAATACAGTAGGTTATGGCAGGTGGAGAGTCCTGATATGGTAGTGATTGTTATGTCTAGCTTCTTGCTTTGGGCCATATGATAGGATTGCACTTCTTAGCTTCTTTGTGGTAAGGTAGAACTATATGAGGGGGTCTGGTCAATGGGGTATGAACTCAATGGTCACCAGTGTAAGACTCTCCAGAGTACTCTTTCCTGAACAGTATTCCAGTAGTGGCTGTTCTGTCAGCCTCAGTCCCGGAGTGAAGAGACATGGAGTAGAGCCCCCAGTCAAACTGTAATTGTCACATAGTGACAACTGAGAAGTAAATTTGCGTAACAACCTTGGGGAGTTTGGGGTTATTTGTTACTGTGGCAAAATCTGGCCTCTCTTGATTGATACACCTGAACCCATAAAACAGTAGAGACTGCCCTAGGCATCCTGGTGCAAGGAGGTAATAGGGGCTGTATCTTCATGCTCAGTAGTTGAGCACCGTTGGAATCACACCATTCAGGCACACAACTCAGTCCCACTGACTCGGTCTTCAGGATGTAGGGCCCTTCTCAACAATGCTAGCGAATTCCTTAGGATCTGTTCTTCTCTTATGATTATAGACCACAATTCAATGCTATGTGATAATCATAATGTCTCTGGAACATTGGCTGGTATTTAGAAGCTTTAGGCTAGAGGCAGAATGTGGAACATGTCCCACTTCAGACTCCCTGCAATGTCTTGTTAGGTTAAACAAGCGTGTATCCAAAGCTCTCATGTGATGTAAGGAATATAATCCTTTCTGATTCCTCTTGGAACATTTATTCATTCATTCAACAAATAATGACTGTATATCTGCTGTGTGCCAGTCGCTGTTCTAGGTTCTGAGGACACCACAATGAACAAATGAACAAATATCCTTGTTTTCATGGAGCTTGCATTTTGGTTACAAGACAAATGAGAAACAAGAAAATTAAATTAAAAAGACAGTATGCATTAGCAGCTGCCTCTTTAGATCACCTCTAACTCAAGTTTGTTGTAGGTAGCCTAGAATAGAAGAAGAGCATGGAAAGTTGTCCTGGCCTCAGTGCTGCCATCTGCTGGCTGAGTGGCCTTGAGTCCCAGTTGCCCCAGCTATGATTCTAAATGTGTATAGGCCATACAAGAAGGGAGTGGCAGGAAATATTCAATGTGCTGAATAGGAAAAATATGCAGCCAAGAATTCTTTATCCAGCAAGGCTGTCATTCAGAACAGAAGGAGAAATAAAGGCTTTCCCAGACAAACAAAACCTAAAGGAATTGATGACCACTAAACCAGCCCTGCAGGAGATTCTAAGGGGGACTCTATGAGTGGAAAGCAGCAAAGACGACAAAGGACCAGAGACATAACCACAAGCACAAAACCTACAGATAACACAATGACACTAAATCAATCTTTCAATAATCACTCTGAATGTAAATGGACTAAATGCCACAATCAAAAGACATAGGGTATCAGAATGGATTAAAAAAACAAGACCCATCTATATACTGCCTACTCATTTTAGACCTGGGGACACTGCAAATTGCAAGTGAGAGATTGGAGAACCATCTCTCATGCTGCTGGATGGCAAAAGGAAGCCATAGTAGCCATACTTATATCAGATAAATTAGATTTTAAAACTAGATTTTAAAACATCTCTTGTTGTAACAAGAGATGAAGAAGGGCATTATATCATAATTAAGGGGTCTATCCATCAAAAAGAGCTAACAATTGTAAATGTTTATGCCCCCAATATTCCTATATTCCCAAATATGTAAATCAGTTGATCACAAACATAAATAAATGTATAGATAATAATGCCATGATTGTAGGGGACTTTAATACTCCACTTACAACAATGTACAGATCATCTAGGCAGAAAATCAATAAGGAAACAATGGCTTTGAATGACACACTGGACCAGATGGACTTAACAGATATATTCAGAACTTTTCATTCAAAAGCAGCAGAATACACATTCTTCTCTAGTGCACATGGAACATTCTCCAAAATAGATCACATACTGGGTCACAAAACATCCCTCAACAAATATAAAAGAACTGAGATCATACCATGCATATTTTCAGATCACAACACTATGAAATATGAAATCAACTACACACAAAAAATTGGAAAGCCCCCAAATACATGGAGGTTAAAGAACATCCTACTAAAGAATGAATGGGTCAACCAGGAAATTAAAGAGGAAATTTAAAAATATATGGAAGCAAACGAGAATGAAAACACAACAGTCCAAACCCTTTGGGATGCAGCAAAGGCAATCCTAAGAGGAAAATACACTGCAATTCAGGCCTATGTAAAGAAGCAAGGACGGTCCTAAATGCATAATCTAACCTCACACCTAAAGGAACTAGAAAGGCAGCAGCAAAGAAAGCCCAAAGCCAGAAGATGAAGAGAAATAATAAATATTAGAGCAGAGATAAACAGTATAGAATCCAAAACAAACAAACAAACAAACAAACAAAAAACACAACCCAGTAGAATAGAATCAATGAATCTAAGAGCTGTTTTTTTGTTTTGTTTTGTTTTGTTTTTAGGAGCTGGTTTTTTGAATGAATAAGCAAAGTTGACAAATCCCTAGACAGACTTTCAAAAATAAAAGAGAGAGGACCCAAATAGATAAAATAACGAATGAAAGAGGAGAGATCATAACCAACACCCCAGAAATACAAACAATTATTAGATAATACTATGAAAAATTATATGCCAACAAACAGGACAATCTGGAAGAAATGGAAAAATTCCTAGACACTCACACACTACCAAAACTCAAAAGGGAAGAAATAACAATTTTGAACAGACCTATAACCAGTGAAGAAATTGAATCAGTTACAAAAATCTTGCAACAAATAAGAGTCCGAGGCCAGATGGCTTCCCAGGGAAATTCTACTAGACATTTTGCTAGCAGAGTTAATACCTATTCTTCTCAACCTGTTTCAAAAAACAGAAATGGAAGGAAATCTTCTGGACTCATTCTATGAAGCCAGCATTACCTTTATTCCCAAACCAGACAAAGACCCCACTAAAAAGGAGAATTATAGGCCAATTTCCCTGATGAACACGGATGCAAAAATTCTCAACAAGTTACTAGCAAATCAAATTCAGCAGTATATTAAAAGAATTATTCACCATGGTCAAGTGGGATTCATTCCTGGGCTGCAGGGCTGGTTCAATATTTGCAAATCAATCAGTGTGATACATCACATTAATAGAAGAAAGGATAGGAACCACATGATCCTGTAAATAGATGCAGAGAGGCACTTGACAAAATACAGCATCCATTCTTAATAAAAACCCTCAAGAAAGTCGGGATTGAAGGAACATACCTTAATGTCATAAAAGCCATATATGAAAAGCCAACAGCTAATATCACCCTCAATGGGGGAAAAAACTGAGAGCTTTCCCCCTAAGGTCAGGAACACGACAGGGATGTCCACTCTCACCACATGTTTGACATAGTGTTGGAAGTCTTAGCCTCAACACTCAAACAACAAAACCAAATAAAAAGCATCCAAATTGGCAAAGAAAAAGTCACACTTCCACTCTTCACAGATAACAGGATACTGTACATGGAAGACCCAAAGACTCCACCAAAAAACTGCTAGAGCCTGATACATGAATTCAGCAAAGTCACAGGATATAAAATCAATGTACAGAAATCAGCTGCTTTTCTACACACAAATAATGAAACAACAGAAAGAGATCAAGGAATCAATCCTACTTACAATTGCATCAGGAACTATAAAATACCTAGGAATAAACCTAACCAAAGAGGTAAAAGATCTGTATGCCAAAAACTATAGAAAGCTTATGAAAAATATTGAAGAAGGCACAAAGAAATGGAAAAACATTCCATGCTCATGGATTGAAAGAACAAATATTGTTAAAATGTTGATACTACTCAAGGCGATCTACACATTCAATGCAATCCCAATCAAAATAACACCAGCATTCTTCACAAAGCTAGAACAAACAATCCTAAAATTTGTATGGAACCAGAAAAGACCCTGAATAGCCAAAGCAATCCTGTAAAAGAAAACCAAAGCTGGAAGCATCACAATTCCAGACTTCAAGCTGTATTACAAAGCTGTAATCATCAAGACAGTATGGTATTGTCACAAAAACAGACACATAGACGAATGGAATAGACTAGATAACCCAGAAATGGACCCACAGATATATGGCCAACTAATCTTTGACAAAGCAGGAAAGAGTATCCAATGGAAAAAAGACAGCCTCTTTAGCAAATGGTGCTGGGAGAACTGGACAGCAACATGCAGAAGAATGAACCTGGACCACTTTCTTACACCATATACAAAAGTAAATTCAAAATGGATGAAAGACCTAAATATGAGACAGGAAGTCATAAAAATCCTACAGGAGAAAACAGGCAGCACCCTCTTTGACTTCAGCAACAGCAACTTACTTGACACGTGTCCAAAGGCAAGGGACATAAAAGCAAAAATGGACTGAGACCTCATCAAGATAAAAAGATTCTGCACAGCAAAGGAAACAATCAACAAAACTAAAAGACAATGGATGGAATGGGAGAAGATATTTGCAAATGACACATCAGATAAAGGGTTAGTATACAAAATCTATAAAGAATTTACCAAACACCCAAAAAACAAATAATCCAGTGAAGAAATGGGCCGAAGACATAAATAAACACTTTCCCAAAGAAGACCTCCAGATGGCAAATAGACACATGAAAAGATGCTCAACATCACTCATCATCAGGGAAATACAAATCAAAACCACAGGGAGATACCATCTCACACCTGTCAGAGTGGCTAAAATGAACAACTCAGGCAACAACAGATGTTGGTGAGGATGTGGAGAAAGAAGAACCCTCTTGCACTGTTGGTGGGAATGCAAACTGGCGCAGCCACTCTGGAAAACAGTATGGAGGTCCCTCAAAAAATTAAAAATAGAATTACCCTATGACCCAGCAATTGCACTACTAAGAATTTATCCAAAGGATACCAGAGTGCTGATTCGAAGGGGCACATGCACCCCAACGTTTATAGCAGCACTATCAACAATAGCCAAATTGTGGGAAAAGCCCAAATGTCCATCAACTGATGAATGGACAAAGAAGATGTGGTTTATATATACAATGGAATACTACTTGGTGATGAGAAAGAATAAAATCATTCCATTTGCAACAACGTGGATGGAAATGGAGGGTATTATGCTAAGCAAAATTAAGTCAGGCAGAGAAAGACAGATATCATATGAATTCACTCATGTGGAAGTTGAGAAACTTAACAGATGACCATAGAGGAAGGGAAGGAAGAATAAGATACAAACAGAGAGGAAGGCAAACCATGAGAGACTCTTAAATACGGAGAACAAACGGAGGGTTGATGGGGGTGGGGAAAAATGGGTGATGGACACTGAGGAAGGCACTTGTTGGGATGAGCACTGGGTGTTGTACGTAAGTGATGAATTACGGGAATCTACTCCTGAAGCCAAGACTACACTGTATGTGAGCTAACTAGACAATTAAAAAAAAAAAAAGAACTCAGAAGTAAAATTAAAAAAAAGAATGAAATGAATTATAGATGAAATCTAATTTTTTCATTTTAAAAATGATACAAAAACAGACATATATTAATCTTTTCTTTTTTTAAATTTTAATGTTTATTTATTTTTGAGAGACAGACACAGAGCACAAGCAGGGAAAGGGCAGAAAGAGAATGAGACACAGAATCCAAAGCAGGCCCCAGGCTCTGAGCTGTCAGCACAGAGCCCAACGCGGGGTTCAAACCCACGAACTGTGAGATCATGACCTGAGCCGAAGTCGGATGCTTCACTGACTGAGCCACCCAGGAGCCCCTAAATTAATCTTTTCCATAGCATGGATTATCAAATTTTCTTTCACAAATATTAAAAAAATAAATGATCAATTATTTTAGAAAATAAAGTAAAATAAATGTGTACAGGCCATACAGATCAGGGACAAGTGTAATCCACCTCTTTATAATTCCCCAGCTGTGAGGTACATTGTTAAATATTATCAAGCATTTCAGAGGTACGAAAAATACAGAGAACAACATAACGAATATTAAAGTACCTACCTACCAGCTTTAAGACATGAAACTTCAAATTCAAGGTTGCTTTGTATTGTGTCTTGGCTGGGCTGAATTTCATTTCCTGAAACTCCCTTTCCTATATCTTTTTGCTTAAGGTAGGCCACAAGAGACTTTTTCTGAGATCAGAGGACAGAGCTGAAGCAGGAGTTGTATTATTCTTTACACACAGAAGGTCAGAGCAGGTGTTTTATTGCACATTGCTTCTTCTCTGCTCACCTTGTTAGCAGGGGCGGCATCCAGCCTTGTAATGCTCCATCTTGCCCCCTTCTCTCTTTGGTTTCTTTCTCTGGCTGCTGAGCCAGGTGTGTGTTTCGTTCCACAACAAAGGATGCCACCTTCTCCTGCAGGAACTCTTCACCAAGGCTGGTGGTGGTGAGTGACTGACAAAACTTCCTGTCCATTCTTGTGGGTTTCAGTCCATGCTTGTGGGTTTCACCTTTTTCTCATTCTTCTCCGCTTTACCTCAATTTTCTTCTCCTGACCCCCTGAACTGTGGACTTCTAGCTGCAGCATCAGAGAAGAAATAGCCTTCAGAAACTATTTAACCTGCCCCCACAATTGTATAAGGTTAAATCCTGTAACAAAGAACGTATAGAGATAGATAGGTGTAAGTAGACAGGTGGATAGTTAGGGATGGGTAGATATCTTCTTGAAATTTTGCCTCTCTGATGGATATACCTTATGTACTTCTACCTGATTACATCCCCTGCCATCCTCTGCCCAGAAAGAATCAGGATTTCAAATTGAGTATTTTTCATTTCTTTTTTTAAATGTGTAATATTTGAAAATGTTTAATGTTTATTTTTGAGAGAGAGAGAAAGAGAAAGAGAGAGAGACACAGAGAGAGAGAGAGAGAGAGAGAGAGAGAGCAAGTAGGGGAGGGGCAGAGAGAGAGGAGACACAGATTCTGAAGCAGGCTCCAGGCTCTGAGCTGTCAGCACAGAACCTGATGCAGGGTTCGAACTCACCAACCATGAGATCATGACCTGAGCCAAGGTTGGATGCTTACCCGACTGAGCCACCCAGGCGCCCCAGTATTTTTTCATTTCTATTTTTACTTTATATGTGTGTGTTTATAAATACTACACAGTATTGGTTGTTAGATTCTCATTAACTTTAGTACTGAATAAACAAGAGTTCAAGCCCTCTACTGATTTGATTTTCGATTCTGATTCTCTTCACCCCATCAAGTGTCTCCCCATTGTCTATCGGGTCCCCAACAGGGCACTTCATATGAACTCACAAGTTTCTCAGATCACAAAGGTTTCCATATAGCACCTGCCATGTCCTTCACTTCCTATTCCAAACACCTGAGGGAGTATCCCCATGGGTGCTGCAAATAGTGCCCTGAGAGACCATGAGCATCCTACCAAAATAAGCTGCCTCCCTGGCTCCCTGCCTATTCGTCCACATGCCAAAGCAGATTTGGGTTCTGTCTGAAGAGGTCAAGGACGTCTTTTCCTCCCTCCTAACACCACACATCTTTACTTCTGTCCCAAACAGCCCAGCTTGTGTCTGGGGTCCCACATAGTCTCTTATTAAATCAGGCCCTTCCTCTTGTCCCACCCACCTCTCAGATCCTGCAAGCAACACCCTTCCCCTCACAAAACCAAAACTGGACTCCACCCTCATCACCACAGCAAGAGGCAACCCTCTCAAAGACATTCATTCACAGTCAAATAACATTCGCTCACACCCACGCCTTAAAATAAAAGATATACAGAGAGACAGGTTACAGGGTACAAGAGAATACAGTTTCACATTCCCGACCAGCAATCTCAAAGCCTGGATCCATATGACAGTAATGCCTGCATCTTCCCCAAGAAATGTACATTTTACAATAGGAAATGTAAAAGCCTGGCCCAGTCTTTCATCAAGTCAAAGAAACAGTATGCCCCCAAAGGTACTTTCACTCAATACATGCTAATAGAGTTCCAACCAAGTTTCAGGTACTAATTGGTGGGTGTTTGGGATCCATCGCAGAGAAAAACCAACCGGGAGCCCTGCCCTTGTGTGGTTTCCATTCCAGAACAGAGCTCTAGAGACAGACAACTTCTTGCAAATGTTAAGTGGTAGTTTGTTTTTCCATCTACATTTGTGTTTTCCCTTCAGAATTCCAAAGATATTTTTTAGCATAGAGTTTTTTGAGATTCATGCATGTTGTTGCATGTATCAGTAATTCAGTCCTTCTTACTGCTGAGCAGTATTCCATTGCATGGATCTACCACATTTTGCTTATCCGTTCACCTGTTGATGGCTATTTGAGTTGTTTACTTTTTAGCTGTTACAAATAATACTATTATAAACATTTGTGTACCAGTCTTTTGTGATGATCTATTTTTATTACTCTTAGGTAATAAGGTTGTTGGACTATGCAGTAAATATACATTTCTTTTTTTGTAAAGACATACATTTTCATATTTATACTTTTTGTATATATATTTCATTCTGTAAGAAACTGCCAACCTATTTTTCCAAGTGGTTATATCATTCTACATTCCCATCAACAATGTAGAAGAGTTCCACTTGTTCCTCATGCTTGTCTTCCTCGGTAGGGTCAGTCTTCTAAAATTTAGCCATCCTCGTGGCTGGGAATATCTCATCATGGTTTTATTTATTTTTTATTTAAAAAAATTTTTTAATGTTTATTTTTGAGAGAGAGACAGAGCAAGCAGGGGAGGGGCAGAGAGACAGGGAGATACAGAATCTGAAGCAGGTGCTGGGCTCTGAGCTGTCAGCATAGAACCCAACCTAGGGCTCAAACTCATGAACCACCAGACCATAACCTGAGCCAAAGTTGGACACTTAACAAACTGAATCACCCAGGCACCCCTATCTCATTGTGGTTTTATTTTTTAATTCTTTTTTAAAATTTAAATCTAAGTTAGTTAATATATAGTGTAATATTAATTTATACTATAATAATTAATTAATATTATATATTAAATAATATAAAAAATTAATATAATTAATTTAATCACTAGAATTTAGTGATTCATCACTTATATATAATACCCAGTGCTCATCCCAACAAGTGTCCTCCTTAATGCCCCTCACCCTTTGAGCCCTTTCCCCTACCCAACACCCTGCCAGCAACCTTCAGTTTGTTCTCTGTATTTAAGAATCTCCTATGGTTTGCTCCCTCTCTGTTTCTATATTATTTTAGCTTCCCTTCTCTTATGTTCATCTGTTTTGTATCTGAAATTCCACATAAGTGAGATCATATGATGTTTGTCTTTCTCTGACTGACTAATTTTGCTTAGCATAATACACTGTAGTTCCATCCACATTGTTGCAAATGGCAAGATTTTATTCTTTTTTTTTTAATTTTTAAAGTTTATTTTTAAATTTTTTTTTCAACGTTTATTTATTTTTGGGACAGAGAGAGACAGAGCATGAACGGGGGAGGGACAGAGAGAGAGGGAGACACAGAATCGGAAACAGGCTCCAGGCTCTGAGCCATCAGCCCAGAGCCTGACGCGGGGCTCGAACTCACGGACCGTGAGATCGTGCCCTGGCTGAAGTCGGACGCTTAACCGACTGCGCCACCCAGGCGCCCCTTAAAGTTTATTTTTGAGAGAAAGAGAGAGAGAGAGAGAGAGAGAGAGAGAGAGAGAGCAAGTGGGGGAGGGGCAGAGAGAGAGGGAGACACAGAATCCTTAGCAGGCTCCAAGTTATCAGCAAAGAGCCTGATGTAGGGCTCGAACTCATGAACCATGACATCATGACCTGAGCTGAAGTCGGCTGCTTAACCAACTGAGCCAACCCAGGTGCCCCAAGATTTAATTCTTTTTGACTGCCTAGTAATATTCCAGTGTGTGTGTGTGTGTGTGTGTGTGTGTATAAAACACATCTTCTTTATCCATTCTTCAGTTGATGGACATTTGGGCTCTTTCCATACTTTGGCTATTGTCAATAATGTCACTATAAACATTGGGGTGCATGTGCCCCTTCGAATCAGCACTCCTGTATCCTTTGCATGAATACCCAGTAGTGCAATTGCTCGGTCTGAAGGTAGTTCTATCTTTAATTTTTTAGAGGAACCTCCATACTGTTTCCAGAGTGGCTGTACCATTTTGCATTCCTGCCAACAGTGCAAAAGGGTTCCTTCTTTCTCCACATCCTCACCAACATCTGTTGTTGCCTGAGTTGTTCATTTTAGCCATTCTGACAGGTGTGAGGTGGTATCTCCTTGTGGTTTTGATTTGTATTTCCTTGATGATGAGTGATGTTGAGCATTTTTTCATGTATCTGTTAGCCACCTGGATGTCTTCTTTGGAGAAGTGTCTATTCATGTCTTATATTTGTTTTTTGGGTGTTGAGTTTGATAACTTCCTTATAGATTTTGTATACTAACCCTTTATCTAATATGTCATTTGCAAATATCTTCTGCCATTCTGTCAGTTGTCTTTTAGTTTTGCTGATTATTTTCCTTTGCTGTGCAGAATCTTTTCATCTTGATGAGGTCCCAGTAGTTCATTTTTGCTTTTCTTTCCCTTGCCTCCGGAGACATGTCAAGTAAGAAGTTGCTGTGGCTAAGGTCAAAGAGGTTGTTGCCTGTTTTCTCCTCTAGGATTTTGATGGCTTCCTTTCTTACATTTAGGTCTTTTATTCATTTTGAATTTATTTTTGTGTATGGTGTGGGAAAGTGGTCCAAGTGCATTCATCTGCATGTTGCTGTCCAGCTGAAGAGACTGTCTTTTTTTCCACTGGATATTTTTTTCTGCTTTGTCAAAGATTAGTTGGCCATACATTTGTGGGTCCATTTCTGGTTCTCTATTCTGTTCCATTGATCTGTGTGTCTGTTTTTGTGCATGTACTGTCTTGATGATTACAGCTTTATAATACAGCTTGAAGTCTGGAATTGTGATGCCTCCAGCTTTGGTTTTCTTTTTCAGGATTGTTTTGGCTATTCGGGGTCTTTTCTGGTTCCATAAAAATTTTAGGATTGTTTGTTCTAGTTTTGTGAAGAATGCTGGTGTTATTTTGATAGGGATTACATCTCATCATGGTTTTTAATTGGCTTTCCCAGGCACTGTTTTAAGTGCTTCATTAACTTACTTATCACAATAATCTTATGAAATATGTGCTATTATTATTACTATCCCCATTTTACATATGCAGAGACAGAGGCACAGAAAGGTGAAATAGTTTGCCCAAGGTCATGACATACCTAGTAAGTGGAAGAGCCAGGGTTCAATCTAGGCATTCTGGTTCCAGAAGTCAAATTCTTAACCTCTCTGCTGCACTAACCTCCCCAAGAAGTTCTTGGTTTCTACCTCTTTATAAGGAGGGTTGGAAAGAGCAGCCAGTCACCTGAAGAAAAGAAGTGTTGCCTAAGATAAAGCTTTACAGGGTAAAAGATAGATGTCTGAAGAGCCACACACCAGGAAACAGAAGAAGCTGCCCCTACCAGCCCACATGTGGGGTTTGGCCAGGATGAGGGTCAAGGGCCCCCAGTCTCCATCTCTGTTTTTCCCTGCTGAGCCCTGCCACAGGGCAACATGGGAGCTCTGCTTTCAACAGATAGTGCAGTGTTGTCCCCCATCCACGCCCTTCTGCTGTTTGAATCCTGTTGGCGCCTGGGGAAGGGCGCTGTCTGACTCAGTAACTATTAGAGGAATCTGGGGTGTGACAGGGGAAAGACTATCCTACTGCTTTGAATCCTTTTTGGAAACAGGTGGGGGTATAAATTATAAGTGAACACTAAGCACTAAGTGTGCTAGTCCTATAAGGGAATAGGGAAGAGCCAAAGAAAATACGAAATTCTACAACGATGTCAAGTTTCCAGTGTATCCATTCTGATTCTGTGACACTCAAAGAATAGGACAGAGCAGTAGCTCCTGGACATTTGGATTTCAAACACCAATAAGACTTAAAACAAACAAACAAATGAACAAACAAACAGACAAACAAACTGAAAAGAGTGACGTAAGTTTAGTAGCTTTTTACTTTGCCAAGAAGGACATTAATAAAGCAACAATCACTAATCACTATCACCATTATGTCATAAAAGAAAGGACATATTAATAACCCCAAAGGTAGAAATGAGGATCTTAGCATAAGAGATGGTCTTTTAAATGGGGTACAGTAGCTTTATGAAAAATTCACTACATTATCCTGATTTTTCTTAGTGAAAACACTATCATTGCCAGGTTTTTGTTCTCAGAATCTACTAGTGAAGTAGAAAGTTCATGGTCTGAAGAAATCACAGAGATACCTTCAAATCAAACTCTGTTACTCTACCCCTTTACATGGCATTCTGGCTAGCTATCTATTGCTGTGTAACAAAATACCCCAAAACTTAGTGGCAAAAGCAACCACCATTTTATTACACTTATATATTCTGTGGGTCAGGAATTTAGACACGGCACAGGATGGCTTATCTGCTCCAGTATATATGGAAACTCAGCTGGGATGACTCAAATAGCTGGGGTGACTCTAATGACTAGGGGCTAGAATCATCTGGGGGTTTCTTCCCTCACATCTCTGGTGACTGGGCTGGGACTGCCAATGGGAGTGCCCACATGTAGCCTCTTCACGTGACTTGGGCTTCCTCATAGCATGGCGGAAACTACATGGACTTTTATGACCTGGCCTTGGAAGTCATATGGTGTCACTTCCTCTGTAAAATATTGGACAAATCATTCACATCCTCACCCAGATCCAACAGGATGGGACATGGACCCCACCTCTTGGTGGTAGACATGCCAAAGAATTTGTAACCATTTTTTGAAGCCACCTTATGGAGGTTGTTGTGTTTAATTTTCACAACAAAACTAGTTATGTATCATTATCCCCATTTTATAAGTGAAGAAACGAGGATCATAAGGGCCAAGAAACTCACCACAAACTAGTAAAGTACTGAGACAATATCTGACTCCCGGATCTTTCTTATGCTCATGGCCTCTCAACCCGAGCTGTTAAACCAACAGACCACACCCTCTTACCTAGTGGGTGAAGGAGCTACAGGTGTCTAATACGGCTTGAAGGAAGACCAGGTACCCAACTTCCACCTTGGCTGATCTACTCCCATAAATTGGCTTTCCAGGTTACCAGCTCTGCCTCCCATTCTTGGGCTCTAATGCTTCCCTTCGGACTTCATGTTGGGTTTTGCTTATCTGAGTTTTAACTATCCGTTTGCCTTCAAGGACTTTGCCCTGACTTGTCCCTCTGCCTTCAGCAGGTTGATGCATGGGATTGACCCACTTGGCTGGCACCTGGATCTATGCTGGCCTGGCATATGGCCAGGAGATTTGAATAACTTGAAACATTCAACAGTAATGACACAGGTATAAGAGTTAGCAGTGACTGCTGGTCCATTCATCACTGAGGTCCCTGAGGAGGTGGGCTGGCGAGGGGCCCAGGGCCTTATAGTCAAGGTAATACAATTATATCTCAGGACTCTTGTTTGCAAGTGCCAGAAGCCACCCTATGCCCAAGGTAAGATGTGTGGTATGGATACTTGTATAATATGTGAAAGGTAGGGATAAAGCTGGGCTCAGAGCTCTAGAGCCAAGTTTTTTTTCTTTTATAAGTTTATTTGTTTTGAGAGAGAGAGAGACAGAGACAGAGACAGAGACAGAGACAGAGAGACAGAGAGACAGAGCAAGCGCACTAGTGCAAACAGGGAGAAGGTCAGAGAGAGAGAGAGAGAGAGAGAGAGAGAGAGAATCTCAAGCAGGCTCCTAGTTGTCAGCTCAGAACCCAACGTGGGACTAGATCTCATGAACTGTGAGATCATGACCTGAGCTAAAACCAAGAGTCAGACACTTAACTGAATGAGTCACCCAGGTGCCCCTAAAACCAAGGTTTTGAATGCTGCTGACATTTCTTCCTTGCTCTTGTATCTGTATGTCAGTTTAAATTCCTCATAATTCTGGTGGTCTTTTTCCATACGAAGAGAAAAATGAGGAGAACAGCTTCTGATGCATCCTTCATCAGAGTGGGATTATTACATTTCCCTAATTCTAGCTTGAAAAATCTGAAGTAAGTGTTCTGATTGGCCTGGCTTGAGTCAGGTATCTACCTTTGGACCAATCAACTATAACCAGGGAGGAGGTGTCAACAGCCCAGAGTTGACTTCTTGGACTCTACCCTCCCATATCTGAGTATTTCCATATGAGTCAGGTAGCCACCCCAGGTATTGTGTACTTCAATATGACATGACCAAAATCTATGGGTGCCAGGCAGAGACCGCTGGCCTTGCCTTAGAATATCAGACTGAGCATTAGAGAAATGTTGACCATTTCTCAATTTATACTACAGTCATCTTCTTGGTGTCCAGGCTCCTGGATAAACCTCAGAACAGTGTGAATAGGATGTGAATGGAGTTAGTGTCCCTACAGTCTACACCTTACATGGACTTCTGTTCTATTCAGTAATTTCAGCAGGAATCCATTAACAGAATGAGGAGAGAAAGTCCCACATTTAGTTTGATCTGGTACAGATAGCCCCATCTATTGACTGCTTTGAGATATTCCCACTTTCTAACCAATTAGGCAGATACTCCAAATTGTCTGCTCACTTAGTTCCAAAGTGCAGAGAGGAACTTGCTGCCCATAGTCACAAGGGTGACCTGTGAGCAACTGTTTTGTTGTTGTGGCTACCTCATTCTCTGAGCTCAGTATCAAGGAAGGTCATGTGGAAGATGGTGCTGAACTTGCCACAGTCTTTAAGCTCAAGTGGATGCAGAGTTGCCCTGTTAGAGCCTGGGGACAAAGGCCAGTGTTGACTCTGGGGGTACTGAGGGCACATTCAAGTAGATGACTGAGCTCTTTACATGCTCAGTATACTGGGAAGATGAGATGTGGGTCAAGCAGGCCAGGTGGATTTCAGAGATGTTTCAGCCAGGGGTAGGGCTCAGGATTAAGTTTGTTACATCTTTCCTTTCCCCACCACAGCCCCAGAATTGCCCTTGTGGTCAGTGCCTTGGTGTGGGTCTTTCTAAGTATAGCCAAGAATCCAATGAATAGCTGAGACCATTGTTGGAGACCATTGACCATCTCCCTCAGCACAACTTCCTTTCTATTATATATTTCTTCCATTCCTTTCTCTAATTCTCTTTTTCTTTCTTTCTTTCTTTCTTTCTTTCTTTCTTTCTTTCTTTCCTTCTTGCTTTTGTATGTTCACCCAGACCATTTAATTTTCCTTGTTGTCTCTTCCTCCTTTCCCTCCTAACCTCCCTTCTTCCTTTCTCCTGTCTAAAGATGATAGTAGCCTTAAAGAAGTTACTTTGATGTAGTAGGTGTTCTGAACCTGGAGGCAAGATTTGGTAATAGAGTGGGGTTATTTGAAGGAAGGTTCAGAATTGCTATTGGATAAGGAAGTTGACAGGAGCTAAGCCATGTAACACATGATGAGTCAAATAAATGCTCTAGAGTGGACTCTAGGAGATGCTGCAGGCTGGGAGACTGGCAATAACAGAACTTGTTTCAGGAAAGCAGGGAGAGTTTTTAGAACATGAATTATCAAGGCTGCCATAATGTGGCACCTGACTGTTACAGCTGAGGTCACTGGCAGTGTGTGCTGAGGTCTATCTTAGGCTCTATTCTCTCAACATTGCATCAGAGATTTGGATGTAGGTATAGATGGTGATTGTTGGGGGTTGAATTGTGTTCCCCAAAAGATGTGTTAAAGTTCTAACCCTCAGTTCCTATGAATGTGACCTAATTTGAAAATAGAGTCTTTGCAGATACAATTAGTTAAGTTAAAATGAGGTCATATTGGATTAGGGTGGGCCCTAAATTCAATGACTGGTATCCTTATGAGAAGGCCATATGAAGATACACAGACAGACATGAAAGGAAGTTGGTCATATGAAGATAGAAGCAGAAATTGGAGTGATCCAGCTACAAAAAGGAACACCAAGAACTGACAGCAACCATCAGGAGCTAGGAAGAGGTAAGAAAGGATTCTTCCCTGGAGACTTCAGAAGGTGTATGGCCTTGCAAATACCCTGGTTTTGGACTTCCAGCTTCCATAACTATGAGAGAGTGAATTTTTGCTGTTTTAAGCCATCTAGCTTATGGTAATTTGTTGTGGCAGCTCAAACAAACTAATACAGTGACCTCATCAATCTTGTCAATAAGACACTGTCGGTTGCCCACCCGACTGCTGTTCACCATTCTTTCTGACTCTCCCAACCCCAATTTTGTTCAATATCAGACAGCAACGTGCTCAGGGAAGATGGCAGAGCTCTTGAGGAAAAAAAATTAAATGAGTCAAACCAGAAAACATTCATTCCCTTTTTACTGGGGATTAGATGGAGTGACCTTTTGGCCCTGTTCTGGTCTCTGAAATGTAAGGAGAATTCAGGGCTGGTGGAGGGCTCCTTCTGGGAAATATCTCCTCTTTATTATAAATGAGAGAGTCTTCTGCACTTTCCTTCCTGCCTTTGGACATGGTTGTGTGAGGGCATATTGCTTGATATGGCTGCAGCCTTCTAGCCATGAGAGAAAGACCAAGTGTATTGCAGAGGGGCTGACCCAAGTCCCTAATGCCAATGAGCTGTCAACCCCCCAACCTCTGCTGTGCTTCTTGTTACGTGAGAAAAATAAACTCCTGTTGTTTGGTTGGGTGTCCTACTTGCAGCTGAAAACAATCTAACAGATACACTGGGTATAATAGTTAATACCACTGGTAACAGGATTAAATATAATTTGATTCAACTGGAACACTAGCCCTAAATAAAAAAGACAAAATAGAACAGAGATGAATATAAAGTTTCTGCAGTAGAGATAAAGATTAATTTCTGTATTGGCATAAAATATAAATGAATATAGATATTAAAAATTATGTCTGTCAAAAATATAATAGACAAATTTAAAAGGCAACTGGCAGAGTGGGAAAATTCTAGCATATATAACAGACAAGAGGTTGGTATCCTTATACAAAGAACTTTTGCCAACCAGTAAGAAAATGGCAAAAGCACTCCAATAGAGAAATGGTAAGGAATAAGAAAAGGCAGTTCTCAAAAGAAGAAACATAAATAGCTAACTAACAGATAAAATTCAACCTCACTGACCACGGTAGGGAATGCAAATTAAATACAATAAAACATGCAGGGGCATAGGCAGGCCTGAAACTTAAAGAATTGGGGAGCTTGGTCCTCAAAACCATACATGCAAAATTATGTATGTGAATTATAAATAAAGCTACAGTGGACAATTCTTTATAAGGACAGGCGTATTCACTACTCTTGGCTGAATAAAAAGTGGAATTTCTAAATCGTGTATAAGTATATATTTAACTTTAAAAGAAAATGCCAAACCATTTTTGGAGAAATCATTTTACATTCTCACCGGCAGTGTATGGGAGTTCTAAATGCTTCACATCCTTGTCAGGACTGGGTATGGTCAGTCTTTAATTTTAGCCATTTTTATAGACATGCAGTGGTATCTCATTGTGGCATCAAGTTATACTTCCCTCATGATGTTGAGCATCTTTTCATGTACTTTTTTTTTCTTTTTCTGTCATTTCTATATTTTCTTTAGCGAAATGTCTGTTTGAATATTATATATTTTAAGATCTTGGCTAATTCCATCATTTCTTTCATTTCTTGGTCTGTTTCTATCAATCATTTTTCTTTCTCCCACTTATGAGTCATGTTCTTTTTCATGCCTGATAATTTTTGTTTGCATGTTGGGCATTATAAAATTTACCTTATTGAGTATTGGATTTTCCTGTTTTTTTTTTTTAAGTTTATTGATTTATTTAGTTTTGAGCGAGAGAGAGTGGGTGAGCACGCAAGTTGGGGAAGGGCAGAGAGAGAGAGAGAGAGAGAGAGTCCCAAGCAGGCTGTGCACTGTCAGCATAGAGCCCCATGTGGGGCTTGAACTCACAAACCATGAGATTATGACCCGAGCCAAAATCAAGAGTCAGACACTTAACTGACTGGGCCACCCAGGTGCCTCATTTTCCTGTTTTTCTTTAAAAATAATATTGAACTGTTTATTTGTTTTTCTGGAGCACAGTTAAGTTACTTGGGATAAATTTGATCTTTTGCAGTCTTCCTTTTAAGCTGTTTTAAGGAAGGTTCAGCCTAGAACTAATTTTTCTCCAATACTAAGTACCCTCTTGAGAACTCTAGCCAGTGCGTCATATATTGAGAGGTCTCTCCATTTTGTCTGTGTGAAGACACAATATTCCCAGCTCCATGTGAGCTCTAGCAATTGTTGGGCACACTGTTTTCTGGTGTTTCTTCCCCTGGTCTCCTGCAATTTCACCCATGCATGCTCTGAACAGTACTCAGCTGAAGACTTGGGGGGGCTCCTTCTGCAGATCTCTCTCTCTCTCTCTCTTTATGCAGCTCCCTCCTCTCTGAACCTCTGCTCCACAAATTCCAGCTGCTGCAGTCTTCCTGAACTCATATCTCTGTCTCCTGAACTCTTTGAGATTGCTGGGCTCTGTTTGGGTTCCCCCTTCTGCAGTAATACCTGAAAATTTCCTTGAGACAGCAAGCACCTTTGGCAATTACAGGACTCATTCCCTTTTCATAGCTATCACAGTCCGGGGCTGCCTGTTGTCCAATGCTTACAAACAGGTGCTTGGTATGTATTTTTCTAGTTTTCTAGCTACTTACAGTATGAGGACCATTCCCATGGCAGTTAATGCTTCATGGATGAGAGCGAAAGTCTCTTTTTCCTATTTACAACTTTAATAATCCTGGGGGAGAACTTTGATCCAGCTTATGTCCAGTGATCACCCTTGAACCAAAGTGGTAAGGACATGTGAGAAAATGACACTTTTTAAGACTGGAGTGTGGGAAGAACCATTCTTCAATACAAAATGGGGAGGTCTTCTCAGATGAAAGGGGAAGGATGTAGGGCAAAAACAGAATAATCATGTCTTATAATAGCAGTTCATGTGAGAAAGAACTTAAAGCCAACCAACTGATAAGGTTGTAAGAGTTCCATTGTCAAGAAGACTGTGTCCATCCCCTGGCCTCACGTTCTCCAGGGTCAGGGACAAACTGGAAGGGGCCCAGGGTAGAGAGATGTAATATGTGTAACAGTTGCACTGAGATAGAATGGAGTAAAGATGAAACTTTCTTCTCTCTCTAATCTTTCCCCTCCTCTGCCTGTTGACATTTTCTGTGTGGAACATGTTTTTTTCCCAACCCTCCACTGAAATCTGGGGTTCATCCAGTTAGATTTCTGGTCTTCTTCAGACGCCAGAGAAACCTCCAGATATTTTAATGCCATGGATCATCTCATTTCATTAATTAAACTGTCCAGTTCTACATAATAGTAAAATTCCATTTATAGGAGAATTCCATTTATTGCAACAGGGGACATGATCCGAGAGAGAAACAGCATGTGTTGAGATTCTTCTGTTTTTTCACCAAAAAGATATATTTGAACCATAATATTCTACTCCCCAAGATTGCTAACAGCATATTCTGACCTCTCCAGGGAGTGGGGGTAAGGGGCAGAAGGGCATGGAGGGAGGGAAGGGGAAGTCTCAGGAGGGCCTATTTGTTTGGTACTGTCCTGATCTACCTAGTAGGTATTCCAAGGTTTTTCTTGTGGGGTGTTGTTTTAACTATGTTACCCTGGGTAAGGAGGGTATGGTGAAGCTAGACACAGATCAGGAGAGAGAAAGTTTTACAGTTTTGTTACACTAACAGTTCCCTGGACAGAGCACAGCATGCCATGCATGGTCACTCAGGGTAAACACCGATATAGTGTACAATACAGAGAGAGACAGGGGCACTGTGATTTCTGCAGGAAGGAAAGGGCAAGGCAGAAAAAGAGTTAGGACTGGCTCGTTTGTATAATTTCAGGGGGCTCTAGGGCATAGGAGCTGTCTCTGGTTGTATGGTACCTGACCCTGCAGTGATTAGGGCAGGTGTACAGCAGCCTGAAGTGTAAGAACTTGATAAGGGAGGTGGTTGGGGGTGTGGACTTAATTGGCTGCCCAAGAAAGAGAAATGACTGGCTTCTAGGTAGGGCCTCAAAACTGGGTCAAGACAGCATTAAACAACAACAACAAAACTAAACTAAATTACAGGTATTTTGTGGGTCCTTTGAAGACCCTTGTTATAATGTCTCACCTCATCTTGCCCTTATTGTGGGCAAGGTCTTTCTTCTGCCCTATCTCTATCTCTATCTCTGTCTCTCTATATCTCTTTCTCCCTCCACCCCCCTTCTCTCTCTCTCTCTCTCTCTCTCTCTCTCTCACACACACACACACACACACACACACACACACACACACACACACTGCTGGAATATTTCCAGTCTCTTTCTGTCAAGGTCAGAGGTCTCCTTGCCTCTGCTAGGAAGCTGTGTTGGGCAGGGTTCCTTTAAAGAAAGCTTCAAGCTAGCTCTCTCTGGTGCCTCTCACATCTGACACTGAATTATACATGACATGAGCACCAGTAAAGGAGAAGAGTGCTCTAGAAGAGCACCATGGGTGGGGGTGGGGGGGAGGAAGGCAGCAGCAGAGCAGAGGAACAGTGGACAAAGGTTTTCCAAGCATAAGGGAATAATGTACTAGAACTGATATAATGAGGGCCAGGACTAGGGTGAAGAAAGTGAGGCATTTGCCTCAGGGGCAAAATTTAAGGGGGTGCCATAAAATGCAGTTACGAAGATAAATAATATTTAATGCAAATTAAAAAATACATAAGGACCTGTATATAGTGTATACATTTTCCCTTTTGCGTAAGGCTCAAAAATGGCTCAGCAGGGCACTGGTCCTACTCCGTAGCAGCTTCCAGCTTCTTCCAGGTCAGATTGTACCCCTGAGCCAATTCCACACTGAAATGCTGGAGCAGTCCCCTAGGAAAGGCCTTCCTCAGGAAATAACCTTTTATCTGAGCCTGGAGGAAGGTGAGGCTTGGAGTGTATGAACGAGAGACAGGGAACAAAACACATGTAAATCCAAAATGCCTGAGTTGGAAAGAGCTAGAGGGCTATTTGGGGAATGGTGGTGGCAATGAGTTTGCAGGCAGGGACCAGATGATGTAGAAACTTGAGTATTTTAACTAGGAGAGATACATGCCCAGATTTGTTTCTTATGCAGATAATGCCTTGTTGGGGACAGACTGGAGGGGTCAGGTCCGGATACAGTAAGTCCCTTAGGAGGCTAGCGGAGTGTCCAAGTGAGGGATGACCAGATCCCCAATCAGAACAGGTGTAGAGATACTCCCAAAGTCCCGCTCCAGGCCTCGGTTTCCCCACCATCACACTGAGGGTGGGGCGGCACGCGGGTCTCTTTCGGCCCTGCCAACTGAGCCACCTCGGGGTTCCATTTGAGCGGCCGGTGCACCAGGGCGCGCAGAGGAACCGCCCCAATTCAGCCGCGGGCCGCGGCAATAGGAACGGGGCGGGTCCCGCGTGTGCCCGACCGGCTCACCGCCCAATCGCCGCGGACCCGCCGAGCCCCGGGGGGCTGGGGCCGCCGCCGCCGCCGCCGCCGCCGCCGCCGGAACGTGCCGCGGCTGCGCTGACGCGCGAGCGCCGGGCAGGGCGGCGGGAGCGCTCAGTCTGGTGGCGGCGGCTGCCGTGCGCGGACAGACGTGCCCGGAGCGTCGCAGCCGTCCGCGCCGCCCGCAGCCGAGCCGCGCCGCGCCGCGCCGCGCTGCCCCGGCCGCGCCCGCCCGCCCGCCCGCCATGGTGTCATGGATCATCTCCAGGCTGGTGGTGTAAGTGGCCTTCCCCGCGCCCCTTCCTTTCCCTCCTTCTCCGCCCCCGACCCCCGGGCTGCGCGCGCCCCTGCAGCACCCGGCCCGGTTCGCTCCGGCTATTAATACCCGGCGGCCGCTAAATTTAGCAGGTACAGTAGCTGCCGAGGACGCCTGCAAGCGGGCGACACAGGACGCGGCTGCTGCCCAGCGGGGCCAGGCCCGGGCGCGGGGGACCGGCGGGCGGGGCGGCGAGGGCCGGGGCGCACAGGGGCTGCGCTGGGGGCTGCGTCCCGCCGCGCGCCCCGACCGCTTTGTTTCTCGGGTGGGTGGGATTTGCAGAGGCCCCGAATGGGCGCGCCGCGGGGACACGCGTCTGTCTCCTTTGGGAGAAATGCTGGCGGGGTCTCCCTTCGCCGCGCCCCGCCGCCACGCTTTTGTCAGGTGAAAATGACAGAGCCCAGATGAGCCTGGGGCGCTGCCTGGAGGGGTCAGCGTGCGGAAGGGTGGAGAGATGAAGGCGGGGCTCCTAATGGGGTTGAAAGAATACTCCTTTTTAGGTTTCTCAAATTGACAGCGGCCAAGGCAAGTGGGACAGAGCAGGACGTGTATGAATCTTGGGGTAGACGCCTCGCGTCCCCTATGTCTGATTCCTTTGGCGGGGTTTTGTGGGAGAGAGAGAGGCAGGCATCTCCAGGAATTCACGGGAAATTTCTAAGTGACAGACAGCTACTTGGGTGGTGGCGGTGACACCTCCCAGGCCTTGTAGGAGAGCGCAGAGTCATCTGGGGTGAGGCCTGTGTGAAGTCATTGGGAGGGTGGGCGTGGGGGGCGTTTTTCTCCCTCCAGCCCCAGAGCTGAGTAGACATTTGAAGAGCTCCTTCCCTCGTGGATTCGTTTCCCTTTGGAGATATACATGGCTGTTCCTATTCCTTTCCTTCCCTAACTATTTTTGCCTGAGTCAGGACAGATTTGCCACCTGCTCAGGGGACCAGGGGGCTGAAATTGGCCTGCACAGTGAGGGCCGGAGGTGCACCTCAGGCTTTTTCTTTGTCTGGGAAAGAGAGGCTCCAGACTCTGGTTGATTGTGCGCTATCACTCCCAGCATTGTGAAACCTCTCCCATCTCCTACCCTTCTTCACTGATTTTCAAAGAAGCAGCCAGGGGCAGCTTTCTGAAGTCATTCTCAGCATTGTATCCCTGCCACCATTCTGGGCTTTCTTCCCAAAGCCAGAGTGTATGTGCCTCTTGGCCCCCAAGTCATTCATTCCATGCAGGCCTCTCCACAGCTGTTGCGGACTGCCGAGGGTTTGTGCTGTACCTCGAGGTGGCATGTTAAATATTTAGAAGATTTCTGAAGGCAGAGTTGGCATGAATAATACAGGGAAGCGGCTGGAACGCCTTGTCCCACCTCATGCCTGACCAAGGCCTATCTTGCCTTCAGGGTGGTATTTTCTCTCCTGAACTAGTGTGTGATCTTCATATTTGGCAGTGGCTTCTGGAGGGACGTCAGGGTGTGGCCGGAGACTTTCCTTGGCCTGACTGGAGGGCTCATTTTCTATAGGTCCTACTGGGCTGGGGCTGGCCCACTGGAGAGTAAGGGCTTCTAGTTGGGGTCTGTGTGACCATCTTTAATTTCATTAGCATTCCCCCTCTTCTGCTACCCAAGGGAGCTGAGGCGGGTGGAGAAGAGAGGCATATATTTGGGAGGGGGCTCAGGGTTGCTGTTACATTCTAAAACCACACTCCCCAGAAGCTTCAGAGAACTTCAGTGACCATGAGCGCTGCCCCTCAGGTCAGCCCAGGACCCTCTGCCCCAAGGAAGAATTTGTGGGATTTGGGGATGTTATTCCCATGTCAACTCCAGAGGGTCAGAGATACCACCTATCCCCCCAGTCACCATCTTTATAGAAACCCAATGTGGAAGTATCCGTTGTGAATTATTAAAACCAATTTAATAAGCAGTACCTATTCCACATAAATAATACCTGTTCATTATAGGGAAATTAGAAAGTATAGATAAATAGATTGAAAATCACATTATTACCACATAGAGATAGCTAATGGTAATTTTGAGAGGTATATTCTTCTAGATGTTTTCCCCTATGCGTACAGACTTAATCTCCTCCTGTGTTTTTCTTTTCTTTCCTTCCTCCCTCCCCCCTCCCTCCTTCTCTTCCATCCTTTCTTCCTTCCTACCTTCCTTCCTCCCTCCCTCTCCCTCTTTCCCTTCCTTCCTTCCTCTCTCCCTCCTTCCTTCCTTCCTTCCTTCCTTCCTTCCTTCCTTCCTTCCTTCGTAGTTAATTTGAGAGAGAAAGAGAACATGGGGGGAAGAGGCAGAGAGAGGAGAGAGAATCCCAAGCCCTGACATGGGGCTCGATCTCACAAACTGCAAAATCATGACCTGAGTTGAAATCAGGAATCAGACACTTAAATGACTGAGCAACCCAGGTACCCCTACTCCTGTGTTTTTCAAACTGGCTTCCCTGAGGGCCACCCAGCCTGAGTGGGTGGGCTCTGGGCTCCCAGCCCTGATCAATGGGAATAACTCCCTTTTTGTTTGGTTTGTATATTTGGGTTCTAAATAAAAAATAACTTGGAAAATATATGGGTTTTAGTGTTAATAAAAAGCCACACATCAGTTCTCCCCTATCATTTCTAAAACTGCAGAGGGAATGTGCCTTGCCCAAGGACACCAGGTAAGCTGGTAAAGAAAACAGGCTCCAGAATTTTGGTCCAATGCCCTTTCCACCTCTGCCTGTCCTTGCCAGTTGTCCAAAATTGATCTCTTTCAAGCTCCCAAGACCTCTTCTATGGCATCCTGTGATTTTATCCATCAGTCCCATTTCCTGTAAGAAACTTTTTCAAGGCATTGTAAACTTCTGTGACATCAGAGAACATTTAAGGAAGACCTATGACTGTGTTCTGAGGATGGAGAGGGAGTATCTTCCTTCCAACCAGAGGCCTCAGGACAAGAGGGTGGCATCTAGGCACAGCCAGACCGTGCCTTTAGATATCTGTCTTGCCTTTGGCTATGAGGGGTTTTAGGACTGTAACCATGGTTTATTTCCCTCTCTGACCCCTTGCCCCCTCCCAAGCCTCTTTTTTTGAAGTACCTGGCACTTGTATGCACTCAGTAAAGGCTGGTTATGTTGAAGGAGATCAGAGTCCCTGGGGTAAGCAGGAGAGCCAGCAAATGTTATCCCCTGGAGATGGAGGTTAGTGGGTATCGGGACTTGCTTGTACCCACTGGGCAAAGCTCTTGAAGTGAGGACCAGTTTGAGAAGCTGCTGTTTTGCGAGTTCTCTTCCTCCTAACTCCATTGGCTGGGCCTAGGAAAAATTAAAGAATATTCAATGTAGTAGCAAGGTTGGCTCTGTTAAAACCTGGTTGATATCTGGATAGAACACAGGGGCTCATTTATGACTGGTCTGCTTGCCTCCTTTAAAATACTTTGTTTTCTGAACTGAAAGAACTGAAAGAGAACTGAAGTCTTGGGCACCAATGAAATTCAAACTGGGGAGAGTATGTTTATGTGCACTGGGGGATTCACACAGAGGTTGCTCTCTGCCTTCTTGGGAGAATGCACTATCTTGAAGCATTTATTCCAAGGAGAGGGTGTTGCCTCATTGTCTTTGGGTAGAATTTTGGCTAAGGCCCAAAATGTTGGCTAAATGAATCCAGAGGTTCCCCTTTGGTTATGAGACCAAAAGTCCAATTCACTGTGTGGGGAAAAGAGAGTTCTAATTTTAAAAATTCTCGAGGTAACTGAAAGCTATGCAGAAGAAACCTTTATTTCCACATTGCACATCTTAAAAACAAACAAACAAACAAAAAAAAAACCCAAAAAACAAAAACTAGTTTTTAGAAGGTACCATCTGATGTTTAAGACAAGAGTCTTAGTTTAATGGCTGCAGATCTGGCTCTGTCCCAGGACTGTGATTTGGAGCATGAAGTCTAGTTGTCCTGGTCAGGGATATACAAGCAGAGAAGACTGGAAGGAATGTGAGTTGCCCTCAAGATATTCCCCAACTGTTGCAAAACAAATGGAAATCAAGAAAAAAGGCCATAAGTCCTTAAACATGGGCTTGCCTTTCTCTGGGGCTTCCTTTAAAAAGTGGAATGCAGAAAAATGATCCTATTAATTATGGGTTCAGGTTGGTTGAGGATTTATTTCCTGGCACCCTGGTATGGTATAGGGTAGGATCTGGGGAAATATTTCAGTTGGATTGTGAGAGGGAAAATGTTGAGCTGGAAGTTGAAGGATTTGGGTTCTAGTCCCAGCACTGGACCGACTCACTGTTACAGTCCTAAGGCCAACTTGCACTACGCTGGGGCCCTGCTTCTGGTCTGTGAGACACGGGTGTTGGCCAGCATCACCTTGGAGGTCCTAATTGTTCTAGGCCTCCTCCCATTCCCCTCCTCCCCCAGCTAGTCAACATGCACCATATTTATTTATAAACAAGAAGAACATCCTCAAGGAAGTGAAAAATACCAGCTTAGGTATCATTGCTTTTCTGCTGCCTTGTTGTTTATTAATCCTGTCTGCCTGCTGGGAAGTAGCTTTTGTGCACTTTCCCCGCACTGTGTCTTATTTGAAGGGTGGCTGACAAGTGAGAGTCTTACCTAGTTATTACTGGGTCAGTTTCCCCTTCCCTTCTGAAGTGAGCTATCTTCTTTGGAGTGTGTATTCTTTGAGGGAGCAAGAGCTCCGGGAAGAATGACAGAAGAGAGAGTCAGGCCCTCAGTGGCCACCTAGTGAGACTGCCATTTTGTAGTGTGTGTGTGTGTGTGTGTGTGTGTGTGTGTGTGTGTGTGTGTGTGTGTTTTCCAAGGAGGTTCAAGAGTCTGGGGGTGGGGGGTATGGGAAGACAATAGTCACAGCATATGGCACATTTGGATTTTTATTGTCAGGGATGAGCCGCACACATGCCCAGTTGGTGTCTCTGAGAATTTTTCCAAGAACCAACAAGAACTTAAGGGGTTTGCATTTCGGCTATGAGGACATTTTCCTCTCACTCCTGGGACTTCGGTGGATTGGCCCTGATGGATTGGAAGATGGATAGTTCTATTATATTTGTTTTGAACTTTCAAATCCATCCATCTCCACAAAGAAACACATTGTTTTCCTTTTAGGTTTTTTGTTTGTTTGTTTTTAGTTGCACCCAGAAGCTTTTCTGGGATTACAGGGTTTTCTTGTTTGTTTGTTTTGTTTTTTGTTTTTTGTTTTTTTAAAGGAAATATAAAGGACCAAGTGTTTAGGACACAATCTGAAGGAATCTTGACAGGTAATCTGGTTTAGGCTTTCAAAAATGACATGTGTACCTAGACCAGGGATTGCAAATGAGTGGGATCTCATGACTGATAGGAGGTTTCCTGAAACACTATCTTGAGAAGTATGAATCTGGTTTGGGCTCCATGGGGAAGGAGTCCTGTGAATGTTTCATTCAGGGAAGATGATAATGGGGGCACACCTAATGCTACAGCATTTGCTCTCCCAGATTTAGCCCATTCCTGATCAAATGGGAGAATCCCAGTGTCAGAATTGTATACACTTCCCTACCTAAGTTAACATCCCCCCCTTCCCTGCAGCATCCCACCTTTAGTAGGCCTTGTCAGCCACCAGGCAGCTCTAGGGCAATGGCACCTCCTTCTTGCCAGTATAGGGGCTGTCCAGCCTAGTGGCTCTCTGGTCTGCCTTATTCCTCTTAGGACAATCACTCATATACTACATTCCCCTCTTTTTTTCTCTTTTCCTTTCACCAGTTACAGCTCAGTTAAATTCTACCTTGGTCTTCTCTTGTGTACTTATGCATTCACATCCTTTCTGCCTCCTTTTAGGGTCTATGTATGAAACTCTGGGCTTCAGAATGAATTTCCTCTTCCCATCTGGCAACATATTTCCTGGCCATCCTATTTCCGACTCTCGATCTCAGCTCAGGTCCAATGGGAACTTGTCTAAGATTCTCATTATTGGCTACAGAACCAGGATTCAACCCCCAATGAGCCATTTGTGCTGGACTGTGACCCATCCTTCCTGGTTCTGAGAGATCACAGCTATGACTTTTCATGAGTTCTGAATGGCATCCTTGGACTTCCCTAACCCAGTGCCCAACCACGAACCTTTCACAGATGGGCTGCCTAATTGTGATCTGTGTAGAATTTACTTTTGCCCAACTTGGGGTTTAGACTGCCAAGACAATGCCTGTCAGACATAATATGCTGAGCGGATCACACTACTCGAGAGAGAGTGGGATACAGCCCACCTTGAGAAAGGCATGATAAAACACAGCCAGCTGATGCTGACGGCTTACAGTTGATTTTCAGGAACATGCAGAGACCTTTTCTCATGAGCACAACAGGCTGAGAACCACTTGTCCCTATGTGTCCCTACTGAGGAAGTTGCAGGATCCAGTAGGATCTATAACCTCTTCAGGCCAGGCTCTGTGTGCTCATATACCACAGTTTTATGAGGGAGACCTCTTCGCTCTGTCTTCAGGACATTTCCCCATCCAACTGACTTCTGTCTCTGCTGCCACCATCATGTTCCATGTTCCAGTCCCCAATTATTTCTCTCCTGGACCATTCAAAAGCCTCCTAATTGTTTTCTTGCTTCTATTCATATGCCTCCAATGATTTGTTTAAAATATAAGATAGATCATAGCTTTCCCCTGCTGTTTAAAAATTGTCCAAAGAACTCCCGTGATATTAAGAATATAATTCAGGGGTGCCTGGGTGGCACCCTCAGTTGGTTGAGCATCAGACTATTGATTTTGGCTCAAGTCACAGTCCCAGGGTCATGGGATCATGTCCCGCATCAGGCAGGCTCTGTGCTGAGCATGGTGTCTGCTTAAGATTCCCTTTCTCTCTCTCTCCCTCCCTCCCTCTGTCCCTCCCCCTCTGCCCCTCTACCCTGCTTGTGCTTTCTCTTTCTCTAAAAAATAAAAATAAATAAATAAGAATAAAATTCAGATTCCTTACCATTCTTAATGAGATGCAGCAAGGCCTGGCCCCTGCTCACTGCCCTGACTTCACCTTGTACTGCTCTCTCCACACTCAGCTCCAGCTTCCTGACTGTCCCTGGAAGGCAGCAAGCTTGTGTCACTCAAGGGCCTTTATACATGTACTTTGCCCTCTGTCCAGGATGCACTCCCCTAAGTGGTCCATGGTCCTCACTCTCTTTCCATTTAGATCTCTGCTCATATGTCACCTATCCAGGAGAGGCCTTTTCTGACCGTCTTCTCCAAAAGACACCCCACATATTGCTCTATCCCCTGAAATTATGCTTTTAATTCATTTATTTACTGGCTTATGGTCTGTCTCTTCACATAGAGTTTGATCTCCATGACTTTTGAGACTTTGATCTTGTTCATAGCTGTTCTCCCAGTACCTAAAGTAGTACTACGCTCATACTAGGTGTTTAAAAAATATTTGTTGAATGAGTGATGACTTAGTATTCCCTTTGAGTTTAGAGGATCCTTTTTAAACCTGCGTTTACAGAACCTTGATTTGTGACCATGGCAAGTGACTTGACTCAAGCCTCAAGTTTCTCATCTATAAAATAAAAGATGTGATTTCTCTCTTTCTGGAGATATGAAAAACTAAATAGTCTGGAAGCCTTCCCATAATAAAGCTGAATTTTCAAATTTCTACAAAATTTGGATAAGATATAACTGATCCCCTCAAAAGCATAGCTGAGCTTTTAAGTAAGGATCCTTGCCAGGAGACAGAAGAGAAAGGGAATCATTTTGCGAGGGTATAAACTAGTACTGCAGCAGGGACCTAATGGATCACCCTGAAATTTAGTTTAAATCAACAGTCATTTTGTTATCATCTCTCCTGGCTCTGTGGTTCAGGAATTTGGACAAGGCACAGGACACAAAACTCATCTCCACTCCATGACGTCTGGATCTTTAGCTGGGACGGTACAATTGTCAGTGACAGACTAGACATTTGTTCCAAGGCCTCTGCATGTGGTCTTCCTATGTGATTTCTCCAGCATGGAGACCTGAAGACAGTCATATTTCTTATGTAGTGGCTCAGGGCTCCAAGATTTAATGTCCAAGAAGCATCAGTAGAAACTGTAGGACTTCTTATGACCTTATAACACAGGTCCTAGGATGACACTTCTACTACATTCTATTGGCCAAGCAAATACTAAGGCCATAATAGATTTGAAGGGGGGCAGATTAGACTCCATCTCTCAGTGGCGGGGTATCAAATAATTTACAGCCATTTTTAACATATCAACTCAGAGAATTGGCCAGCTTGGTTTTAATGTCTATATAGAGAAAACAGGGGCCTTGGGTCTGTGGAGGCTGAACATTTACATATAGCTGACACTTGAAGCATTAGGGTACAGTGTAGTCCTGAATAGAAGGATAGACCCATGAGCACAGGGAGATGACAGTGAAGCTTGTCTGTCTTGCTCTGTGTTCTTGGTGGGGGTGAAATCTCCCTTGGGACTTTGAAACCACCCATGGATCTGTCCTCATATGGGTTTGGAGTCTAAATGATTGCATCATGCATGGTCTGAATACCCATATCTGAGAAATAATTGGTCCTGGGCCAGTGTTGCCCCTGGGGTACCTTGTAAGAATTAATCAAGTCTCTCTAAGAACCTTCAATACGCATTGTACAGAATTAGCTCAAAGAACATGAATTCACACCCCAAAATTACAAAACACCTGAAGTACTGACCACCCCTAGCCTGGAGTTAAACACTACCAGCAGCAGGGTTAGCCCCACAGACATAAATAAATGAATAACACACATATATTAATTATATATATTATTTATCTACAATTGCCACTACTTAGAGACTTTAGAATAAGCCTTCCTAAGTGAAAAAATAAATCAAGAATTGAAAATACAAGAAAACAACAGATCCTGGGGCAGAGTAGGGAGAGGAATGGGCCCATTGGAGAAGAAGCAATTCTAAACATAAAAAATAATGAATTGAAATAAAAACTCAGTGGATTGTTTAAATGATGAGCGATTGAATACCAAGGGAGGAGTGTTTTCAACACTACTTATCTTGGAGCTAGAAGGCATTTTAGTGATCTCAGGTTTTTGTTTGACACTAGAAAGAAGATAGGACCGGAGGGCTGAGGTCATTCATCAAGGTCAGTAGCCTGATTGGCTAGGCCAAGATTTGAGGCCAGGTCTTAGTTTCTGAAGATGCTTAATTTTATGTTGTTAACTGGGGTTGGACTAGGACTGGTGGTGACTAGAAGACAAACTTTTGGCTTGATAGAAGGGTAGGATTTCTAGTAATTGGTGCTAATGTGAGGCAATGAGTTCTTGGCTTCTAGCCCTAAGACCTTCCAGCTCTAAAACTATGATTTTAATATTTTCCCTTATAGTGGTAGAGGAAGAGAGGTAAGAGTTATTGGAAAGATTCTCTTTTTCAGTGGTAGGCTTTCCATTGTTGTGCAAGATTGACTGATTGATTCATTCATTGACTCACTGCCTGCTTATTGACCATTTGTTTTGGACCACACACTGCTCTGGGCACCAGGAACGTAAAGATGAATGCATTTCAGTTCCATCTTTGAGAAGCTGATAAGGTCACACCGCCAGTCAGTGGGAAACTCGGACTTGGATTCAAATGTCCCTCCTGCCCAGCCAGTGCTCTTTCCATTGAGTGGGTATGTGTAAATGACTTTTCTGGCTTTGGTTGGAAATTGTAGGGAGGAGCCCTTTCAGCAGGGGAAGTGGTGCATCTCACATATGAATGCGTGTAACCGCTGCCGCATCTCTCTGCCTGGGGAACCCTGGGGCATCCACTGTTGGGAGGGAAGAGGCAGAGGAGAGGGTGTACTGAGTGAAAACAGTCTGGGACTGACAGAGGGGTGAGGTTGAGCATTCTCACCCACTGTATTAGTCTATAATTGCAGCTGTAAGAGCCACAAACATCGTGGCTTAACACAACAGAAATTAGTCTCTTAGGGTTTTGGAGGCCCGAAGTCTGAAGTCAGTCTTTTGGGGCTGAAATCCAGATGCCATTAGGACTTCTGGAAGCTCCAGGGGAAAATCCATTCCTTGCTTCTTCCAGCTTCTGGTGGCTGTTGGCATTCCTCGTGACCACATCCCTTCAGTCCCTACTGCTGTAGTCACTTTTTCTTCTCTTCTGTCTTCGTATCTGTCTTCAGTCACTCTTGTGATTACATTTAGGGCCCACCTGGGTAATCCTGGATACACTCCCCAGCTCAAAATCCTTAAGGTTACCACACCTATAATGTCTCTTTTGCTATATAGGGTAACATTCATAGGTTCTAGGGACTAGGCCCCAGCTATTTGGGGGAATCACTGTTCAGCCTCCCATACCCATGGCTGCCGGTTCTGCTGCCATTAAGCTGAAGAAAGTTCATCTAAAAACAGACTTAAGAAAGGTGAAGACTCTGATGTTCTAACATCTCTTGTCTCCATTTCCAGACTTTCCTTGATTTGTAGAAATCAACAGAAAAGACTGCAAATGGTGAGGGTATAATGGATATACAATGAACACTCCTTTACTCAGTGCCTGCTTAAGAAGTAGAACATTACCAGGGTGTGTGGGTGGCTCAGTCGGTTGAGTGTCCAACTTTGGCTCAGGTCATGATCTCGCGGTTTGTGAGTTCGAGCCCCCCATCAGGGCTGATATGATAGCTCGGAGCCTGCTTCAGATTCTGTGTCTCCCTGTCTCTCTGCGCCTCCCCTGCTTGAGCTCTGTCTCCCTCTCTCTCTCTCTCAAAACTAAATAAAAACATTAAAAAAAAAAAGTAGAATATTACCTTCATTGTAGCAGTATATCACCACTGTTAATGAACATTTGGATTTTTTCTAGGTTTTTGTTTTTCTTTTATTCTTGGAAAGAGCTCTGCAATGAACTTTCTTGTACGTGTTTCTGGGTACACCTGTGCACAAATTTCTTTAGGAATGGAATAGCTGAGACATAGGGTCTATGCTTTTTTCACTTGCCTAAATAACATAAATTAAATGTTCATAGATGTGTAGGTCCATTTCTGGGCTCTTTGTTATGTTCAGTTAATCAGTTTGTCTGACCCTGCATTAGGACCTCACTGTATTAGTTATAATAACTTTTTGAGAATTCTTGCTCTCTGGCATGGCAAGGCTCATCCATATCTTACTCTTTATAAATTATTTTCCAAAATGGTTTTCCTTCAGCGACGCATATAAATAACTTCAGTTGCACCATGGCTTTACCGTCACTTGATATTGTCACAGTTTAGAATTTTTGCCAGTCTGGTGGGTACAAAATGGAATCTCATTATGGTTTTAATTTGCATTTCCCTGAATACTAATGAGATTGAACATCTTTTCATATGTTTATTGCCCATTCATGTTCTCTCTTCTGTGAAGGGCCCCTTCAAGTCTTGCCAAATTTTCTCTTGTCCTTACCTTATTAGTTAGAAGGAGTTCTTTAAATATTCTGGACTCTAATCCTCTGTCACTTATGTGTTACAAATGTCTTCTCCAAGTCTGTGGTTTATTTTTCCATTTTCCTTTATGGTGTATTTTGATGAACAGAAGTTCTTAATATTAATGCAATGGATTTGTCAATTTTTTCATTTTATAGTTTATACTTCCTGTGTCCCCGGAAAACCTTACCTACCTGAAATAATGAAGATATTCTCCTACAGTGCTCCTCACAGTTTCATTGTTTTGCCATTCACATTTAATTTCTTTCTCCATCTGGAGATGATTTTTATATATGATGTGAAATAGGACTCCAGAATTTTTTCTTTTTTTTTTTTTTTTATAAGGAAAACACTGCCCTAGCACCATTTATTATAAAGCTCATTCCTTCTCTTCAGATCTGCAATGCTTAGCCCTATCGTAAATTAAGTTTCCATAGATGTGTGTTTGTTTCTGGGCTGTTTATTCTGTTGAACAGTTTGGCTCTGCAGCAGTAACACTGTCTTAATGACCATAGCTTTGTGAAAAGTCTTGATGTCTGGAGGGGCAAGTTCCCCACCTTCAAGAGTGCCTTAGCACTCTCCTCTTTCGTATATATGTTTAGAATTATTTTTTTTTAAATGTTTATTCATTTTTTGAGAGAGAGAGACAGAGAGACAGAGAGAGAGAGAGAGAGACAGAGCACAAGCGGGGGGAGGGGCAGAGAGAGAGGGAGACACAGAATCTGAAGCAGGCTCCAGGCTTTGAGCTGTCAGTATAGAGCCCGATGTGGGGCTTGAACTCATGAAATGCGAGATCATGACCTGAGCTGAATTCAGACACTTAAGCAACTGAACCATCCAGGCGCCCCTAGAATTATCTTAGAATTATGTTTTACAACACACACATGCTCGCACTCACTGCAAAATCTGTTGGGAGTTTGATTGGAATAGCGTTGAATGTATGGGCCAATGGAAAGTTGATGTTCTTAAGGATAATGAGTGTTCTAATCCATAAACATGGTTATCTATCTCTTTATTTATTTAGGTCTTTAATGATTTTCAATAAAATGTTGTGATTTTTGCTGTGTCTTGCATGTCATTTGTTAAATTTATTCCCAGGTACTTGGTATTTTTTGATGCCAGTATATTTAGTATACTAATAAAATTTTCATCTTCCAGCTCTTTGTTAGAAGAATGAAAGCTTGCTAAACTGTACATTCTTTTGGGGTTTCCAGATAAATAGTCATGTCATCTGAGACCATAGCACAATGTTGTGTCTTTCCAGAAAATTATTCCTTTTTTTACCCTTTTACTGCAAGGTGATCGCTAATGCAAGGAGACTTAAAGTTGTGAAGGCAAGCATGCTTTCTTTGTTCCTGATCTTAAAAGGAATGCTTCAACATTTTCCCATAAATTATTGTGCTTGCTATAGGGTTTTCAGAAATAAACTTTATCACTCTAAGTTTCTTTGTGTTCTTAGTTTGCTAAGACTTTTTATAATGAGTGATACTGTATTTTCTCTAATGCTCCCTTTAAGATGACAATGTATTTTTTCTGGCCCTTTATCTGTTAAATGGCAAGTTGTATTAATTATTTTTGCCATTAAGCTAACCTTGCCTTCCAAATAAACTGAATTTAGTCACACAACTTTTCTTTTTTGTGTTGTTAGAACAATCCTTGATTCAATTTTTTAATATTTAGTTTAGCTTTTTTTTTTTTTAAGTTATGTATGGGCTATATTGTCCTTGTCTGGTCTTGCTATTAAGATTATGCTAACCTGGGTGGCTCAGTCAGTTAAGCACCTGACTCCTGATTTCGACTCAGGTCATGATCTCATGGTTCAGAATTTAAGCCCCATATTGGGCTCCACACCTGACAGCGTGGAGCCTGTTTGAGATTCTCTCTCTCTCTGCCCCTCCCCTGCTCACACACACATGCACACATGTGCACGCTCTCTCTCTCAAATAAACTTAAAAAAAAAAAAAAAGATTATGCTAACCTCATAAATGAAGTTGAGAGTGTATCCTCTTTTTCTATGCTCTGGACTAGTTTCTGTAAGATTGGATTTCTTTCTGGAATGATCAGTGAAAACTGCCAGTGAAATCATCAGGGCCAGATGCTTTTATGTAGGAAGATCTTAAACTAGTTATTCCATTTCTTTCATGATTATAGATTTTCTCTATTTTCTTGAATCAATTTTAGTTGACGATTTCATTCATTTAAAATTTTTTCCATGTTATCGATAGTTAACATTGCTTAAGTTTATTTATTTTGAGAGAGAGGGAGAGAGAGAATGCAAGTAGGGGAGTGGCAGAGGGAGAGAGAACCCCAAGCAGGGCCCATGCTGTCAGCACAGAGTCCAATGCGGGGCTTGAACCCATGAACCATGAGATCAAGACCTGAGCTGATATCAAGAGTCAAATGCTTAACTGAGCCACCCAGGTGCCCCCATCCCATTATTTTTTCCCTCTCCTTCTAGCACACGCATTCGATATGTTAGATACTGTTACTTGATCCCCATAACTCTTCATCTCTTTTTTCTGATTCCTTTTTCTGTCTTTGAAGGAATAATTTCCTTCACATTGATCTCCTCAGGCATTTCTACTCAGCTGCTGAACATACTCAGTAATTGTTAAATTTCATTTATTGTATCTCCAAAATTTTATTTAGTTGTTTCAGAACTGTTTGGACATGTTTCATGGTCTCTTTTCCTTCCACATATTTAAAAAAATTTTTTTAACGTTTATTTTTGAGACAGAGACAGAGCACGAACGGGGGAGGGGCAGAGAGAGAGGGAGACACAGAATCGGAAGCAGGCTCCAGGCTCTGAGCCATCAGCCCAGAGCCCGACGCGGGGCTCGAACTCACGGACCGTGAGATCGTGACGTGAGCTGAAGTCGGACGCTTAACCGACTGAGCCCCCCAGGTGCCCCTCCTTCCACATATTTTAAAATCAAGTTTATTCCTTTAAACACATTAAACATATTTTATATTCTGAGTCTGATAATTCTAACATCTAAATTATTTTCGAAGGTCTAACTCAACTATCTTTTGTTTCTGTTGGCTACATTGTGTAAGGTACATTGTGTGTTTTCCAATCAAAAATGCTTCTTGGGGCGCCTGGGTGGCTCAGTTGGTTAAGCATCTGACTTCAGCTCAGGTCATGATCTCGCAGTTCATGAGTTCGGGCCCAGCGTCAGCTCTGTGCTGACAGCTCAGAGCCTGCAGCCTGCTTCTGATTCTGTATCTCTCACTCTCTCTGCCCCTCCCCTACTCACACTCTTTCTCACTCTCAAAAATGAATAAATGTTAAAAAAAAATTTTTTTTAAATGTTTCTTTATTTCTTCCTTCCTCCCTTCCTTCCTCCCTCCCTCCTGCTTGCTTGCTTGCTTGCTTGCTTGCTTTTCTGTCTGTCTGTCTGTCTAAAGCTTATATTCTCTGGGACTTTATCTGTAGGAATACTTTGAGGCCTGGGTTAAAGGTAGTTTCCTCCAAGTTTGCATTTGCTTCTTTTGGGGGTCTAGGGACAGCACCAATATTAGACCCATAGAAAATAAATTATTGAGATTTTTTATTTGTCCACTTGGTTGGTATAAATTTGAGCCGCAAATGGGTGAGGGCAGGCTGTGATTACAGATTCCCGGTGGGAAATACTGTTTTTTGTCCACCTACTATCATGGCAAAACATGGGCATTTTCCTTGTGTGTACCCTCAGGCATGGTAGCAGGCTGTCTCTGGTTCACCCTTTTACTTTTTTGGGGTCTCTTTTTTTTTTTTTAATTTTTTAATAGCCATTTATTTTTGAGAGAGAAACAGAGTGTGAGCGGGGAAGGGGCAGAGAGAGAGAGGGAGACACAGAATCCGAAGCAGGCTCCAGGCTCTGAGCTGTTAGCACAGAGCCTGATGCGGGACTCGAACTCACAAACCATGAGATCAAGACCTGACCCAAAGTCGGAAGTTTAACTGACTGAGCCACCCAGGCACCCCTGGGGTCTCTTTTTATTTCCCAGGGCTGCTGTACCAAAGTACCACAAACTGGATAGCTTAAAACACCAGCAATTTATTCTTTCATAGTAGTGGAGGCTAGAAGTCTGACATCAGTGCAATGTCAGGGCCATGTTGTCACTGAAGGCTCCACAGGAGAATCTGTTCCATGCCTTTCTCGGCGTTGGTGGTTGTTAGCAGTCCTTGGCCTTCCTCTGCATCAGCTGTCACATGATTTTCTTTCTCTTTGTGTGTCTTCTTTTCTTATAAGGACACTAGTCATTGCATAGGGCCCACCCTGATGATCTCATCTTAACTTGATTTCATCTGCAAAGGCTATTTCCAAGTAAGGTCACATACACAGGTACTGGGGTTAGAGCTTCTTTATATCTTCTTCAGGGACACAGTTCAGTTCATAACAGAGTCCAAACTTTATAGCAGGGTGCCCTGGGGTAGGGTTACTCCAAGTGCTCTCTGAGGATCCGAGCATCACCTCATCTGGGAATTTATTAGAACTATATACATTTTTGGGCCCCCGCCCCAGACCTACTGAATGGGAATGCCTGAGGGTGGGGCCTGGGAATCTGTGTATTAATAAGCTCCCCAAACTTTCTTATGCAGGCTGGATTTTCACAAGCACTGCCCTAGAGTTTGTCTTCTGTAGTTGACATCTGGCCAAGCCTTATAATCTAAAGTTCAGTGCCTCAGTTCAGCAAGTGCCCTTAATTTACCTTTCTGGGGCACTCATTTCACTTGGTGTTTGGCCTGTAAGACATCCATACATTGATACAGTATGTCCATATGTCTTAAAAGATTCTTTAAATTGTGACACCTGGGTGGCTCAGTCAGTTAAGCATCTTGATTTTGGCTCAGGTCATGATTTCATGGTTCATGGGCTCCAAGCTGACAGTGTGGAGCCTGCTTGGGATTCTGCCTCTCCCTCTCTCTCTGCCCCTCCTCCCCGCCCCCCTTCCCTTGCCCCTGCACACCATGCTGTCTCTTTCAAAATAAATAAACTTAGGAAGATTCTTTAAATTTATTACTTTTTTATTTCAAAAACTCTAAACCACAGAAAAGTTGAAAGAACAACGCAGTGAATACCTGTTACTTTTTTAAAAAAAAAATGTTTATTTTGGACAGAGAGAGAGTGAGAGAACAGGGGAGAGGCAGAGAGAGAGGGAGACAGAGAATCCCAAGCAGGCTCCGCACTGTCAGCCCATGAACTGTGAGATCGTGACCCGAGCTGAAATCAAGAGTCAGGTGCTTAACCAACTGAGTCACCCAGGTGCCCCAAATATGTGTGTTACTTTAACCTGGATATACCCACTCCATCTCGTTCTCCATAAATACCCACATTTCCCTCCTGCTTAACCATCTGAAAGTAGGCTGCAGATATCACCCCTCTTTGCTCCCTAATACTTCAGTGTGTCACTCAAGGACTAGATTATTCTCCTACACTAGTGGTTCTCAAACTTGTTGGTTTCACCCTTTATACTCTTTTTTTTTAAATTTTTTTTTATTTGACATTTATTTATTTTTGAGACATAGAGAGACAGAGCATGAACGGGGGAGGGTCAGAGAGAGAGGGAGACACAGAATCTGAAACAGGCTCCAGGCTCCGAGCTGTCAGCACAGAGCCCGATGCGGGGCTCGAACTCACAGACTGTGAGATCATGACTTGAGCCGAAGTCGGTCGCCCAACCGACTGAGCCACCCAGGCGCCCCTATACCTTTTTTTTTTTTAATGTTTATTCATTTTTGAGAGAGAGAGAGAGAGAGAGAGAGAGAGAGAGAGAGACAGAGCATAAGCGGGGAAGGGGCAGAAAGAGAGGGAGACACAGAACCTGAAGAAGGCTCCAGGCACTGAGCTGTCAATACAGAGACTGATGCTGGGCTCCATCTCACAAGCTGCAAGATCATGACCTGAGCCAAAGTCAAATGCTCAATCGACGGAGCCACCCAGGCACCCCTCACCCTTTATACTCTTAAAACTGGGGATCCCAAAAAATTTTTCTGTGGCTTATATTTTTCAATACTTACTATGTTAAAAATTAAAATAGAGACATTTTGAAATACGTATTTATCAATTAATTTTAAAATAAAAAGCCATTACATGGCTTTTTAATGTTAAATAACATTTTTTTCTACCAAAAATAACTACATTTTCCAGAACAAAAACAAATGGTGAGAAGAGGGAATTGTACATTTTTGTAAGTCTCTTTCATGTCAAACTTAATCACAATCTGGAAGTTGAAGCCTTATTATAAAGGTTGATCTGACTTACACTTTGTTTTTTGTTTTTAAAGTTTATTTATTTTGAGAGAGAGTGTGCAAGTACATGAGCAGGGGAGGGGCAGAGAGATAGGGAGAGAGAGAATTCCAAGCAGGCTCCACACTGCCAGCGCAGAGCCTGATGTGGGGCTTGATCCTATGACCTGGAGGTCATGACCTGAGCCCATACTGAGTCAGAAGCTTAACCTACTGAGACATCCAGGCGCCCCTGATCTGTCTTACACTTTGAAGAGATTTTATCCATGCATGATTTGTAACATCATGCATTTGTCATTTGGAAACTATTGGTTTACCAAATTAAATGCATATCTTCTAAATGATGACACATTGCATTTATACAGTATTCAAAAATCACATTAACTAGTAACACCATCAAGCTCATTAGAAGAGTCTTTAAGTGTTGGGATGCTCATGGTAGTGAATGCAAATTTTCCAAAATTCAAATTTTAGCTTGAAATTTCAAACTTTTTCATTGGCAACAAATACTATTTGTTTTTCTTGAAAAAATGGGCTCATGTTGTTCATTTTCTAGAAAACACTTGCCAGATACCCAAGTCTGAATAACCATAGTTTGTTAGTCATTCATATAACAGTGGTGTTCCATGAACAAAAGGGGACAATCAGCATACAACTCAGTGATGAGGGTGCTTTTCCTCCAGGCAGTTGTCATACTTTGGTATGCAGCGGGACTTCATGTGTACTTATCATTTTATTGTAGAATATTAAAAATGCCTGTATTCAAGAGTCAAAATTTAATAAAATTGATGATTTTCATGACATTCCTAAATGAAACGAGCATTTCCCCCTCTACTGTGTGTCATGGTAGAGAATATGGTAACTGCTGGCAGAGATTAGTGTCACTGCCTGGACTCATGCAAAGATCCCACAGCAGTTTTAACCTTCACTGTTTCTGTACCGTCACTGTAAGCTCAACACAGTAAAAAAGGCAAATGTGTTAGTATTATTGTTAAAACTGCTCTGACCCCATGAACCCTCTGAAAGGGCCCTGGGAACCCCCTCAAAGGGTTCTGAGGTCTCCTAGGAGTCTGGATCGCACTTGGAGTACCACTCACTCTTCTGTATAACCAAAAACCATTACCATACCTAAGAAAATCAACTCTAATTGTGCAGCAGCATCTAACATGTGGTCAGTTTACTCAAATTAATTCCAATTTTTAAAAGTCCTTTATTTTTTTCTTGCTTGTATTTGGATCCAGTTAAAGTTCACTCTTTGAACTTGGCTATATGTCTTTTGACCAATCTGGAACAGTTCTCTCCACCCGTCTCCAGTTCATGCTGGCTTACAGCACTTAAGGTCTAGAATGGCACTGACTTCAAGCGAGGCCTCATTCAGTAGCACAAGATTCTCTTGGTCTCTCCCCTGCACCCGTGGTTAAGGTTGGCTCCCCTTGTAGACCCAAGGTGGTTGCCAGAAGCTTTCAGGGGTTTGAGTTTCTCATTGATGTCCAGCAGAGGAGAGCATCTTCTGTGGGACCCAAGGAGGTTTCTTCCCTCAAAAACTCCTATCAAGCATCTTGGTCTCCTGATTTTGGCCACACATCTGTCCCAGAGCCAATCCTTGTGTCAGGAGGATGGTATGTTCTGACTTACATAAACCCACCAAGACCCACCCAAGATCTGGGGCCATGATCAGCTTCTCCAAATTACAGGGGCTGCATGGGGCTGGGGGAAGGACCCAGAAAACATCCGCATCCTGTTACTAAGACACAGGCAAATATCCACCAAGGTTTAGTTTCCCTAATAATGTCAAAGACTTTACTGAGTACCTGCCAAGCCATTCTTTATTCCCTCAGCAAGTGCGCTCAGGCATCTGGTATTTAGTGAGGTGCTACTGTGGGCTGAGGGCTGGGCCACCACGAGGGAGAATGGAGTCCATCTCCATCAACTGCCATCATAGCAGTTTTCGTGTAAGGCTCTGTGATATCATGAATACAGCAGTCATACAAGGTGGGCATTACTACCTCTTTCCTAAATGATAAAACTGGAGCCCAGAGAGCTAAGTCGCTAGCCCCAGGTTCCCCAGCAAGTTAGTGGTGGAGCCGCGTCCAGAGAAACATAACGTGGCCAGCAGCACCGCCTGGCCCAGGCCTGGGTGGGACTTGGGGTTTAGATTCTGGTCCCAGCTCTACCTGGATGGGCTGTATGATCTTGGGCATCCCTTCCTCTTTGTGGAGTTGGGCTGAACCTCTGGCCATGCAGGTTCTCTGGTTCACACCACCCCACCATCTGTATCTCCTAGAAGTGTTGACTGCTCCGGGCACCCTAGGATCTCACCCACTGAGCCTCGCCCCAGAGTCTCAGGAGTCCTGCAGGGTCTTTGATGTTATGATGAGAAGTTGTTGAGAACAAGTGGTGTAAGAAAGAAAGAGGCAGGGCCTTCAGGAACTGCCTCCTTCCACTCCTGTGGGGGGAATAAAGTGGAGGTGAGGAGCACTGGAGTGGCTGGTGAGTCGTTGGTGTGGCTTCTGCCCACCCAGACCCAAGAGAATCAGTTTAAGGAGCTGCTGGATATGCTTTTATCCTTCTTTGGTAGCAGGTTAGCCGGCTTGCTGGGTTTCCTGTCCTGGCTGGCTCAGCCCCGCCCGCCACTTCACCGCACCTGTGCCTGCCTCATCTCAGGACAGGCTGGGATCCAAACTCTGAGGTCAGCCTGGGCCCGTCCAGCCCCGCAGTGTCCTCTCAGGCGTGACTGGAGCTCAGCGCTTCCCCGGAGGCAGCTTATCCAGCTTAATGAGGCTCTGGGCGGGGAGGTGGTTTCCCTGCAGGACGTGGGCAGATCCCCTGGCTGTCGCGGATGCCTAGGTAGCCGAGCTGCCGCCGCTGGGCTGGCAGGCTAGCAGCAGGATGAGGTCAGCTGTGGTTGCCATATGCCTGGCACCAGGCAAGGGGCTCTGGGGCTGGCTGAAGTCACTCGGAGTGGGAGCTCTGATCTTGGGGGGAGAATGTGAAGACAGCTTCCTGGGTAGATGAGCTACACTAGTCACTGAAGGTCAGCCCTTCCTTTACATGAGTGTGCACCTTGATGGTTTTCATAGGCTTTTTTAAAAAAGTTTATTTATTTTGAGAGAAAGAGAGCATGAGCAGGGAAGGAGCAGAGAGAGATAGAGAATCCCAAGCAGGCTCCCCACTGACAGCGCAGAGCCCAGTGTGGGGCTCAAACTCACGAAACCCTGAGATCATGATCTGAGCCGAAACCAAGAGTTAAGAGACACTTAACCGACTGAGCCACCCTGGTGCCTCTGATGGTTTTCAGACTGCTTTCATGTCTGTTATTGGATACAGGGTCACAAATGTGGTGGCTTCCAGGCTGAGAACAGCCTGGAAGTGGTGCTTAACAGATTTGGGTCTGTCACCAACGTCTAACATTTGAGAGATGTGGCCCTTAAATGCAGATTTCTGTCTTCTGATGAAGAATCAGAACATCTGGCACCGCAGGAGGATTCCAGAGAGGCAGCAGCTGAGCGGAGCCGTGGTTGCCCACGGGGTACATGCTCCCAGACCTGCTCAGCTTCCGCCTGGCCCAGGTACTGCGGGCTGCTGGTGGTTACCATTTCTCATCTTACACCTGTCATTTGCAGCACCAGCCTGGCACAGATCTGTGCCTTGTTATCCTAACCTACAAGCAAAACTTAGATCTGTTCTACCAAAATACAAATACGTGCTTTTACTGACACATGTCTATACTCTGTGGCAGATGTCGGCTTTGCAGTGTGCACGCATTGTTTCACTGAATCCCGACAGAGGTTCTACGGGGTAGGTAGTAGTATTTCCATTTTCCAGATAACCCATCTGAGGTTTTGAAAGGCTAAGGAATTTGCCTGGCTCTTGAATGTTAGAGCCTTGGATCTGTCCTATATCACAGCCTTCGCTTTGTCTTTGCCTGAGTGTTGCCGCATCACCTGTGTGTGTGAAAGGAGCATTAATAGTAGAAGACGGTGAGAGTGAGAGTCCAAGCAGTGAGACTCAGGGAAATTCTGAGGTGCTGTGGGCTGGACTGGCTGGTCTGGGGAGGCTGCACGAAAGAGGAGTAAGTGATCGTCCAAACGCACTTTGGGTATCCTTCTGCAGGGTAGGAGGTATGTTCCAGTTGCTATGAGGTTAGGTGTAGTGGTGAGAATGTGCCAGTGGTGCTGGCTTGAGATGAGAATTAGTGTAGTGACATCTTGAGAGTTCAGATGGGAAAGGTAGATTTGAGGTCAAAATACAGAACTTTGCTTTTAGGCAGGGGTGAGCCAGGGAAGGATTTTGTGAAGGGGAGTGACGTGAGAGCAGTGTATTGATGTCAAATTGAAGCAATCAGGGTTGAACCAGAGTCTTGGCAGTTGGAAAGGAAAGAAGAGGGCTGAATCGGTGAATCAGCAGAAAAGAAGTAATTGACAGGACCTTGAACCACACATGTGTAGAATCAGAAGGGGTTTTGGAAGTCAGTTAGTCCTATTTTGTTCTGGCATAAGGACCACTTTGGTGACATCTGTGACAGCTGGGCAGCAAGTCACTTCCAGTGGCCCTCCTTATGGCCATTCCCTTCCTTTGGCTCTATGTCTATGTCCCCGTTTAGACTTAGGAGCCCTGGAGCTGTCAGTCACTCAGCTGGTGCCCAGGGATAGATAGTGGAACAGTTTCTTACATGGTTGTTAGCTTCTAAAGGTAGCACATAAGGGTGAGAGTTACTCATGTCTGCCCTGGGGTAGATAGTGTCCCTCCCCAAATTCATGTCCACCTGAGACCTCAGAATATGACTTTATTTGGGAATAGGGTCTTTGCCAATGTAATCAAGTTCGGATGAGTTCATACTGGGTTAGGGTTGGCTCTAATCCAATGACTGGTGTCCTTATAAGGAGAAGGAAATTTGGACGCAGACTGAGACACGCAGGCAGAATACCATGTGACAATTGAAGCATTTTGGAGTGATGCCTCCACAGGCTGAGGAACACAAAGGACTGCAGACAGTCGCTAGAAATTAGGAGAAGGCAAGGGAAGACTCTCCCTCAGAGCCCTTGTGGGGAATGTGGCTGTACCAACACCTTGGTTTTAGATTTCTAGCCTCCAGAACTTTGAGAGAATAAATTTCTGTTGTTGTAAGCCACCAAGTTTGGGGCGCTTTGTTACAACAGCTCTAGGAAATGAATGCAGTGGCCATTACCTTGGAGAACCCATAGTCCCTTGCTGGCCTCCCTATCATAAGAGGAAACAATGGCTACCTGGCATGACTTGTCCTTAGAGAACCCATGCAGTCCCCAGTTTCTTGTCTCTTGTTTGTAGTACTCACATTTTAATAATCTAGTGTAGAATTTTGCTCTGATGTTCAGGCCCTCCATAATATACTTCTAAATGACCTTATTTTTCACTGTTCCCCATGACCATCCCTACATATGCCATGAGCTTTCCATGCTCCAACTTGAGTCATTACTACCTCTCTTCTAGAATGGCATCCCTCCCAGCCCCCAACTATATCCTTCCATGTTTAAGGCCCATTTTTTCTTCCTAGACCATTCTAAATTGGATGTTTGGTCCTATAAGCTCAAAGCACACACTGCTAGCTATCACCAATCATTGGGCAATATCCTACCCAGCTGTCCTGAGGCATCTCCCATGTTTTTGTATTTATTAACTCATAAATTTGTTTTTTGTTTTTTGTTTTTTAACTTCACCGGTATCGATGGCTTGTGTCTTAGTCTCAGGTCTTAGTCGCTTAAAGGTAGACAGCCTGTCTTTTGCTTCCTTTTCTCTTCTATACACTTTGTACATTTTTTAAAAACTCGACATACATATAGAGGAGTTTCTAAACAATGATATATGACAATTTTTATTTGTTTGGGAAAGATTAAAAAGAAGAAAGTTTGACTTGAAGAGACATCTTCTTGACCATTAGGGTAGAAAGCATAGTCTGGCTCCTACAAGGTGATGATATGTCTGTACATATCCTTGGGGCACAAATTCTTTATCCTTCTCTCAGCAAGCCCAACCTCATATATCCAAAAAACAACAACGCAGTCATTGAACATCTCCTGTGTGCCTGGGTCTGTGATGGGCCATGGGAAGGTGGTAGAGAATAAGACAGATATAAGCTTTATCCTCAATGAGTGTTTAGTTTTGTGGGAATACTGGCAAAAAGGAAATGAATACTTCTTGACCTGCTGCCAATGGCTTTTCATTCAGGTGACAAGGTACAGTTAGGCCTGGAGGTCATACTAGGCTCTGGCAGCCATGTTTGTACTACATGACCTGCCTTCTCTACTGGACTATGACTGATTGGATCAAAATCTGACTTACACTGAGCCAGTTACATTTCTCCTCTCCAGGCACCACGGAAGTGAGATTTTGAAGTAGCCAGTTGCTGTGGACTGAGTTGTGCTCTCCCCAAATTCATATGTTGAAGCACTAACCCAGTGTGATGATATTTGGACGTGGGGCCCTTGGGAGGTAATTAGGTTCAGATGAGGTCATGAGGGTAGAGCCTCCCATGATGGGAGGTGCGCTTATAAGAAGAGACACCAGAGAGCTCTCTTTCTGTCATGTGAGGACACAGGGAGAAGGAGGATGTTAGTAAGTCCTCAGCAGAACTGGGCCATTCTTGACTTCCAGCTCTAGAATTGTGGGAGAATACATTTCTGGGGCACCTGGGTGGCTCAGTCAGTTGATTGTCTGACTCTTGATTTTGGCTCTGCTTGTGGTCCCAGGGTTGTGGGATCGAGCCCCATATCTGTGTTGAGAATGGAGCCTGCTTGGGATTTTCTCTGTCTCCCTCTGCCCCTCTCCCCTGCTTACATGCGCGCTCTCTCTCTCTCTCTCTCTCTCTCCCTCAAATTAAAAAAAAAAAAAAAAAGAATAAATTTCTGTTGTTTAAGTCACCCAATCTGTGGTATTTGGTTATGGTTGCCTGAGCTAAGACACCAGTTTATCAAGAGGCAGGAACAGCAAGTGTAAGAGTGAGGAGATGTGGAGGCTGTGTTCTGCCACGAAGAGCATGTAGAAGGTGGGCCAGCAGAACAGGAAGAAGACAGAGATGTTCAGAGAACTGAGGTGGCTGAGATGCTGCATGGTTTCCCCAGGACTCGTCAGTCCCTGGTTCCAGACACTCGCAAGCCCCAGCTGCCCTGGGGGGTCTTGCACTACCCCCGAGTCCTCCCCACAAATTCCCATTATTGCTTATGCCAGCTCGAGTCAGTTCCTGTTAGTTACAACCAAAAGAACGTCTGCCCTCCCATTTTACAGATGAGGGAAACCGGAGCTGAGAGGCCCAGGGCTACCGTGGTGAGTGACAGAGTTCAGGCTGCAGTTCAGGTCCTTAGACCAGCAGTCTCCCTTTCTTGCCCTCCAGGTTATCACAGTGAACTTGTTAAACAGACCCGGGGAGGTTCTGAAACTATGTGGAGAGAGATGCTGTTATTCCTCTGCTACCAACCTTTTAAAACAAGACCTGTGTTCTGTCGTACTGGAACGTGTCTTTCCAACATCACATGTGTTGGCCCCTTTCTTCTGTAATCCCGCAGGGCTGTCACCACTTGCATCCTTGCCTTTGAACTTTGCATCTAGGAGATTCTTAGCACTGCGCACTGGCTGACAGCCAAGGTCTTCCTAGACCTTCATATTTTCTTTGCATTTGTCTTCCTTTGTTCTTGTAATCTGATACACATTTCTATCACGAGCCAGGGATCTTCTCTGAGCTATATGACAGGGCATGCCTGGCACCTGTGCCCTGTTAGGTTTTCATATTTGTTTTATGATATAGTTTATTTTTATTTTAAATGTTTGTAATGTTTATTTATTTATTTTTGAGAGAGAGAGAGAGCATGAGCAGGGGTGGGGCAGAGGGAGAGGGAGACACAGAATCCGAAGCAGGCTCCAGGCGCTGAGCTGTCAGCACAGAGCCCGACGTGGGGCTCGAACTCATGGACTGTGAGCCGAAGTTAGACGCTTAATCAACTGAGCCATCCAGGCGCCCCTATTTTTATTTAAATGGTTTATTATTATTATTACTATTTTAATGTTTATTCATTTTTGAAAGAGAGAGACACACACACACAGAGTGTGAGCAGGAGAGGGGCAGAAAGAGAGGGAGACACAGAATCCAAAGCAGCTGACAGCACAGAGCCCGACGCGGGGCTTGAACTCATGAACTGTGAGATCATGACCTGCGCCAAAGTCAGCCGCTTAACCGACTGGGCCACCCAGGTGCCCCATATTTTTATTTTAATTTTAGAGACAAAGAGAGGACAGGAGAGGGGTTGAGATAGAGAGAAAGAATCCCAAGCAGGCTTCACAGAGCCAGACACAACCTTGGGACTGTGACCTGAGCTGAAATCAAGAGTCAGACGCTCAACCGACAAAGCCACCCAGGTGCCTCATTTTTATGATATAGCTTTAAAATGAGTTCATCATTAATTGGAAAATATATAACATAGAAAGGAAAAGTTATTACTATCTCCACCATTTCAGCACAACTGCCAATAACTAGTAGTTTTCTACTTGTGAACTTAATTCATAAAACTGTGTAGCTGTAACTGTAGATATTAACAACTTTGAGTTCCACTTTCCCCCTAAACATGATGATATAAACAGTTTTGTTCCGTTCCACACATTCCGTAAGTGTCATTTTTAGGGCTGTATGCATTCTAATACATTGAGCACAATAAAGTGTATAGTGAGTCCTTTTTGGCATGAACGGACGATAAATGTGAGATGCCTCTTTGTGAGACATTTCGTTCATTTCTGGTTTTGTGTATGTGTGTGACTACAGGTAATAGTACAGTCTTTGCTTTTGTTTTTCAGATGTTTTCCCTATGCTAGATTTCATAAAGGGGAATCACGTATAACCAGGTAGGACTCCTGGAAAGGCAATGTTGGGAGTGTCTCGGTGAGACTCCTCTGGTTGCCAGTAACAGAAATCCGCTTCAGATCAGCTTCCGCAAGAGAGAACATTTACAGGAAGGATGCTGGGGCAGCTTCTGGAATATGAGGGTAGAGTCCATTAGGACCTCATGAAGGACTGAAACGTGGGAACAATAGTGAGAATGCAGACAGCTCCTGTCTCTCTCCCTCTTTTAATTCATGGAACCAGGATCTATTCAACTCCTGTGTGACAGTTTTAGGTAACAGTGACGAGCTAAAAAGAAAACAAACAAAAAAACAAAGACTCAGCTCATGCCCTCCTAGGGCATGTCTGTCTGTCTCTCTTAGCATGAAATGTTGTCTCTGCTTCTCTGTTCTTCTTTCTGTCTCTGGAGACGTCCATTTTTGCTTTGGTGAGCAAAATGCTTAGGTGTGGCCACCGTAAACTGCTAGTTTACAGTCTTCCTTTTAGGTAGCCTGCAGACCTCTCAGCCCCAGTTCTAAATCCTCGGGGGAGAAAATCTGAGAGGCACAGTTTAGGCCCAGTGTTGGTTGAATCAGCTCTGGCTGGAGGCAGGGTCCTTGGTACATGACCTGGGGGTGGGGGTGGGGGTCCTTATAAGAGGGGAACCGAGCGGCACGGCTGTGCCAAACAGTATCTATTCCACAGCGCACTGTTTTCCTCTTTACTAATGTGACCTGTGGGGGAGAAATGGTTTTTGTTTTTCTTTCATAATGAACTTCTTAACAGAGTACTCCAGCAATGATGTGGCTGCTTCTGGTGGGGGGGCGGGGGGGGCGGGGATGGGAAGGCCCACTGCGGATTTGTTTGCGCTAATTATCAGAAACCTTTGTTGGGAAGGAGCTTGTTGGTACAGAGGACATTGATGCATTGCTTTTTTTCTTCTGGGAGTGGGTAGATAGTCAGTGTCTGACTCAGTAGGTCTGAAGTAGGGCCTGGGAGCCTGCATTTCTAACAATTCCTCAGATGGCGCTGTTGTTGCTGCTGGCCCAGGCACCGTGCTCTGAAGACCACTGCCCTGTTTCCATCCGCGACACCACCATCTGCCACCCGTTCAGATTTCTCTCTCGGCACCTACACTGAGCAGGCTCCAAGTTGTGGCCTTCTCTGTGGGGACTGTCCTGCTCAGTCCTTTCTTATTCCTCTGACCACCCTGACTCTTCTCATCATGTCTGGGGGACTTCGAGAACCTTCCAACCGTCTCTCCCTCCCTTTGCTCTGGCCAAACGTGGCCCACCTTGCACATCACAGCCAGACTCATCTGCCGGGGGCCCAGTTCTCCTCACGCACTCTCCTGCTCGTACCCTCTGGCTGTTAAGAGTAAAGCTGCTATGAATGTTCAAGTAGAGCCTGTGTACACTTATGTCTTTGCTTCTCTTGGCTACATGCTTAGGAATGGAACTGCTGTGGGGGTGGGTATATAGCCTTCAGTTGCTCCCCGACCCTGAGGTCTGTGATGACAAATGAAACAACAGAGTTTGGGAGTGCAAGCCTGAAGGACGGGTTTTTGGCTCAGAGAGGAGAGAAGGGCATCACAGCGGCTTCCGTGTGCCTTCCTCTTGGCTAGAGTAGACGTATCTTTCATCCAGTTAGTGCTACCTGTGGTGAGTTTGGATGCATTCATCTTTCTTTGCTGTAAAATCTAGGGCTTGATTGCTAATGGTTTTACAGGAATCATTTCTTTGTTATATTGGAATCTATTGGTATATTTACACCACAGGGCGTATGTGTGAATGGATCTTTACCCACCTTCCTTAGAAGGGGAACTTCAACTCACTGGTTTCCTTCAGTCTTATAAACTGCTTCTCTAACCGCTCTGCTCCTGAGCCATTCAACCATTCATTCACTCATTCATATTTAGTGCATGTGCACTACGTGCCAAGCACTGTGCTAGGAGGTGGAGTTCTTCCTACTTCACATCAGTCACTTGGGCTTGCCTCTGCCCTCTTTAGTTTTCCCTCCCCCACCAACCCATAGCCTTTAGATGGATGCCGGCAGAATGTGCTCTGGGAAGAGATGGCTCCCCTCAGCTGCACTGAGACATTTATAGCCCCCAATCCACGATGCTGTCTCCTGTTTTTGGGTTTGCTCATGCTGTTCTCCCATTTCTGGAATGCTTCCCCACCCCCACCTGCCTTCCCAGTCTACCAGAGGGCTGATTCACTGCCCCCCACCCCCACCCACCGGCCAGCTTACTTTTCGGGATCTGCTGGAACATCCCCTGCCTGGGGATGTTGCTGATTTAGAAGCTTAGCCTTGGCTCACAGAGCATAATTATGGATATGATGGTCTGCTTGAGTGTCATCCAGCTAGACTTGAACTTAGTGATGTTTAGGACTGTCATCTTTATCTCATGACACTGATGGATAAGGGATCAAACGCTACTGTGGGCAGCAGGATCAGGGAGAAAAGGAAAGTGTAAAGAAGAAAATAAAAACTGCTCATAATTCTCTGCACCCAGAGATACATTCTGGAGGGATCCTTAAGATTTTTTGAACACAAGAATTTTATATGAGGTTACTGTGTCTCTTGCTTATTAATCATTAATAAATTAATATTGTCTTTGTGTCCAGAAGATTTCTAAACAGGATTTTAGTGATCTTTTAAAATCTTATAATCAATTCCTTTTTTTTTTAATTGTTAGATGTTTATATTATTTTCATTTTCTTTGACATAATAAAAAAGCCATGTAATAAGGTATTTGTGCCTTAATCTTTGTTTGCCTCTGATGATTTCTTTTGGATGGATTCCCAGGAGTACGATTACTAGGTCAGAGGGTAGCAACAGCTGTTACAATTTGAGAAATAATGGCAACTTGCCTCCCAGAAAGATTGTAGCAATCTCTGCTCCCATCCAGTTTTTTGATGGCTAGGCTTTAAATTCTTAAAGAAGATGGAGGCAAAAAACGAAGCACCAATGGCCTCGTAATTGACTATGGCTTCAATTTGGAGGATGTGGCAGCTTTTCCTGTGTCAGGAGCCATGCGGGTGGAGAAAGGCCTGTTGCTCTGCAGCCCTTGGCTGGGAGCTTGGCTGTTAATGACAAGGGCCAATGCTGTCAGCACAGCGGCTCCTTTCCAGGCAGGATGCTGGAACTCAGAAGCCCCCTGGAGGGACTGCACAGGTCTCTGAAGCAGCAGGGGGGAAGAAGCTGCTTGCTGACCTTTGGGCATGAGGTTCCAGGCAGCACTCCATTAGCCACACATCCATTAATGAAGAACTCAAGGTTTGGGGAGCATGTCTCGTTTTAAAAATCCTATCAGGAATTAAAGGAAAATGGAGCATGGATGAAGCATTTATTGCTGTCATAGTGCAGGGAGGGAGGTCACTATTGTGCATTCATCTGCAGGGGCCCCCTGGCCAGCTAAGCTCAGGAGCAAATACTGGTTTTAAGAGGTTATTTGCCTGATAGGAATTGGACCTGCCTGGAAAGTGAACTTGCTGCCTCTTGTACATCTGTGAAAGTGTTACGTATGCTCTGTTGGTATTGCTTATTTTTGCTGACATAATTCTGGCATTGGTGCCATTTAAGGGACACCTAGAAAATAAAGTCAAACGAACCCTAATCAAGTTTTTATTTTCCAGCTGATTGTATATAATGAGGACCATCTCTCTTAAGTTATGTCTTGCAATTATATGTTGTAAAACTAAGTGATGTTATATTGTCACTTAGTAAATTGAAAAATATGAATGAAGATATTTAATATGAACAGGATAGACAATAAACTAGTACCTGGTGAGTGTAAAACTCTCTTGCGTTAATACTCTGGTCCCTTTAAAACTCTCTTGTTCATTTAATCCTTAAAATGGGAATGGTTGTTGTTTCTTATTTTTGTAGACGAGGAAACTGAAAACTTAGAGAAGTAACTTGATCAAAGCCATAAAGTTAGTAAGTGGTAGAAATGAGACGAGAATCTATATCTGTCTGTTCCAGAACCCCTGCCCTTCTCAGTATTTCGGGGGGGTTCTTTTACGCCTGCCTGTGGCAGGAGCTGGAGGAGAGGGTGGTGTAAGCCATCTACTGTTATTTGCAGCTCAGGAGGATAGGGCTGTGCACCCCTGGGAAAGTCTGTGTGGCCTCTGCTGGGGCCGGGCTGAGCTCTGAGAGGTGCTTCTCTGGCTGTTTGTGTTTACTGGGGCTGATGAGAGTTTTTGCACAAACATACACTTTTGGTGGCCACTTTATTCAATCCTGGGTACTGTTGGCCTGGATTTCCAGCCCCCTCAACTCAGGAATGAGATCCTCACCTTTTGGTACTGTTGTATAAGTCGGGTTCATTGGTGGTACCGAGGTTGAAGTAGATTAGATGCATAATCTACTGTCAGAGAGGCAGTTGTGCATTCAGATTGGAAAGGAGATGACTGAGGGGGGCCTGAGCTTTCAGGTGTCAGTTGTCAGAGGTCCAAGGGGCTGTGTCTTAGTCAAGACCTCTTTTTCTTTCTGTTTTTGTTGCATGAACCAGGGTAGATAAAACCAGCTGGACTAAGGGACTCATTATGAAGAATCAGAGAGTTGCAGCTGGACTCTGTGGTGTATTAGACCCCAGGCTTGGAAGCTATTGGGAAACTTCTCCCACCTCTGGCCTCACCGCTCTGCCTTTCTAGCCACATCTGCTTTATTTTTCTGTGCACGTGTGCCTGTGTGTGTGTGTGTGTGTGTGTGTGTGTGTGTGTGTGTGTGTATGTATCTGTTGCTTTCTCTGACTTCATCTCCCTCTCCAGACTTCTATTTTTCATGGACACCTACCATGGCAGTTCTGCCTCCAAGCATCCAGCAACTATGAACTCCAGTTTCTCAACTCTAATACCAACCCCTGAGAGATGAGACCTTACTGCTCAGGATCAGGGGGAGGCCCTGTAGTGTAAACGTGGCTGCTGAAGCCCACCCCACTGGTTGGGTGGGGGGAGTTCTCAGAGGGGGAGAAGGAGGGCTGGATTGACACCCTGTCAATGGGAGATAGACTGAGTGGACCAGTTTGGCTAACGAGGTAGAATTTGAATTGGACCAAGGAACGGAAGCTCCCCGAATAACAGATTTCAGGTCAGTAGATGCAAGAGCTCTAGAACGGTCCAGGGGGGGCCAAGCTGCTTTGTTTGGGTGATAGCAAGTTCCTGCATGTGCAGTGGTTCAGAGTCAGGAGTAGCCTCCTGAAGGGGATCCAGGCATGTACTAGGGTTGGGCCAGATGGCTCTCAAGGTCCCCCGGGGCCATGACAGTCTGGCCGTGAGCTGCCACCTCTGCTGCAGGTACTTCCCCTGGACTCTGTGCATGGAAAAGTTTAGAGGGACATATACAAGTATTTTATCCATATGCCAGCATTGGGGGGATATAGCTAGTATAGCAGTATTTTGGCTACTGTTATTGCTAGTGGTAGGTTTGTGGGTGGTTTTGATTGTTGTTTTATTCTTTTCTGTAATTAATCTTTTTCTGCAGTAGACATAGACAAGTTGCATGAACGAGTTATGTTTAACTCGTTTTAACAGTAAGCACGTGAAACCCAACAATCGAATTTCACTAGACCAGTAGGTATTATCTACTCTGGATGGTGTTCTGGCTTGTGTAAGATGAACAAAATGTGGTCTTTGCCCTCAAGAAACTTGGGAGGGGGTGATATAACCACACATAAATCAAAGTGAAAGGAGACCACGTTAAGTGCTAGTAGAATATTACAAAGTGTGTGGAAGGCACATATATATGATATAACCTTCCTTCTTTTTAAAAAAAAAAGTTTATATATTTGGAGAGAGAGAAAGAGAGAGAGTGCACACAGTGGGGGAGGGACAGAGAGAGAGAGAGAGAGAGAGAATCCCCAGCAGGCTCTGAGCTCTCAGCACAGAGCCCAACGCAAGGCTCGATCTCACCGTAAGACCATGACTAAGCTGAAATCAAGAGTCAGATGCTTAACCAACTGAACCGCCCAGGTGCCCTGATGATATAACTCTCCTTCTAAGAAGCTCAGAGAAGGGTTTCTTGAAAAGAGTATCACCGGGTCTGGGTGTAGAACAATGGTTCTCAAACAGAGGCTATTTTGCCCCCAGGAGACATTTGGAAGTATCTAGAAACATTTTTTTTTTTTAAGTTTATTTATTCTTTTGAGAGAGAGAATGAGAGAGCATGAGCAGGGGAGGGACACAGAAAGAGAGAATCCCAAACAGTCTCTGTGCTGTTAGCGCAGAGCCTGACATGGGGCCCAAACCCATGAACTGAGAGATCGTGATCTGAGCTGAAACTAAGAGTCAGATGCTCAACCAACTGAGCAACCCAGGCAGGCGCCCCGAAATACTTTTTTTTTCATGGTTATTTTTGAGAGAGCTCAAGCAGGGGAGGAGCAGAGTGAGGGGGACAGAGGATCCGAAGCAGGTTCTGCACGGACAGCAGAGAGCCAGATGCGAGGCTTGAACCCATAAACCGCGAGATCATGAGCTGAGCCGAAGTCAGATGCTCAACCAACTGAGCCACCCAGGTGCCCCCCTAGAGACATTTCTGGCTGTCACACCTGGGATGGAGGGAATGTTACTGACATCTGGAGTTCCTGGCATTCAGAACCTGGGGGTATTGCTGAACGCTTCACATTGCTCAGGACAGCCCCCCACCCAACAAAGAAGTATCTGGCCCCCAAGGTCGGTAGTTCTAAGGCTTCTTATCCAGTGCACTAGAAACATAGGATTTTGGCCGACAGAGATAGGGGAAGAACATTCCAGGCAAAGAGAATGATGGCGGAGCACAGTGGCAAGAAGTGCATGGGGTGCACACAGGAATTGGTGGAGGGCGCATGACACTGGTGGGGTGGGCCGTGGCTAGATGGTGGAAGCCCTCAATCCCAAGGCAAGCAGTGTGGATGTTTTCCTGAAGGCAGCAGGGAACCATGGAATGTTTTTGAGTAGTGGAATTGCTTCATCAAGAATGGTGTCATTTCTTGGCACCCCCACTTTGCTTCATTGCTTCCTCATCTGCACATCCACGGAAACTAAAACACACCTGTATTTTCCTGTTTTCCACCCCAGTCCATCCATTCTTTGTTGTTTTCCTCAATCTGAAGGAAAGCTCTGTCAGCACTCTGCCTTTCTGACCATGATTCCCATCTGCTGGTGACAAAGGGATACAGAAAAAAAAAAAAAAATCTCCCTTTGATGACACTACTTCTTGCTGCCAGGAATATACCACAGTACTACAGTGGCAGATGACTGTCCAGGTCTGCCCTGATGGCCTTGTAGCAGCTTTGGTTTTTGGCTTATCACCATGATTCGGGTTTTTGCTAACATCCTCACACTATCTCAGGGTGCAGAGCTGGGGGTGGGGGATAGTTCATGCTCAGTGGTGTCCGTACGGTGCAAGCAGCCGAGCAGACACCAGGGCTGGGCCTGGGTAGGACTGCAGTCATTGCAGGAAAGAATGCCTGAGCTGATGTGGGGCGGGGTGCCCCAGGACTCAACAGTGTGCTCACCCCATCTGTTCACTGCTGGCTAGCCAGCAATAGAACAGTGCTGGACACCTACTGTGCTAGGTCAGTACAATATGTACCAGGGCAGTAGGTCAGGGTTTTCTGAGTGCAAGAATGAGGAGACCGAGGTCTGGGAGAAAGGAGTGTGGAGTTGCAAGAGCTCAGGATCACCCTGCCAGTTGGGCTCAGAGCTGAACCTGACCCTCAGTTGGGAGCCCCTCTCCTATGCCACTTCCCCCCTTCTGAGCCCAGGGTCCCAGAGATGTCATCCTGAGGCCTAGTGGACATGGATCTTCCCCCAGACCAGGCACCTTTACCCAGCGGTGTATGTTCCAAAGCCCTCCTGGTCCTTGATTTCTGCAGCTCCCTAAACCAACCAACTAACTAACCAACCCACCCTAAGAAACAACTTGCTTTCTCTACCAGCTGCCATGGCAAATGAGCTGGAGAGCTACTCCACCTATAGTGAAATGTCAGAGACTGCCAGTTACTTCCTTATACACCTCAGGGGTATCTCCAGGGATGCCTCAGCCCAGGCATTTCTTAGCAGACCAGTTGGGGTGGGGTGGGAGGAAATAACCAGTAAGTGCTGAAGTTGTGGCCATCTATACCATTTATAGTAAATGGGTCTCCCCTGGTAAAGGGAATCGTGTGAACTTGTCCGTTTTTTTCTCTTTTTATTCTGGGAGGGACCCAGACTGGGGGTCCTCTGAGATCCCCCAGAACCTTTTGGGAAGAGGCATTTCCCTGATGTCACCCACCTAGAACCAAGCAATCAGGCACTTTGATGATTCTACTGAGACAGTGGGACCTTTCCTCATACCTCCAAAAAATATCTGCGTTGAAATGTCAGTGTTCTCTTCCCCACGCCAACCCCCAGGGAGAATCTGCCTTGTGGGCAATGGCTACCCTTGGCCTCCCAGATGCAGAACCTTCCCGGGTCTTATAGGCCTAAAGGCTTGACCCAGCGTCACTCTTGGACTGGTTAAATAACTCCCATGAGGTCTCCCACATCACCCCTCTTGGTGGGGGGACACTACAGTCCATGGTCCTCTGCTCAGAGCTTCCCTCATAGGGAAAATAATTTTGCAGATCTGTGCAGCATTTCTGTTTTCAAAGTATTTTTATGTGTATCATCCCATTTGACCCTCCCACCAGCACCTTCGAGGATACACCATCATGCAAAGGAGATAAAACAAGTGAGGTTCCCCGGGGAACTTGTCCAAGGACCCTTATCTGGCAGGCGTGCAGTGCATCAGCGCCTAGGTCCCCCAGCCTCTGAGGTTGTTCCTGCGTCTGTGGGCAGCTTAGGGTGCGGGCAGATTTACAGCCAGGCACATCCCCCATTCACAGATGCTGACCAGCTCTGGGGTCAGGGAAAGCCGCTAGGCTCTGTGAGTATGGAAGATCAAGTGGGTGGTTTGTAGCACAGTGCACAGCCCAGAGTGGGTCCTGGGTCTGCATGTGCACCGAACTTGTGGCACATACTCCCATGGGAGTGAGGAAGAAGTGGCCGTCCCTAACACAGTCCCTCACTCTTGTTTGCCTTCGGCAGAAACCAAGTTGTGTTACAGATGGCATGAGCCTTGGTGTGTGGGCCTCTGTATTGGACAATCTCATTTAAAAATTTTTTTTTTTAACGTTTATTTATTTTTGAGACAGAGAGAGACAGAGCATGAACAGGGGAGGAGCAGAGAGAGAGGGAGACACAGAATCTGAAACAGGCTCCAGGCTCTGAGCTGTCCGCACAGAGCCCGACACAGGGCTCAAACCCACTAACTGTGAGATCATGACCTGAGCCGAAGTCGGACGCTTAACCGACCAAGCCACCCAGGCGCCCATCATTTTAAATTAATAACCCTGATAAGGGGCGCCTGGATGGCTTCGTCGGTTAAGCATCTGACTTTGGCTCAGGCCATGATCTCACAGTTCATGTGTTTGAGCCCCGCATTGGGCTCTGTGCTGACAACTCAGAGTCTGGTGCCTGCTTCGGATTCTGTGTCCCTTCTCTCTCTCTACCTCTCCCCCACTCGCGCTCTGTCTCTCTCTCTCTCTCTCTCAAAAATAAATACACATTTAAAAAATTAATTAATAACCCTGATGATAACTTAAAAGGATTTCCTCAGCAAAGCCCACAAATAATGTGATGATACAAGGAATGTGTGACCTAAATATTTTACTGGCTTTTGTGCTATCGAAAAAGTGCGGGGGTGGGAGGGTGCCTTGGTGGCTCAGTAGATAGAGTATCTGACTTTTGATTTCTGCTCAGACTGTGATCATGGGATCCAGCCATGAGTCGGGCTCTGTGCTGAGCATGAACTCTGCTTAGGATTCTCTCCCTCTCTCTCTCTCTGTCTCTCTCTGTCTCTCTCCCTCTCTCTCTCTCTCTGTCTCTCTCTCTGTCTCTCTGTCTCTCTCTATATATATGTATCTGCCACTGCCCCTCTCCCCGGCTTATGCTTGTGCTCTCTCTCTCTCTTAAAAAAAAAAAAAAAAAAAAAAGTGGGGACATCAGTGGTTTTAGCACCCAGGGTTTGAAATCTCACATTCTAGTTCCAGCCCTGCCACAGACTCGTTGTGTGATTGTAGCCCAATTATTTAACTTCTCTGATTCTTATTTCTAGTCCATGGAGATTGTAAACATGCCTCCTTCGCACAGTTTTTGTACATGCAAATGCATGTACAGTGAGTGCTTAAAACCATGCCCAGCAAGCATTCAGTACAGCCACTGGTTATTATGTGATGTTAACTTTTTTCTTCTATTTTGTTTTGTTTTGTTTTCTTTTCTTTTTGAGAGAGACAGAGCATGAGCAGGGGAGGGGGAGGGGCAGAGAGAGGAGACACAATCCAAAGCAGGCTCCAGGCTCCCAGCTGTCAGCACAGAGCCCGATTCGGGGCTCAAACTCCTGAACCTCAAGATCATGACCTTGGCCAAAGCTGGACGTTTAACTGACTGAGCCACCCAGGTGCCCCTAACTTATTTCTTCTAACTGTGAAGCTTTCCTTCTTGGTGTTGGTTCTCTGGATAATAGAATTTCCCTCACTAGACACTCCCTTATGCCCTCCCTGTAATCGTGGCCACTGGGGACTCACAGATGGAAAGAATGCATATTGTTTTCATCCTGAAGCAAACCAAATTTCTTATATCTCCAGCCTCAAAACCGATTCTTTCTGTCTTGGAATTTTTCTCTCCTTCTCAGTGACCTAGTTTTATCCATTCTTTTCAAATCTGCAGAAACAAATGGCATACTTGTTAAAGAGTGGTTCTTGGGGCACCTGGCTGGCTCAGTTAGTGGATCATGCGCCTCTTGATCTCAGTGTTGTGGGTTTGGGCCCCACATTGAGCATGGATCATACTTTAAAAAAAAAAAAAAGTAATTCCCATTCTGTGATTGGGAGGAATATCTTTATTTTCTAAACAAAGCAAACTGTGTTATATTCCTCCTTCTTAACTATGAAGCAGTATTCCCCCATACCTTTTAGAGCAGTACCAAGGATTACCTTTATAAGCATCAAAAACAAACATTATTACCCAGCCTGGGGCCTCACCTTCCTTACTCAAGGCCTGTTTGCATTGGTGTCCAGAGCCCCTGGAGCGGTGCAGCTAGCAAAGTGGAGAGGTCCACACTTGCTGGCCACCTCCCAGGGAAGCAGTGGACTTGCTTTACATCATCAGCAGGGCAGTTGTTCCCTGTGGGGGGTACAGGCTGGCCAGCCCTGGAGCTGCCTCAGGAGAACACCCAGCAGGACCGTTCTTACGCAGCCATCAGCTGTGTTTGTGCCTTCCCTCTCATAATTAGCGTAACTCCCTCATAATGAAGACATGTGCTGGAGATTCTTCTCTCAAAACTTAAACTTCTCTCTCCAAAGGAAACGTGGCTGTTGGCCAGCTTGCTTTCTTTTCTCCAGCTCTTATGGTCTAATCAGGGAGGTATTCTGGGCATGAGCCAGACATCCCCGTTTCAGACCATCTTTGTTCTTCCATGAGCACGTGGGTCAGGTGTAGACAAGGTTCGCCTTCCTCTAGCTCCTTCCTCCCCTTCGAGTGGGATGACAGCAGCGATTGTGTTAGCTGCCCCGAGCCTTTCTGCGGACAAGCCCAGTGGCCTGGAATCATGGTAGTTTCTTATGAATCACACGACTATTTATAACCGAGCCCCCTCAGATCCTTTCTGGAACAAATCAAGGTGTAAAAAAATATTTAAAATATCAATAGAGGGAACATATTTAGTAGTGTGACTTCTGGATAGAACATAACATACAGCATTTTCTTTCTTTCTCTACAACCAAAACCATTTAAAAAATGGATATTTGCATCACTTGTTAATTTTCACTCATTTTATGTCATGATATCCTTTGTAATGAGTTGAGATGACAGTGCCTTCTAAAGTTGGTAAATTTTCTTTTGTTTGAAAATTTCAGTAAATTAAATAAATAGCATTGTACCATGAAACAGAACAGGTGTAACTTGAACAATTATATGTTCCACTTTTTAAAATTTGCTAGAATTTGTTAGAATTTTTGTTAGAATTTGTGAGGATGAACCATTTGTGGATTAAATGAGCTGATGGCTTATATGAAGTAAATTGTGTTCTTTTAAGTTTTCAAATATGGATGATTTTAACAAATATTCATGTCAAGATTTTTTTTTTTTTTTGAAAGAGAGAGAGTGAGCAGAGAAGGGGCAGTGAGAGTGGGAGAGAGAAGATCCCAAGCAGGCTGTCAGCACAGAGCCCAATGCGGGGCTCGAACTGATAAACCGTGAGATCATGACCTGAGCCAAACCCAGGAGTCAGACGCTTAACCGACTGAGCCGCCCAGGTGCTCCATGTCAAAAAATTTTTTTTTGGTTCATAAACATCATACATTTATTTTATTTTACTTTAATTGTGGCAAAAAAAAAAAGATATAACAAAATTTACCATCTTAACCACTCTTAAATGTACAGTTCAGTAGTTTAAGTATATTTGTGTTATTGTACAACCAATCTCTGGGAATTTTTCATCTTGCAAAATTAAAAATTGAAGCTCTATGCCTGTTAAACAACAACTCCCTATTTCTTCTCCCCCCACCAGCCCCTGGCCACTATCATTTATATTCTGTTCCTATGAATTTGGCCTATCTAGAGTAGTATCTACATGAGTAGTAGATTTATCTGAGGTTGTCTATTCATGTAAATGGAATCATACAATATTTGTCTTTTTTGTGTCTGGCTTATTTCACTTAGCATAATGTCCACAAAGTCTATTTGTGTTATAGCAGGTGTCAGGATTTCTTTATTTTTAAGGCTGAATAGTATTCCATTATATTTATTTATATTTATATTTATAACTTATCTCACCCATTATATATATATAAAATATATATATTAACTTGGCTTATTTTAACCATCAAGAACTCGGTGACTTGACATTCAACACCAGCCTCTTTGGCAATGTGTGTTCATGTGGCATCATGGGATTGTAAGCCTGAGGAGTGTAGCCTCCTTATGGCTGAGTGAGAGGTTGGAAGGACCTGGGTTCATACGTGGGCAGGTGTGTCTGCCACAAGCCCACATCCCTGCTGCCAGGGAAGCTGGAGCATTGACCATTCTCAGCTTCAGGTATGTAAGGTGAAAACCTCCCTGCACAGGGCGGTTGTCGGGGTGGGGGGTGTCTTTGCTATTCAGGGAACCAGAAGGATGATAAATGCTTGTTAGACCAGCTTAGCAGCATCTAGAATTTTCACATCACATTAGGTCACAGCTTTCCTACTTGCCTAGAACGGCTTGGTGTGGCTTCGGAGATCACGCCATGACAACCAGTCTGGGATAGGGAACCTGTAGTGTAGAACCACTAAATTCCTGGTGCTCGTTCCATCACTGGAAATCCTGGAAGGCTTCTGCACTTTGGTCCATGCTGGTTCCTCTCTGTGGATTGTCTTTTGTACCTCTGTCTGTGAGAACCAGGTCTTCCCTTTCTCTAGGGTTCCACTTGAGTCCACAACTCCTTGGGAGCCTGCCATTTTTACTCTCTTGTACTTGTTTCAGGGATGGACCTACTTTTCCTGGGGCCTGAAGCTTTTAGGGTGGAGAGAAGGAGCTTTTTCAGAAAAAATCATACAAAATTTGATGAACACATAGCTGGGACCCCTCCCAGGACCCATGCAGTTGAGGAGCCCTGAAGCTTTAACTTCATTAGCTTCACTGTAAATCTACTTCTGCTTGTATTCATTCTTTTTCTCACTCCCCCTCTCTTTTTTTCCCCCCATTTTAAAAATTAGAGGAGACATCTGGCCAGCTCAGCAGGTGGACCATGTGGCTCTTGATCTCAGGGTTGTGAGTTTGAGCCCCACTTTGGGGTAGAGATTGCTTAAGTAAATAAACTTAAAAAAAATTAAGGCATAATTTGCATACAGTGAAATTCACTATTTCTATTGTGTATTGCTACAAGCTTTGACAAATGCTTATAGTTGTGTAACCACTGTCAAAATATATAGAACAGTTCCATTACCTCCAAAATTTTCCTTTTTGGAAAAGGTTATCTTTTGTAGTCATCTTCTCCTCCCACCCCAGCCTCTGGCAACTCACCTGTTTTCTATCTTCATAGTTTTATTGTTTCCAGAGTGGCATAATTGGAGTCATGTACCGTATAGCCTTTTGAACCTGACTTCTTTCACTTAGGCTAGTGCATTTGAATTTCATCACCGTCATTGTATGCATTACTTACTCTATGCTCAACCTTGGAGATGCTGAGATGAAGAAGGCCCAGTCCTTGCCCTCAGAGAGCTCACAGTCTAATGGAGGAGGCACTTGGCCCCATCATCGTAGAGTTTTCCTTTGATACTTAGTATGCACAGCTTTGTCCTACTACCTATCTTGTTCTGATATAGTGGCACCCCTGCCACTTTGTGATCACCCTGAGGATAAAATCTCTGACCTTCTTGAGGCATCATATTGGATGGGGAAGAGGAAGGGGTTTGAAACCAGACCCCATTCGGAGTCTTCCAAATCCACCTCACCCACTTAGTAGTTCCGTGACCTTGTGTTGGACTCAGAATTTGGCACAGAATGTATTGAGTAAATATCTGTTGAATAAATGAATGAAGGAAGCCTCCGTAAGTCCCAGGTCCCTCCTGTGTAAAAAGGGAATAATAGTCGCAACTTCACCTGACTGCTGGGGGGATACAGTGCCTGGTGGGTATTGGTAAAGGTTTGTTCCCCTCTCCTTCCCGAGAGCCCTGTGATACCCTCCCCCAGACAGGCACATTCACGCTGTGCAGACCTCCAAGTGGGCTAGGCAGGATGATACCAGCACTTGCTGTATGGGAGGCAGGAAGGGCATGAGCTGAGCAGACACGTCCCCAGGAAACCCCCCAGGTACCCGCCCACAAGTACAGCTCAAAGAGCCCCTCCCACTAATTCTCAGACTCTGTGAGTCCATTCCTCTCACGAAATACATTCCTTGTAGGGGGCTTCACAGGAAGTTCACTGGGAGGAGAAAACCATAACCCCTTTACCAGGGGACCCTCTGGCTGAGTGTCAGGTCTCAGGCTCTCAGACCCAGAGTGGGGGGAGGAGCATGAGCTGGGAGATGGTCATTGTAAAGAAATCTGTTCTTCCCTTCAAAACACACTCAGCAGGGTGCCTGAGTGGCTTAGCTGGTTAAGGAGTCCAACACTATTTGGGCTCCTGTCATTATCTTACAGTTTGTGAGTTCGAGCCCCGCATCAGGCTCTGTGATGATAATGCAGAGCCTGCTTGAGATTCTCTCTCTCCTTCTCTCTCTGCCCTTCCCCCTGCTCAAATGTACACACACTCTCTCTCAAAATAAACAAATAAACATTAAAAAAAAATACTCAGCAACACTCAACACAGGATTGTTATTAATCATCATTTGTATAATTACCTGTGTGCTGGCTGCCTTCCCTACCAGAGGACACAGGGCACATACTAAGAGCTCAACAGATATTTAATATTGAACGAAAAATATTTTATGTTTAGTAATTGGCATTTGAAGTTACTATTTCTACAGAAAGGAAGGGAATTAATATCTGTCATTCATCTATGGGGTTTCTGGTATGTTAAATCTTTACCTCCAGTCTCATTTAATCTGCATAGCAGCTGTTGAAAGTATTTTGGTTTGTACAATCAAGGACACTGGCTGAGAGTTGTTAAGAAATGTGCCCACAGTCCCATAGTAGTCAGTGATGGGAGCTGGATTCAGTCTCCGGTCTGATGCCAAAACTCAGCCTCTAGATTTCTTAAGAATAGAAATCTCTACAATTTAGGGGCACCTGCGTGGCTCAGTCAGTTGAGTGTCCGACTTCCACTCAGGTCATGATCTCTCGGTTCGTGAGTTCGAGCTCTTGCGTCAGGCTCTGTGCTGACAGCTCGGAGCCTGGAGCCTGCTTCAGATTCTGTGTCTCCCTCTTTCTGCCCCTTCGCTGCTCATGCTGTGTCTCTCTCTGTCTCTCGAGAATGAATAAACGTTAAAAAAAAATTAAAAAAAAAAAATCTCTACAAGTTAGACTTAAAAAATATCCAGACTGATACTTGAGCAGGATTTGAGCGGGTTGGATTGCAGAGTTTCAAGCTTAACAGCATGAATTGAAAATTTGCAGAATGTTTGTTCCGTTTTGTGCTTTTCTAAATTGGGTTTGGGAGTATTTCTGTAATCCAATCTGAATCATGCTTTTTATCGCACCAATTACAGACAGCTCTAAGTAAGCAATAAAAGCCCCCCTCTCTGCGCTAAGAGAGGCAGTGTGGGCTGGACAATGGTTGTGGACTTGGAGGCGGGAGGTCTGAGTTTGCATCTGGTTGGATGGGGAGAGCCTTTGGCAGACCCCTGAACCACTCTAAGCCTCAGGTTTTCATTGTTCCGTGGTTTTCCTTGTTTGATTTTCATGCACACCAGGAAAGTAACCCCAGTGACCTCAGACACTTGTGGTGTGGATCAAGTGAGCAAATAAGCAAATGAGATATTTGTGAGGGGCATAACCCCAGGAGGAGTTTTTTGTGTGTTAGTTCCAAATCTGGAGAGGAGGAGGGGGGGTGGAACACACTGGGAAAGAAAGACTGCAGAGAGAGGTCAGCAGAATCACATGCTGTGGTCCAAAAGATGTGGCTTGTTTGTGTTCTGATCTTGGCAGAGGTTGAGGGAGAGAACCTCGTTTGTGTGAAAAGTTTGTGCATTTGGAACCCTGTAAGTTATACTGTCACCTGTGTCAATAAATATATAATACAGTGCCAGGGTCGAATTGTCTTGGGCAAGAAATCAGGCGATATTCTCTCCCTCTTTCTCTCTCTCTCTGATCCTCATTCATTCATTCATTCATTCAGGGATCATGGCAGACTCTGAGCCATGCATTGCAGTCAAGTTAATAAAGCAACAAATCTTGGGCAGTGGAGTCAGATAGACCTGGGTTCGAGTCTGGCCTCCTCCCCTAACTAATGTTAAACTCAGTTACTTAATTTCCCTAAACCCCAGATTCCCCATCTGCAATACAAGGACAATGATAATAGTTGTCTCACAGGGTTATATAAAATTAAAGTAATAATGCTTATAATGAGGTTTGCACAGTTCTTGGCACATAATGGGCATTTAATAAATAAATAGTTGTTTATACATCTTAATCATATAACTGTCAAGGAGCCAAAATGCAAATGGGCCGGTTCTGCTGTTTTCATTGTTTCTCCTCTATCCTTTTAGAAGGTCACAGTGGGTAAGCAGAAGTAGAGGCCCAAGGGTTAGGATTCATGGCAACCATTTCCCAGGTGGTTCACTGTGCCGTTGGGAACCCAGAGCTGTGTGCCCAGCCTGAGCAACTCTGCCCAGGTAAGCTTCTGGATTACTGCTGTGAGGATGTTCCCTGCAGCAGCATGGTAAAGATCAGGCTGGCTCAGCTGTATTTAGAACCCAGGTCCATGGCGCATCTTTCAGGACTAGAGTATTAACAGGCCCTGGAGGTGCATTATGGTTTTTGCGAGTCCTTGTTTCATTACATATGGACCCTCTGCTGTCAGGAAGTTGTCTCAGAGCTTGGAGGCATCAGTTGGTTTTATCCATTTTTGGAGACACACACATACACTTACACTCACACTTAAGAGTGTGGATTCCTCCAAATGCTTTTTTTTATTTTTATTTTTATTTTTTTTAATTATTATTATTTTTTTCAAATGTTTTTTTTAAAGGTCGTGTTTATTGAGCTATAATTAGTAAAGGTCACTCTTTTTAGTGTGATTTTTCTTTTAATCTTGAGTTTGAATTCCAAGTTTAGATAAATGCAGTTTGTAACCACCACCACAATCAACATGCAGGATGGTTTCATCATTTCCCCAAATTCTTTCACTCTCCTTTGTAGTCAGTCCCTCCCACCCTTAGCCCCAACAACCACTGATCTATTTTTTTTTTTTTTGTCTCTATAAATTTCCCTTTTTCAGAATAGCATGTAAATGGAATCATACAGCATGTTGACTCTTTAGTCTGGCCTTTTCATATAATGTAATGCATTTGAGACTCCAAGTGCTTTTGATTGCAGAAGGATTAGCAGTTCTGAGATCAGTGTGGAAAATCAATAACATTCCTGTATGCCATTAGTAACCAAAAGAAAATCTAACTTAAAAATTCACAATACCACCTAAAATCCCTGAAGTACTTAGCAGTAAATAAAACAAAACATGTCCAAGATATTTATGGAAAAATTTATAACGTATCATGAAAAGACGTTGAAGAAAGCATGAGTAGATGGAAAGGATAATGTTCAAAAGGAGATACTCAGTTAACATAAAGATGGTGTTTCTTCCTGAGTAAACCTACAAGTTCAGTGCAATTCCAACCAAAATCCAAATTAAGTTTTTCATGGAACTTGAGAAGCTGTCAGGAAATTCATGTAGAAAAAAGCTGAGAATAGGCAAGACCATTTTAATAATATCAGAATTTATTATAAAGCTATGAGAATTAAGATACTGTGGTATAGGTGCATAGTTAGATGGTAGACCAGTAGAATGGAATAGAGAGCTGAAATACTACCTCTACACATTGGAAAACTTTATATGTGATGGATAGAACTCAAAACCAATGGGAAAGGATTCAGTAAATATTACTGGGACAATTGGAATCCATACAGAAAAGAATAAAATTGGATCCTGAACTTGCAGCATACATAAAGATAAATCCACATGAATTCAAACCTATAGTGAGGAAGCAAAAGTTAAACATATTTTGGGAAAAAATATGTGACCAGGATTTCCTTAGCAAGATACAAAAACAAACTATAAAAGATTGATATATTTGTCCATGTAAAATGTACTTATTTTTTAAAGAGACTTTTAAAAGAAATGCTTATTTTTGAGAGAGAGAGAGAGAGAGCAGGAGTGGGGGAGGAAAGAGAGAAGGGGGGGAGAGAGAACCCCAAGCAGGCTCCACACTGAGCCTGCTCAATCCCATGACTGTGAGATCATGACCTAAGCTGAAATCAAGAGTCTGATGCTTAACCGGCTGAGCCACCCAGGCATCCCTGTCCATGTAAAATTTAAAACTTCTACAACAGAAGGTACTACAAACAAAGTTAAAATAGTTTTTTATTGGAGAAAGGTGTTTGTAATGAACATGTTCAAGGAAGGATTTATACTCAGAATTCACAAAGAAGTCCTAAATATCAGTAAGAAAAACATAACCTAATGAGGATGTAAATAGGCCAGTTAAGCAGGCCAAGTGGCCAATAGGCATAAGAGGCTGCTCACCCTCACTTGTAATTGGGGAAATACAAATTAAAACAAGTTTGAGATACCATTTCACATCTATCAGACTGGCAAACAATTTTTTTAAGTTTGTTTGTTTGCTTATTTATTTTGAGAGAGAGAGCAGGTGCAGGGAAGGGGCCGAGAGAGAGGGAGAGAGAGGGAATCTCAAGCAGGCTCTACACTGTCAGTGCAGAGACCAACATGGGGCTCAAACCCACAAACCGCGAGATCATGACCTGAGCTGAAACCAAGAGTCAGGCACTTAATCGACTGAGCCACCCAGGCACCCCCAGACTGGCAAAAAGTTGTAAATCTATATCAGTTTGGCAAGAATGGCTAGCATGGGAAGTCTTCTCCACTGCAGGGAGGAGTTGAAACTGGCAGAACCTCTCTGGTGAGTGGATTTGCATTGTACGGTAGAAGGTGCTGTACCCCATGACTCACACTGCACAGGAGATGTGTATTAGAATGGTCATTACAGCCCTGTTTGAAATAGTAAAAAATTGGAAAGAACCTAAATATGCATAAATAAATGCATATTTATATAGAGATAAACAAATTGTGATATATTCACATGGTGAAATACCATTTGGTGGTTTCAAATGGTCTAGAAAGACATGTATCAACATAGATCAAATTTCAAAAACACAAAGTTGAATTTAAAAACTTATTTCACGGGCACCTGGGTGGCTCAGTAAGTTGAGCGTCTGACTCTTGATTTCTGCTCAGGTCATGATCCCAGAGTTGTGGGATTGAGCCCCTTGCTGAGCATGGACCATGCTTGAGATTATCTCTCTCTCCTGCCCCTATCCCCTGCTTGTGCTGTCTTTCTCTCTCTCAAAAATAAATAAATAACGTATTTCAGTGGGATACATGGGGTGTAATTCCATATATATAATGTTTAAGCAGTTATAATTTTTTTTTTGCATGACTTATGTAGTTAATAAAAACATAGTGAGAATGATAAACACCAAATTCAAGATAGTGGTTATTTTGGGGAGGGAGGGAATGGAATGCATCAGGAAAGAATATATAGGAAACTTCAAATATATGCCATGTCTTAAAGTTTTTTCGTATTAAGAATTATGGTATACTTACTCGAATGCCAATAGGAACTCAAAAACCAAGGAGCATCCTTCTATTAGCATAGACAGCAAAGTGGTCTTGGGGATTAATTCTCATAGAGAGTAATAAAAATTGATTCATAAGCTTTTAGGAAAAAACCTTCTGAGTAAAACTATTAGAAATTATTTATTTTTTATTTTATTAAGAACAGAAAGCACAAAATGTAATCAATGTAAAATTTAATAGCAGGGTACCTGGGTGGCTCAGTCGATTAAGCTGTGGACTTTGGCTCAGGTCATGATCACACAGTCAGTGAGTTTAAGCCCCGCATTGGGCTCTCTGCTGACAGCTCAGAGCCTGGAACCTGCTTCGGATTCTGTGTGTGTGTCTCTCTCTCAAAAGCTGAATAAACATTAAAAAGATTAAAAAAAAAATTTAATAGCCTTTTGATGTCCAAAAGAAAGTGTACCTTCATGATTTGGAAGACCTTTTGTGCAAATTCATTTTTTTGGATATGGGACACTGCTTTTAAAAATTATAAAATATCCACATATAAAAAGTGCATAGAATATATGTGTACATTTTCATATACATTTGTAATTACAAAGCAGAACTCTGCATAACTACTGTGCAGGTCTAGAAATTCAGCATTCCAGAAGCCTGTGTGTGGTATACTATTCCTTAAATTCAATTTGTTTTATCATAATATGAACAACCATACACTAGGCCTGTTATGTTTCTTATATTGAGAAATTAATTTTAGAAAAAAATGTCCTTAACATTGATTTTTAAATTTTCAACATAATTTGGGATTGGGAAATGTCAGTCCAACACTAGGATGTCTGAGAAGACTGTAGAAAATACCGTTTCGTGGTTTGCGGAAGTCTTGGCCAAGGTTAGCAACCGCCTGTCCCACAGCTTGTACTTGAGCACCAGGCCAGCAATTGCTCCCCTGCAGGCTCCCGGAATGGTAAGCACTCCTCCTTGGTAACTGTAACTGGCATCATAGTTACGGTTTATGCATGTGAGCAATACCTCTGTTCTCCTGGCCAGAGCTCCAGGAAGTTGATAAGTAGCTTCAGAGTTGTGTTTTCCCTGACAGTGACCGATGGGATAGGTATGTGGTCTTTGCCATTTTGGGTAGCCCCTTCCTATCTGAGCATCTGCTGTCTTGCCTGGGATGCTGGGCTTCCCCCCTTACCCCCCAATCTTGGCACACACACACACACACACAAAAACAAACGACAAAACAAAAATCAAACTCGGGCAGATTGTCCTTGATGACTGAGTGAAGAATCCATGGCCAAGGACTAGGAAACAGCACTCTAGACCAGGGTTTCTCCACTTTGGCACTTTGGACTCTTTGAGCTGGATCATTATTTGTTGGGGGGAGGGGTGTCCTTTGCATTGGAAGATATTTCGCAGCATCCCTGGCCTCCACCTGCTAGATGCCAGTAGCACTCTCTCAGTGTGACAACCAGAGTATTTCCAGACTGTCTGAGGAAACTAAATCACCTCTGGTGGGGAACCACTGCCTTGGAAGATGAGACTCATGGTCCCTTCTAGATACTACAGCTGTGGAAGTGGTGGGAGAGGCAGCCCTTGGATGAAGGCCCTTAACTTGGAGCAAGAGAAAGAATGCAAGGCCAAGATAGGAGAAATGAGTCAAGCAGATAAATAAATAGAGCCATTAAGTTAGGGGTAGGGGCTTCAGGGTAGCAGTAAATGACAGCAGCAACAAGAGAGGGTAGGTGCAGGGCCCTGAGGCTGTGGGGTGTGGCGTGAGGTTCTGTTCAGTAACAACAGGAACGAAGGTGTTAGCCAGAACCTGGGTCCTCTCCAGAGGGAGGCGCTGAAGCCCCCCACCTTCCCTCTGCTGGGGCCAGCCTTGAGTACCTGGAGCACTTTAAATCCTCCTAAGTATTTTACTGCTTTCCTCCTGACCTTGTGGGGAGAGTAACATGAATCTATCAAGTGGGTTAAGCTCCTTGGAGCAAGATCGCAATTCTTTTATCTTTATTCACTCAACAGACATTTATCAAGCACCCACTTGGGCAGGGGCTGCGCCAGGCAATAGGAACCCAACTAATCAGACCAGACCTGCATATTCTGGCTGGGGAGACAACTCAGCCAGGACAGGCAACCCGGGGAGAAGAAATAAGGCGGGCCCCATAGTCAGGCTTCCCAGGTCCACATCCCACCTCTGCTTCTGGCTGTTCTGTCTCCTTAGGTCTCAGTGTCCTTGTCTGTAAAATGGAGAATTCTTGACCCGAATGGGTGTTCAGAGGATGAAGTGAGAGAATGTGTACAGCCTGTAGAGCAGTGCCTGGCATTAGTGAGCACTCAGCAATATTAATATCATTATCAACATTGATTTACTATGTTTATTATTATTTATTATATTGATTTGTTATTGTTATTATTATACTACAGCATAAAAGGCTGTAATAGAGTGCCAAGAACGTTCTGAGAGGCAAGTGACCAAAGGTACACAGAAGTGGCTTTTTTGAGATGGGTCTTAAAGGATTAGTCGGACTTTATCAGGAAAAAAGAAGTTGGGGAGTTGTGGAAAGGTCACGCACTGAGATGCGGGCAGGAAGTCACAGATTGGGAGCAAGTGAGCATGGCTTATAGGGTAGAGCTGCTGGCTGTGACATCCGGAGGCTGAGGCTGGGAAGGAAGGTGGGGGGCGGGGGGAGTGTTGCGCTGGAGAAGGGACTTGATCTGAATGGACATTAAGTGCCAAAACCCTTTGGCTTGGATCTGCTTCATTTGTCATTTCTTTTCTCCAGAAGAGATTTGGGAGAAGTTGCCATTTTTTAAATAATTTTTAAAAATTTATTTATTTTGGGGTGGGGGACAAGTGGGGGGACAGGCAGAGAGAGAGGGAGAGAGAATCCCAAGCACTGTCAGCGCGGAGCCCAACGCAGGGCTCGAACTCACGAACCGTGACATCATGACCTCAGCTACAATTCAGAGTTAGATGCTTAACTGACTGAGCCACCCAGGCACCCCAGAACTTGCCGTTTTAATCTCATTCTTCTTTCCTGAGCAGTGAAGAGCTAGGTGTTTCCCACTACCTGCTGGCATAATTGAAGCTTTGGAGGCTGGAAAACAAATTTGTCTTGTGGTCCCTGTGCCGTCAAACATGGGGTGGGGTAGCACGCAGGGGAACACTGGCCACCATGTCACAGCAGGGGTCCAGCAGATGGAGCACAGCCTCTCTTGTCTGGGTGCCCTTGAGGCTTTCCAGTTTTGTGACCACTCAGATGGTGTCAGTGTCTCCACTCTACTTGCTGGGGTTCACAGAGGAACAAATCAATAAGCTGGCCCTGGGTCATGATGTGTTTTCCACCTCTCTCATTTCTGAAGCTCACATGCTGCCTCAAGGCAGGGGCTGGAAGCCATCCTGGCAGACGTGGCTAATAACCAGGGCATCTGTGCCAAAGGAGCGGTGTGTTTATTTCTCCGGAACCTGTGGCACTGTGCCTGAGGCTTTGCTGAATCAGCCTGGTGCCGTCTGGCTTCCCCGCTGGATGCTGAGACCTCAGTCCCAAGGTCACAATTGTGCCCTGGATGGCTCTGGCTTTCACTTCCCCACTCTTGAAACTTCACACAGTGAATGGGTACTTATTGAGCACCTGCCAGGCCCCGGGTTGGGGGGGGGGGGTGCATTATGAATGAGACAGATACCATCCTGGGCTTTGGAAAACATATAGTCTTTTAGGAGAGACAGACATTGAAGAAACCATTACGGGTGGTTTGGATAAGGGGAAAGGCCTCACAAGAAACTAAGACTCCCTGACATCTGAGGATGCTTGGGAGGAGTGGGTGGGGAGACCTCCCTCACCAAGCTGGCTCGTTATTCAGCCCAGTGGACTCCCACAAGAGATATCCCCCTTGGCCTGCCCAGTGCCTTTGAAACTGTTGCCTTCTTTCTCTTTCTTAAAATTCCTTTGCTGCCTCCCCCAGTCCTTCATTCTCCCCTTCCTTTCAGACTACTCTGTTGTCCCCTTTGCTGGCTTCTCTTGCTCCCCACACATAATTCTGGCCTTCCCAAAGGATGGCCTGGCTCTCCAAAGCAGTAGGCAGTGGTGGTTAGAAGCCAGGCTTGGAGGAGGCCAACCTGGCTGGGTCCTAGCCCCTGATTTACTTCTTATGGTCCCACAACCTTAGAGAAGCAAGTGACTGCCTACTCCATGTGTTGGTATCCTGTCTGTAAAAGAGGTTTTGTTTTTTGTTTTTTGCTTTTTAATCAAGGCAGTCTGAGGCCTGAGGTAATGCGTATAAAGCACTTAGTGCAAGGCCTATATGAGTCAAGGTTACAAAGCCCTTTCTCTTTCAGCATCAGAAATGGACTCCGTTCCACTCACTTTCCATTTTTCCCCGGAAACCTGATGAATGTGAAATGTGAAGGTGTTACCTGGCTACAGAGCTTTTAGTAAAATTGACCCCTGCTTGGTACATTGAATCTGGACTGGAATTTCTCTGTATGGCCTCTAAATACCTGATGAGGAAGCCATGGCTTTGGGCTTCCTGAGTGTGGTGTCTCCTTGCAGGGACCCTAGAGGCTCTCTATCTGTGGGGTTGTTAGAGGAGATGTTGGCTCATGTGGGGTCTGGGACCAGAGTGCCTCTGTTCCCAATCAGCTTACACCTGAATTGACACTTGGAGGTGTCTCGATACCCATTGAGAGCCATTGAGGTGCTGAGAACACATTGTGGAATGAAACAGATTCATTCTGTGGTCTGCAGGCACTTAGAGTTCGGGAGATGTTGTCCATCAAAGTGTCACAGATAGTAGTAAAAGAACATTTTGATGTTGTGTACCTCATGTAGTAGGAGATTTGACCTAGTCGGTAAAGTTGGGGATATCTTCCGTGAGGAAGTCATGATAGAGCCAGGATGTGATAGATGAACAGGCATTAACAAGCAAAGAAGGGAAAGGGAAGATTCCAGAAAGCGAGAACAGCACAGTCAGAGGCTTTGAGAGGGGATGCTGCAAGGTGGTGGAGCTATGCCATGCAGGTCCTTAGGGGCAGGGGTGAGAGGGTGAGAGTCAAATTATTCAATGACCCCCTGCAGCCCTGGGCAGGGATCAGTGGGAGCTGATACCCAAGCGGTTGTGCTGGTCTCACTTTTCCTTCCTCTTATTAAGAGCAGTGAGAAGCAGGATAATGCAGGGTGGGGATGTGTGTATTGGGAAAGAGGGGTTGGCTTGATTGGATTTACGATTTGAAAAGCTGATTCTGGCTGCAGGATGTGGGAATCAAGCGTGAGGGGAGTGAAATTTGAAGGAACTTTAAGTGAAAAGTTTATTTTAGAGGAGGAAGCCCAAGGTATGGGTGGGCTTTATAGAGCAGCAGTGGGGATTAGCAGGAGAGGAGAGTTTGACCTTTAATTTCAGGGGTCATGGCTGCTCAACTTGGCTTCCCACACCCACTCTCACCCCCGGTTTTGGCTTCCATGACCCTGGATCACTCTTTCATGTTGCCAAATCACAGACTCAAGGAAGGTGGATGTGCCACTGAAATAGAAGACAGAGGTTCCAAGCACATCCCAGCTAGGGGAGGAAACCTGTAGGGCATTCACAAAACTAGATCAAGCCTCTCAGCAGCATTTTCTGGAGCATGGAGAAGTGTTTTTGGCATTGTAGACAGACCTTTTCCATCAAATAGGATGAATGAAAATGACATTTCTCTTTTCTCTCTCTCTCTCTCTCTCTGTCTTCCCTCCAGGCTTATATTTGGCACCCTTTACCCTGCGTATTATTCCTACAAGGCTGTGAAATCAAAGGACATTAAAGAATATGTAAGTAGCTCTTATTGGTGGGGGCCTGATGGTTGCGGGGAAGCTGGATGTGAAGTGTTGAGAGAAGCAGGATGCCCTATGCCCTCCTTGGTGCAGGTGCTGAGAAGGGAATCCAGAATACTTAGAGGTTGGAGGACCATATTACTGCTGGGTGGCACCATCACAGCTCTAGATGTGCGGGGCACCTCTAGGCAGGAGAATCATCAGACTGCCCCTGCTCGACAAAGACCTACATGGGGTGGGTGATGAGGAAAGGGTACCCCATCCCATGGTAGCACAGAAACCCAGGTCAAAGTACAAAGCATGTGGATTTGGGCATCAGGAGTCTGAAGTCAAGTTCTGGCTCTGTCATTTGATTGATGCAATGCTGGACAGGAAACCTAACTTCCAAGAGCCTTGGATCCTAATCTGAGGGGTGGATATCAACAATCCCGGCCCCTAGCATTGCGAGGGACAAAGGGTCTTTGTTCTCCCTCTTTTACTCAGCTGTCATTTTAGAAGTTTGGCACAGGTAAAGGAATAAAGCATATTTGAAAGTCACTTTCTTTCTCAGATTTTCCAGGGTGCGTTTATGATGAAATCAGCCACCTCCAGATCAACTGCTACCAGAACTTCCCCCCCACCCCCGCCCCGTTCCCTCAGTTTCCCAGAACTGCTGGCCTGGGCTTGCATCTGCTATGAAGCAGGGGGTCTAGATAGGGGTGTGTTCTCTGGAGACTGGGTCCCTGGTATATTCGAGGGAATCTCGGAGTGTGAACTATAAATAGGTGTCAGGTTGCAAGCACAGAGCCTCATGATTCGAGATTGGCTTGGCACAGGGGTAAAACACAAGGCAGCCTTTCCAAGAGAGAGCCTTGTCTCTCTCTTCCTTTCAGCCTGGGGTGCGGGAAAGCTGAGCCCGGTAAGGAGGCGTAATCGGGGCCACCGTGGTGCGGGGTCTGATCCTCTACTTTGCAGGGGCAGAAACTCAATTCTGTCAACTCATCTGGGGGAAGCTCAGACGCCGGTAAATTGTTTTGCTCTGACCAAACTCACAGGAGCCTGGTTTATGACTAAAATGGCAATTCATTAATTTGGAGTGAAAAATATCACTGACGAGCTGAGCAGCTGTTTGCGTTGGCTGGCGAGCACGAGCTTTTCCCAGGAGGGAAAACCTGAGAGTTAAGATTAGAAAGTTTCTTGGTAAAAATGGCATCGAGACAGAGGAGCCGCGTGGTATTAGGAGAGACCCGTCTGCTTTCCCTGCACTTGTTCACACGCACTCACACTCTCACTCCCTCTCACTTGCTCTCACATGTGCTCTCACTCTCACACTCACACACACTTACATGCTCCCCAACATGTTCTCGCGTTCTCATGTGCTCTCACATACACTCATGTGCTCTCACACATGTTCTCTCACTCTCACACACCCACACACACCCCTCACACCCCACACTCTCACATGCACTCTCACACACATTCACACTCACCATTACACTCACCTCTTTTCCTCCTTTTGACCACCAAGCCCATTTATCCAAGAAAGAAACCTGGAATTGCTTCCAACTTCCGCCTCCCCCTCACCACCCAGCCCTGTACACACACCTGGTTCGAGACAGCATCCCTCGTCCCTGCCCCCCTAATGATCCTTCAACCAGGCCTCTCCTCCTGTGCTGCCACTCTCTTAAATGCACTTCTCTTCGTGTTTTCCCTGGCGTGTTACAGTAGCCCACTGTATTAGTTTTTTATTGCCACTGTAACAAATTACCGGAATGCAAGGCCCTAGAACAACACAAAGGTGTTGTCTCCCAGTGCTAGAAGTCCGAAGTGTCATGGGTCTCACTGTGTTCAAATCAAGCAGAGCTATCTTCCCTCTGGAGACTTTTTTTTTTTTAACATTTTTATTTTTATTTTTGAGACAGGGAGAGACAGAGCATGAACAGGGGAGGGTCAGAGAGAGAGAGGGAGACACAGAATCTGAAACAGGCTCCAGGCTCTGAGCTGTCAGCACAGAGCCCGACGCAGGGCTCGAACTCACGGACCGCAAGATCATGACCTGAGCCGAAGTCAGCCGCTTAACCGACTGAGCCACCCAGGCGCCGCAGGAGACTTTAGGGGAGAGTCCATTTCCTCGTCTGTCCCAGTTCCTAGAGGCCAGCCGTGTCCCTTGGCTCGTGCCCCTTCCTCCATCTTCAGAGCCAGCGAGTAGCATCTCTGACCATTCTTCCATAGTCACATCTCACTGAGATGACAGCCAAGCTCACGTCACAGGAAGGCTCTGGTGAGGAATCTGCTGCCAATGTCACCACCAGGGACACTGGCTGCCAGCTATCTGTGCCTTGGGAACATTCCCTGAAGATTCAAAAATCCTAAATGCAAGTGTTTGATTTTTTTTCCTAAGCCTATATAACAGGCCTTGCCTCCCACAAACATCCTCGTACTGGGAGACTTTCACCAAATTAGAAGGCATTGGATGTTGGTAGAAAAAAACAAATATACATCTCCATGTCAGTTACCTCTTTGGCTGATCAACACCCACATTCACTCCTTTGCCCATATTTTGGCTTTAAAAAAAACTTTCCAACAAGAATGCTATATAATTTATGTCCTTGGCAAATCCAGATTTTATTTATTTTTTTTTTTACCTGAGTCCAGCACCAGATCCAGTATTTCTGGCAAAGCCTTCTCCTCAGACTCTGACCTTAATGTGCAGAACTCTAAAAATTAAATTAGCAAGTGAACCATCATTGACGTACCCCATATACTATATGAGGGAGAGAAAGAGAATGCATAAGAATAAAACTAGTTAAAATATTTAAGTCTATACATAACACAGAAAGGAAGAAAATATGGATAGAAGCTATCGTCCTTAGTCATGTAAGTAGTCATGAGTTCATAGGTGATATTATGTATTCTGCTAAAAGATAATTTTTTAAAGGCAAACTCATGACTCTTGTACAAAAATAAAGTTGACACACATTGAAAGTTTTACTTAACTTATTAATTAATAAGGGAACCAGTAAGGTGTTACAAAAATAAAAACAATTCAAAGGAGATGCCAAAGAACAGAAGTTATATAAGCAGGCAGGAATGATTAAATGAATTTGTTAATAGATATTCAGCTGACTTTGGGGGAGTGTGGGGAGATCAGTTGTACCTCTATGGACAAAATTATTTGCGTTGTAGTCAGTTTTCTATAACTTACAATGTTTTAAATTAAAAAACAATTTTTATGTTTATTTATTTTTGAGAGAGAGACAGGGCATGAGCGGGGGAGGGGCAGAGAGAGGGAGACACAGAATCTGAAACAGGTTCCAGGCTCTGAGCTGTCAGCACAGAGCCCGACACAGGGCTCAAACCCACTAATTGTGAGATCATGACCTGAGCTGAAGTCAGACACTTAACAGACTGAGGCACCCAGGCGCCCCTACAACATTTAAAAATAGCTCAAAGATACTGAAAAACAAGACATGTAGAATCAACATAATTCAGAAGGGGGCTCTGGACAGCATCTAGCATTCTACAGGGTACCCATTCCAAAATCTTTCACCATTTTTCCTATTACTTCCTTTTTCTACCATTTAATCCATGTTCCCTTTGTCTTCAGTTAGAGCATTAGTGAGTGGGGTTCCTTATCCAGGGTGTGGCCTAAATCTTCATTCTTAGGGAATCTGAGGCCTTAGTAATCTTGCCTCTGTAAGGCCGTGGTAATGATCCACTGACTTTTACCTCTGAACAAGGCTGTACTCGCTTATATGAATGATCACACTCAGATTCCCCCCCAAGGTTCCTTAACTTCCATGCACCCTCCTTCCTGCCATGTTGTTTAGCGGCAACTCTGGTTCCCCTTGATAATCAGAATCAGTCACCCATGAAAGCCCATGAGTTGCTTTACTGTCTATTTCCTAGGGACATCGCAGTCCTGAAATGGCCAGGTAACAGTATAGTTTCTGCTTTCACTTCATTGGAAGCATTTGGTATCCCCAATGAAAGCATTCATCCCTCAGGTACCGTTAAGTATTAAAAAGCAGAACTCAGGGGCGCCTGGGTGGCTCAGTCGGTTGAGCGTCTGACTTCAGCTCAGGTCATGATCTCTCAGTCCGTGAGTTCGAGCCCCGCATCGGGCTCTGTGCTGAGGCTCAGAGCCTATGCTCAGAGCCTGGAGCCTGCTTCAGATTCTGTGTCTCCCTCTCTCTCTGACCCTCCCCCATTCATGCTCTGTCTCTCTCTGTCTCAAAAATAAATAAACATTTAAAAAAAATTTAAAAGAAAAGCAGAACTCAGAGGTTTGAGGGCAAAAAGAAAAATGTGAATCCGTTAGACCAGTGATTCTCAAACTTCAGTGTGCATATGGAACGAACAGAGGGTTTTACTAAAATGCAGACGCTGATCCATTAGGTCTGGGGTGTGTCCTGAGATTCTGCATCTCTAATAAGTTCCTAGGTGGTTCCAGTGGTCCTGGTCCATGAGCCACAAATTGAGTTGCAAGGAGCTGGCAAAAGGCCCAATCATAAGAAACACCACTCCCATTTCCTTGGTCCCTGAACCTTTAGATTCTGGCTCAGCTGGGGAAGCCTGTGTTGGTTACCGGTTCATGGAAGAAACTGCATCTTCCTGGGCAGTGCATCAACCACACAGAATGCTCACTGTTCCCACCTGGTTCTCTTCCTGAACTCTCCCAAAGCTGTTGCAACACAATTTAAGGCCAGCTGCCTCAGGGCAATGGAGGCAGAGAGAGGGGTGGGGGGGGGCATGGTAAGATCAGAGACTTCCAAAAGCATCACCCTATTAACAGTCTTGGATTTCTTTTGCTATAAAAGAAGGCTCTTGATTAGAAAGAGTGTGGGGTGGCACGCATCAAAATGAAAAGGACACTGAGTCCACAGCTTACTCTGTGGCTGCCAGAAACATGGGGGGGGGGGGGGCGGGCGGGGAAGCAAGTCCACATGCAGAATAAATGAATGTTCCAGAAAAGACTCTCCTACTTTTTCTGTAAGGGAAGATGTCTGGTATGATGAGCCTGCTCCCAGGAGTCTGGCTGAGGCCATGAGATAGGGTACCATCATAGAGGTTTTTGCTGCTGCTGGCAGCTTGGTCTCTGAGCAGTGGTTGTGGTCAGGTCGGCCTTGGTGAGAGGGATTCCACATCGCTAAGCCCATCTGCTACCTCTGTCACTTCCCCATGGCCACTGGTTTATGAGCACATTGAACATGCCCTATCACCCTGAGGAAAGTGTCTTGCTGACATCCACAGGGCTTGTCATCTATCCTCTTGATTACCAAAAGCATCCTCTGCCATGGGGACCTTTTGGTGAGCATGAGCAAGAACCACAAATATCTAAATTCCGTGGGCCGATTCACATCATTCCTAAACCACTTCAACACCAGTCGCTCAATCTTGTTCCTTCCGGGTACCTTACTATTTAGTCGATGCTTATCTGGTGTTTTAAAATGTACCTGGGATTTGTTGGGGCACCTGGATGGCTCAGTCGGATAAGCATCCGACTTCCGCTCAGGTCATGATCTTGAGGTCTGTGAGTTCGAGCCCCATGTCAGGCTCTGCTAACAGCCTGCTAACAGCTAATAGTGAATTCTGTGACTCCTTCTCTCTCTGCCCCTCCCCTGCTCATGCTCTGTCTCTCTCTGTCTCAAAAATAAATAAAGATTTTTTAAAAAATTAAAAAAATAATAAAAAAATAAAATGTACCTGGGATTTGTTTTCATCGGGTTAGGTAAGGCATGCAGACATAGAAGTGACTGTCATGAAGGAAGAAGTTCTTACCATTTCCCGGAAGTAGGAGGCCCAGCGTGCCATGGAGGGCCACATGGGGGAACACCAGGGTCTGTCAGGAGTCAGAGGGAGCCACACTCTTTATTTTGGTGTCTTTGGGGAAGCCAAGGCTAAGCAGTGTAAGCAGGTTTAGGATTGGCTAGTTTGAGTAATTTCAGTGGGTTCTGGAGTGATTAGGGCTGGGGAATATTGGCTCAATCTGTGAGAGCTCTGTGAAAGAGGGAGTTTGGAGTATGGGGTCTGGACTGGTCAGTTTGCATATGAAAGATGTGCTCCAGGGCAAGTCCTTTGCTATCTCTAAGTCTTGGCTAGTGCTGGGAGGGGTGGTCTTTCCCCAGCCAGTGAAACTTCAGATGCCAGAGAATCAGGAATACAGAAAATAAGAAAATACAGTTAATATACCTGGTGGCAGTGTAAAGGCATCACCTCAGGACATTTCTCCTTTCAGGCTAAGTGCACTATTCAAAGTTCTGCCTGCAGGGGACTGTCACTTTTGCTACTCTCTCCAGGTCACCCCTGACTGTACAGCTGTCTGCTGTGAGCTCATGCTAACAGATGGTGCAGAGTGATCTGTAAACCAGGCTCATATTTTTTCTTTCTCAGTCACAGGCATAGGTAATTCTCTGTGGGGCTGAAGCAAGGCTCGGATATGAAAGAGTGTGTGAAAGGCTCAAGAAATATTAGTGTGGCTGGTGTAGGGGAAGGTCCAAAGATGAGGTGAGGCAAAAGTGGTGACTAAGCCTACTACCTCCCCAGCCCATGGGGGAGGCCTTTTGAAGGCTGCCAGGAGTCCTGGGAGGTAGGGTCTGATGAGCTGTGCGATCTCAGCCTGCCTTTGTGGTTCATGAAAAGTGTCTAGGCTCTGCTTCCTACCCTCTTGCTATGGTCTAGAGTCTCAGCTCCTCACCTATCTCCTCACTCCTGAATCCTGCCCCTGACCAGTTGAGAGGGACTTCCCAGTCATGCTGTCAACGATCTATTCCTGAGTTGCTTCTGGACATTCCTTCTCAAATCAGCCTAGCTTCCTCTCTCTATTCTGGTGCTCTCTATTCTGGATGCTGGCCCACTCAGGCTTCCCCTCATCTTATAGTAAGTATTACATAGAATCCCTCAAACTTGGCAAGTTCTATTTCAAACCTTGGGGAAAAACAGCCATTACTTGGTTTCTCCGTGGCATGATGGGGAAAACCATTTCCTGGTAATTTATTTATGGTTTCCATCTCTGAGTCACATATTCCATTTACCCCGTTAGTCTCACTCAGCAAATCATTCTCAGACCCTTCTTTCTGCATGACAATATTTAAAGTGAAGGAGTGCATGATGGAAACTTCTTTAGGTTAACACTTCAAGCCTCCTCTTTGCCATGGCTCCCTCATCTTTGTCCATAGTTTCAACCTCCCTTCTGAGATTTGGTCTTATCCTTTATCAGGAGCCTGTTAGGCATTCTTCTTGAATGTCCTCTCAGACTCTCCTCAACATTATGCAGCTCAACTTCCTCCCTAAATTGCCTTTTTCTTTATTCTCTTGCTGGTGTGAGTGGCTCCATATCACACTATGCCTTAGCTTCAGTAAGCCCCTTTCCCCCTATGTATACCCAGCCATCCATTCAACAGGCACTCATGGGGAACATCTATTGCCTTGCAAGCTGTCTAATTTTGTCTCTTCTCCTCAAAAAGCCACCTAAACCAGTATTTACCAATGTATATTCTTTCTCAACATATAAAAACCATCCTTTCTTGGGGCATCTGGGTGGCTTAGTCAGTTAAGCATCTGACTTTGACTCAGGTCATGATCTCACAGTTCTTGAGTTTGAGCCCCATACTGGGTGAGCTTGAGTCCTGCTTCCAGTGAGCACAAGCCCTGTTTCAGGTGAGCCCCACTTCTCTCTGTATCCCTCCTCTCTCTCTGCCCCTAATAGGATTCTCTCTCTCCCTCTACCTCTGCCCCTCAATCACTTGTACCCTCTCTCTCTCTCTCGAAACAAACAAACAAAACCCATCGTTTCTTTCCCATTCACAAAGCCAACATTCTAATCGAGTCATTCAAAACATATCCCTGTAGTATCTACTATGTGCCAATAATGGTTTTAAGTACTAGAGATATACTGATGTACAAGAATAACTTGTCTCCACTCTTAGGGAGCTTACACTTTAGTAATAAAATCATAGAAATAAATAGGTACTTTCAAAGCAGACTGGTAAGTGTATGACAGGGAGCATGTATGACAGCGTGGGAGGAAGAAAGGAAGGGGTACTTACTCAAACTTTGGACACTTCCTTGAGAAAATGATATTTAGGCTGAGATCTGAGGGCTGAAATCTGTAGGCAAAAGAAGGTGCACTGTTCAGAGAACTGAAAGAGGTTCATTATAATTGGAGTGAAAATTTCAAGAAAGTATTGGGGTGGAAGGGAGCTTTTTATGGAAATAATGAGGGTTTCATTTATGCAAGAACTTGTAAACCAATTTAAGAACAACAACAGTAGTCTTAACAACAGTATGGCACTGTTGAAGACTTTACAGTAGGAAGGAGAATCTCAAATTTGGATTTAAGAAGATCATTCTCACTGGAATATGGAGGATAGATTAGTAGATTTGATTAAAGGTCAGATTAGGTCAGGGGTTTAGAGACCAAGAAAAAGGCTGTAGTTCTATTCTAGATAGGAGATATTGGTGGTCTGAAGTAAGCAAATGGCAAAGGGGATGAAGAGAAGATAGATTCAACAGAAATAAAAGACAGGAAGTGACAGAATTGATTGTCTGTATTAGGTGAGGAATGCAGAGTTTTCCCAGGGAGATTGTCTTATTTAGAGTTAGAAGAGAATGTCTAGGACAAAGCCTTGTGGGCGAACTGGTGAACCTGAGAAGTAGCCAGAAAGTCAAGAGGGAAACCAGGACAGTTGTGGTGTTTGGGGAGCTTTTCAGGAAATGATAGCTTTGTATCCATCTGAAAGTCAAGCAAATTTAGTAAACAAACTGAAAAAGGGTCAGCTATACTCCCTTGAAGTATGTTATAAAGTGGGAACCCCAGTGAGAGCAGTATTAATTTAATGAATGTAGTGCACTAAGTGGAGGATGAGGAAGTAGACACTGCGAGTATAGATGACTCACTAGAGAAGTTTATAGCTAAGGGTTGTTTCAAGGAAAGGGATTTTTTATTGTTGTTATCACTGTCCTTTTTTTTAAAGTTTATTTGTTTTGAGAGAAAAAGAGAAAGTGGGGGCCGGGCAGAGAGAGATGGGGAGAGACAATCCCAAGCAGGCTCTGTACTGCCAGGGCACAGATACAGGGCTTGAACTCACAAGTAGTGAGATCATGACTTGGGCTGAAATAAAGAGTTGGATGCTTAATCAACTGAGCCACCCAGGTGCCCCTCATTGTCCTTTGTTTTTAATTGAAGATATTAAAGCATGGTTTGAGTGCTAAGAAGAAAAAGACAATAGAGTGGGAAATCAGGCTGCTGGTTGTGTATCTGGATACCATTGTTGGGAATTCCTGGATCCTGGGCCCTAGCATGCCTTGAAATGTACAGTTGGAAAGACCTTCTTTGCCCCCTACTGACAGTCCTGTTCTGCTGCAGGTACTCTTGATAACATGTAGTCTCTGAGACAGTAGTTACTTTTGATGGATTAAACCAGGGTGGTTACCAGGGGACAGTCATTTTTCTGAATAAAGAAGACCTCTAAATAATCTCTTGAGCCACATGTTTCAGAATCACAACGACAATGTGCATTCACCAGAACTGCCTTTATTTTTGAAAGATATTTTTGCTGGGTATAGAATTCTAGGTTGATTTATTTTCTTTCAGCACTTTAAATATGTTATTTTATTTCTTCTGGTATTCATCATTTCCTATGAAAAGTCATCTATTGTTGTTCCCCTGTAGGTAGTATGTCTTTCCCCCCACCTCTTAAGATTTTCTTTCTTTTTCAGCAATTTTACTGTGATGTGCCTGGGTGTGGTTTTCTTTATATTTATCTTGTTGGAGGTTTTCTGAGCTCCCTGGTTCTTTGGATTTGCTATTTTTGATTGATTCTGGAGAATTCAGTCATTATTTCTTGAAATAATTTTTATGTCCCATTCTCTTTTTCCTCTGAAAATTCCTATTCCATTTATGTTAGTTCTTGATGCTGTTCCATAGGTATTGAGCCTCTCTGTTTTTTCCAATCTATATTTTTGTCTTATTGACTTATTGTCTTGTACTCAAGTTCACAGATCCTTTCTTTTGTTGCATCCAGCCTGCTCTTGATTCTGTTCAGTAATTTAAAAAATTTCAAATATTCTGTTTTTCAGTTTTAGGGTATCATTTGGTTCTTTTTAAAGAGTTTCCTTCTTTCTCTTGAAATTCCTCATCTCTTCACTCATTATATCTACTTTTTCCTATAGATTGTTTAACATATTTATATTTTTCAAGAAAAATAATATTGAATCCTACCTTGTCCTCCTAGGATAAGTGTCTTGTTAAGTGGTGACAGAAGAAAAATTTAGGTTTCATAAAAAAAGATTTGTTAATAAGTCGTTATGTATTTGTATATCTTTTTTGGTGAGGTGTTCAGGTGTTTTGCCCAGTTTTTAATTGGGTTGTTTATTTTTTATGAGATTTTTATGAATTTAAGAGTCCTTTGTATTTTTGGATATGGGTTCTTTATCAGATATATGTATTGAAAATATTTTCTCCCATTTTGTGGCTTATCTTTTAATTATCTTAACAGTGTCTTGCAGAGCAGAAGTTTTTAATTTTAATGAAGTCCAAATTATGAATTTTTTTCTTCCATGGTTCATGCTATTGCTGTTGTATTTGAAACCTCATTGCCAAGCCCAAGGTCACCTAGGTTTTCTTCTGTGTTATCTTCTAGAAGTTTTATAGTTTTGCATCTTCCTTTAGGCCTATGATACATTTGGAGTTAATTTTTGTGAAAGTTGTAAGACCAGTGCCTAGATTCATTCATTTATTTATTCACTCATTTTCTTATTCACTTACTAATTTACTTATCTTTTTATTTCATGTGATGTCCAGTTGTTCTAGCACCATTTGGGGGAGAAAAAAAAACACTATTCTTTCTCCATTAAATTGCCTGTGCTGCTATGTCAAAGATCAATTAACTATACTTATAGGGTCTATTTCTGGGCTCTCTATTATATTTCTCTATTCTAAAAATAGATCTATTTATATATTCCTTTAGCAATAACACTGTCTTGATCATTGTAGCTTTACAGTAAGTCTTGAAGTCAGATAGTGTCAGGCCTACAACTTTGTTCTTCTTCAGTATTATGTTGGCTATTCTTGGTCTTTCACCTTTCCAGATAAACTTTAGAATCAGTTTGTTCACATCCACAAAAGGATTTTCTGGCATTTTGATTTAGATTCATTGAATCTATAGATTAATTGGGGAGGAACTGACATTTTGATAATATTGAGTCTTCCTGTCCCTGAACATAGCATATGTCTCCATTTATTTAGCTCTTCTTTGATTTCTTTCTTCAGAGTTTGTAGTTTTCTTCATATAGATTTTTTATACATTTTGTTATATATATTCCTGAGAAATTCATTTTTTTGCTGCTAATGTAAATGATACTGTTTTTTTAACTTTCAAGTTCCATTTGTCCAGATGTTTAGGAATGCAATTGACTTTTATATATTAACCTTATATCCTTTAATCTTGCTATAAGGTTATGTTACATTCTTGTAAGGAATGTTGAGTTTTGTTCTAGTAGGTAGTTAAACTCATCTTGATCTTATGGCAGCTAAATTTTACATTTTATTGGGGCAAGGGTATTTCAGTTTTGTCCGTAGTCTTAGAGCTGATCTCTTAGTCCTGGGATGTAATGTTTCTTCCTAAGGTATGGCCTTTTAGATGTTTCAGTGGAAATTCTCAAATGTTTACGAAGTTCCTCTAACTTGGCAGGACTTGAACTCCAAACTCTGTTTCTACTACAGTGGGGTGAAATTAAATTTCTGGTCAACTTTTTCAGCTTTCCATCTTTGTTTTTTCTCAGAAACCTTGGAGTATTACCTGATTCTGTGCAATTCAGGGGCCAGGCAAATATTTAAAGGGAATTTATATGTGGATTTTGTGTCCTGCCCCCTTATAGCATCCCTGTATGTGATTTTTCCCTCTTAATTTCCAACATTTCTAGGGTCTCAAATTTCATTCTGCAGTTCCTCAGGCAAAAAGATAATGAGTTTCTTCCTGGGGCACCTGGATGACTCAGTCAGTTAAGCATCCACCTCTTGATTTTGGCTCAGCTGATGATTTCATGGTCATGGGAACTAGCCCTGTGTTCAGCTCTGCACTGGGTATGGAGCCTGCTTAACATTCTCTCTCTTCCTCTCCTTTTGCCCCTCCCCTGTTCATGCACATGTGCATGTCACTCTCTTTAAAAAAAAAAAAGAAAAGAAAAAGAAAAGGACTATGGGTTTCTTCTTGAGTTCTATCTGCCCCATGATTTGCCAGCTGGGGATTGTTCCCAGCCACATTAACATGGATCTATCCTGGTGTGGTTTCCTTATTTTAAGAGTTAATCCCTTCCAGTTTCTGCCAGCTTTTGATAGTTTCCTAGTACCTTCAAACAGTTGTTTTTAAATATTTTGTTTAGGGGTGCCTGGGTGACTCATTCAGTTAAATACCCGACTTTGGTTCAGGTCATGATCTCACAGTTCATGAGTTTGAGCCCCACATCGGGCTCACTGGTATCAGCGCAGAGCCTGCTTCAGATCCTCTGTTCCCTTCATTCTCTGCCCCTCCTACACTTGTGCTCTCTCTCTCTCTTTCAAAAATAAGCAAACATTAAAAAAATTAAATATTTTGTTTAGAGTTTGTTATCATTGTTGGCAGGAAAGCTAGTCAAATACCTCACTCCACCATGACCAGAAACTAGAAGGAGAAGACTAAGGAATTTGGACTTAATTCTGTAGTCTGGAAGATTTTATGTTAGGGAGTAGTCTGATAAGTTTTTGGTTTTGGGAGATTAGTATAGAGGTTGTTTATAGGATGGGTTGGTGGGAGCGGGGGGAAACCCTAAGACAAAGGAAGCAGTCGGAAGACTCTTGCAGTAGTTCAGGAGATAGGTGACAAAGACTTTACTGGGGGAGAGAGGCAGTTGAAATGGATAGAGATGTTCACGTGGGAGAGACTTTTTAAAAACGATCCAGTTTCTGTGAGGAGTTGTGAGACTTTTCCACAGGAAAGCTTTCTTAAGTGACCACCATTACATTCCAGAAAGTCTCATCTGGTTAAAGTTCTTTCCAAAGTGTGTCTCTCCAGTGTAAACTCTGGAGAGTTTACTAACCTGGTGTTAGTCTTGGAAAAAATGGCCTAACTGAATCCTGAGTCACTCCTGGTCTGCAGGTCCCCCTAGCTTACCTGAGGGCTACTGAAGGTCACCCAGAGACTACTTGGACCTGAAGCCTGGATCACTTGTGGAAAAAGTGTGTTTGCCTCCAGACCCAAGGCCTGGAGTGGAACTGGACACGGGCTATGGAAGAATAGGGAGAAGGGGTTACAAATGCTGGATATGCTACCGGAACATACCTCATTGTCCACTTTTTCCTCTTCTTCTTGATGTTGGGCAGCTGGCTATTTAGCCCTGACATTTTCTACTAGCTTTGTTGCTTTCTCTTTCAACAGGTCAAATGGATGATGTACTGGATTATATTTGCACTTTTCACCACAGCAGAGACATTTACCGACATCTTCCTTTGTTGGTAAGTTACTCCAGGAACTGGGACTTTTCAAGGGAAGATGTTGCCTTGTGTCAGTGGAGAGATGGGAAAAGTCTGAAAGCAGTCTCAAACCTTACTTCAGAACAGAAAAGCAAGTGCAGGATGTTAACTGGGATATTTTTAATAAATTAGTCTATAAAGTCTTCAAGTAAATATTTATTCAGTGACTTTATAAGAGCAGGTATTTTTCTTAAAATACAATGATATAATGATGGACAGAATAAGGAGTTCCTCAGTTAATGGAGTTAGTAAAGAAGCATTCAGATGTCAAAAAAAGGCAAAGAAAGCAGTATACAAAAGTTTCTCCTTACCTAATAAAACTGGGTTTCTCTCAAACACCATTCACTCTCACCATAACTACTATTTACAGCTGTATATACTTTTTAAATATTTATTTAAATATTTCTTTCTTTTTTAAACAATGATATTATAGTATATGTAACGGTTCTCACTTTGCTTATTAAATTTATTTTTTAAACACTTTCATATAAGCATAAATAGATCTACATATTTTTTCAATGGCCACATGGAATTTCATGGTATAGATGGACCATAATTTATTTAATCAATCCCCTTTGGATGAAAAAAAAAATTCCCATTATAAACAATGCAGCTATTACAGCAATGGAGCAAGTAAAAATTGTAAGCTAGGTCTATGTACTGATATACTGTATCTTCTTAGGTGAGAGAGACTATGAATAATATATAGTATCTTATTTACATTGAAAGGGCCTGGGTTTCTCTGTACATATGTGAATATATATTAAAGGAGTTTGGAAATACCTATCAGTTAACCAGAGGTATTTTTGCAACTTGGAATCATGGGGTTAGTTTTGTATTTGCTGTTTTGCATGAATGTTATACCATGATCAGTTATCATCGGAGAAGATAGTAAAAATATTTCCATTTTGGAGAAAGTCCATACCCAAAAAGGAGCAGTATGAATTTATTCTCCAGGATGTCACAGGCCAAGGGCCAGACCTGAACACTGTTTCTGTGAATCCTATTTGGTTTTGTTTTTTTAAGTTTATTTATTTATTCTCCAGCACAACCTGAGCCAAAACCGAGAGTCAGATGCTTAACCAACTAAGCCACCCAGGCGTCCCCTGTGAATCCTATTTTGAATCAGTGGTCTTAATGACCTTAGTATATAGTTTCTTCCCTGAGGGATCCCAGCTTTCACTTCCACTGGGAGAAATAGATGTCTTAACCATTGTGGCCTTAAGCTGTAGGGAAGAAATGTGGATTACCTAATTTAACAAGTTTGTGCCATCCTGCACTGCCCTGCCCCCAGATAAATAACAGACTCAGGATGGGGCTGAGTCTCTGGGAGTGAAGAAAGAGCTCTGCTGAGCTATTTTTCATCTTCCCCAGGTCCAGGGGCTGGCAGTACGAGTCAGACCCCATATTGTTCAGAGCTGCATTGGGGAGGCTCCTGTGTCCCATGGAGATGAGAGCAACAGGCTAGGCCCAGTGAAGGACTGTATAGTCATTTAAGCATCATGGCTAGCACCTCATGGCTAACTCTTCCCTCTTAACAATGTCCTGTGCCTGGTGCTGAGTGGCCTCCTGTCCTCCTATCCCTCCTCATGAACTTCAAGGGGGATAGTGTTAGTCTTACGAGCTCTTTCTCAGGGACATCGGCATTTCAGTCTCACAGCTTTTGACTAAGTGAAAATCCAGTCTAATGATGGATGTGCCCCTCCCTGGTAGCTGGACTATGTTTTTACCCATGGCCCCGGAACTTTAGAGTTTCATACCTAATAAATGCTTAGCAACTATTTCTGGAGTTGATTTGATTTTGATTTTGGGAAGTATATTAGCTTTCCATTGCTGCTGTAACAAACTGTCACAAATTTAGGAGCCTAAAGCAACAGAAATGTATCATTTCAGTTTCTATGAGTCAGAAGTCCAGGTAGAATCAACTAAGTCCTCTGCTTAGGGACTCACAAGGCCAAAATCGGTGTGGGCCAGTCTGGGCTCTTATCTGGAGACTTGGGGGGAGAGTCTACTTCAGGCTCATTTTGATTGTTGGCGGAATTCAGTTCCTTGTGGCTGTAAGACTGAGGTCCCCATTTCCTTGGTGTGCCTCCATTCGTCTTCAAGCCAACAATGGCGTGTCAAATCCTTTTCATGCTTCAAATCTCCGCCTTCTGCTACCAGCCAGAGGAAGGTCTCTGCTTTTGCTTTTAATGGATCATGTTATTAGATTAGGCCTACCCCAATAACCCAATATAATTTCCCTATCTTAAAGTCAGCTGATTAATAATCTCAGTTACTTCTTCAGAATCCCTTTTACCATGTTAAGGGAACAAAGTCTGGGAGTAACATCAGAATGAGAAAGTCATAGGACCAAAATTCTGCCTACCACAGGAGGGCCTCTGATACCTGGTGTATTGGGCATGTGTGCACAGGTATGGGTAGAATCCCTCTCTTCCTGATCCACGTGGAGGCCTCATCTGGCCCATCTTAGTGGTAGCTGCCCAGGTGGCTTATGGGTGGGAAGTGAAGGTGTTGCCCATCTCCTGGCCCCCCTAGTGCTGCTTCTGCAGGGAAGAGGTTGGGAACCTTCCCTGCCGGCTTTATCCTACAGCCTGGTCATGCCCTCAGACTGCTTTCTCTTTTTCTGCCAACCTCCAGCCATTACAGGTCATAGTTGTCCTCCAGCAGAATCTTCCTAATCCTTCCTCCTTCTTGCTCTGGGAATGGCGCAGAACAGGCTGATCACACAGACAGAGCCCCTATTTCCCTTTCGGGGATATGGACACCAGCTCGGCAGCTCTGACCTCTCTTTATAATGAGAGAGAAAGAGAGAGATTGCTGTTTTTCCTGGAAGCACCTTCTGGCTTCCTGGGGAACATCGTTAACTTTGGTTCACTTCCAAGATTGGAGATGGCCCCTCACTCCTCACTCATCCTCACTCCTCTCTCTCCGCCCCTCCCCTGGGGCAGTTTTCTCTTCATAGTTAAGACTTTCTATCTTGATGTAAACAGCAATTGTATATGGTCACAGGACAGACAGATGGTGGCTTGCTTCCTAATTTCTACAGGTGATTTAATTTAGTTTTTTTTTTTTAATAATTATAAAATACTATATCACATGGCAAAATGAAATTGAAACAGTACACCAAAAAGTAAGTCCCTCCTCTCTCCGGGCCTTCAGTCTGTCTCCCCAGGGGCACCCCTGTTAAAAGTTACTTGTGTTCCCTTCCAGAAATTTTCTATACCCATTAATTGCATGTAATTTGACAATTCCATTCCTTGTCCAACCCTCTTAGAAAATAGTTATGGGAATGGAAGCTGGTGCAGCCACTCTGGAAAACAGTATGGAGGTTCCTCAAAAAACTAAAAATGGAACTACCCTACAACCCAGCAATTGCACTACTAGGCATTTATCCACGGGATACAGGTGTGCTGTTTCAAAGGCACACGTGCACCCCTATGTTTATAGCAGCACTATCAACAATAGCCAAAGTATGGAAAGAGCCCAAATGTCCATCGATGGATGAATGGATACAGAAGATGTGGTATATATATACAATGGAGTATTACTTGGCAATCAAAAAGAATGAAATCTTGCCATTTGCAACTACGTGGATGGAACTGGAGGGTATTATGCTAAGTGAAATTATTCAGAGAAAGACAAAAATCATATGACTTCACTCATATGAGGGCTTTAAGAAACAAAACAGATGAACATAAGGGAAGGAAAACAAAAATAATATAAAAACAGGGAGGGGGACAAAACAGAAGAGACTCATAGATATGGAGAACAAACTGAGGGTTACTGGAGGGGTTGTGGGAGGGGGGATGGGCTAAATGGGTAAGAGGCATTAAGGAATCTACTCCTGAAATCATTGTTTCACTATATGCTAACTAATTTGGATGTAAATTTTAAAAAATAAAAAATAAAATTAAAAAAAAAGCAAAGGGACAGAAATCTTTTGGAGGTGATGGACATATGTACTTCCTGTGGTGATGGTATCATGGGTATATGCCTATGTCCAAACTCATCAAAATGTATACATTAAATATGTGCAACTTTCTGTATATTAAGGATAAAAGGTTGGAAAAAATAACAGCGATAAAATAAAATAAAATAAAATTGAAAAAAAATAGTTAGCCCTCAGGAGTGTGAAAGTGTAACATCAGAAGGGTGGAAGTCTGTACCTCCCACATACACCCAAGAGCTATGCACCTGCACCTAGGGGAAACAATACATCCTAGAGTTCTGGACAGTTCAAGGGTTAATCATTAAGGAATGATCAGGGTCCTTCTCCACTTCTTGGTGAAGGCTGGGACTGTGGTAGATCAGTTGGAAAGTGACCTGGTTGGTGGTGATTGCATTGGTGGAACCAAGTGGGCCCAAGGTGTCTGCGAAACACAGGGTCTGAGTGGCTCAACTGGGAGCCCCTTATGATACCTGATGAGGGCCTGGTGCGATAATTCCAGAGGCAGTTTGAGATAATCCCCAAAGTATACTGTTAATTGCGTGTTGGGGTGGGGGGTGGGGGGGAAGGGGTTATAGAATGTTAATGTGTATATTTGGGGGGGGTGATAAAGGAGCCATATATACCCACATGATTTTATATCTTAGGCATCTGAAGTTTACTACTGATAATGATTTTGCTTTTGGAAAAGGGACTAAGGGTCTGGGATGGGAAGGAGATTCTTTGTTGTATACTCTTCTGGATATTTGGATTTTTAAAACTATATATGCATGCATTACCTGTTTTGAAAAAAACACATCTTTTACATAAACAACAAAAGCACTGCCGTGTGACAAATCCTTTGGGATTATGTGTGTATCTTGTGTTGATGCCTGAGCTTGCTAGATTCATTTGCTTTCCCCTTGGGGTTGGCAAATACTTGTTTCCAAGACAAAATTTCCTCCATTATTAATCACTAGAGTGTTCAAGTGTGGGAGAATCATGCCTTTGTTCCTTCTGCCTCTTGTCTGTGATGGCTGTGAAACATTAAACAATCTCGACATGACAGTGTTCTTGAGTTGCTGAGGGAATATCCAGGAAGAGCCTGCCAGAGGCAGAAGAAGACAGACCAGAGACCTGGATGAAGAAAGCAGAGTGGGTGGAGCTGCTGATTTGGGGGTCCTGTGTGAGACTTGAAGGCTCTGAACTGACTTGCCAGAAATTGCTCTTTATTTTCAGCTCCCTTGGTGGGGGAAGGGGGGCTGGGAAAGAAGGTACATGGGAGGAACTTACTTTTCTGATTCTTCAGAATAGCACAGGTGTCCTTTTCCCTCAGAGTATCATGTTTTAAGGGTACCCAGGATTTGTTTTAATCAGGTATGGTAAAACACATAGATGCAGAAATGACTGTCATGAAGGAAGAAGTTTGTTAAAATCACAGATCCCTAGGGGCACCTGGGTGGCTCGTCGGTTAAGCGTCCGCCTTCGGCTCAGGTCATGATCACCCAGTCTGTGGGTTCGAGCCCCGCATCCAGCTCTGTGCTGACAGCTCAGAGCCTGGAGCCTGCTTCCGATTCTGTGTCTCCCTCTCTCTCTCTGGCCCTCTCCTGCTCATGTTCTGTCTCTCTCTGTCGCAAAGATAAATAAAAACATTAAAAAAAAAATTAAAAAAAAAATTCCCCAGAATTAAAAAAAAAAAAAATCACAGATCCCTAGAAATTGGAGGCACAGCACACCCTGAGGTCAGTCAAGAGGCAGAAGTAGGAAGTGTGGGCAAGAACCTTTATTGTGGTTTCCATGGAAGGAGCACGCAAGGCAGAGTAAACATGTTTAGGATTAGCTGGACTGAATAATTTCAGTGGGCTCTGGGGTGAAGGGGCTGTCCTTTGGTGGCTGGGACCTGGCCCTGGGATGGTGAGGGCAGCTGGAGAGTGGCCCAGAGTGTGAGCTCACAAAAGAGGTGGTAGGGGTAAGGGCTCTGGATTGGTCAGTTTGCATATGAAAGGCTTGCTTGTGGGCGAGTTGTTTCCTATCTTTGGGAATTGGTTAATCCCAGGAGGGGTACCCTCTCCAGAGTCAGCAAGGACCCAAGATGTCAAAGCATCAGAATATAGAAAATAAAAAAGACATGGTATCAGTACACATCAGGACAGCCAAGTGTTGTTGCACAGGTTGTTCATAGAGCAAGATACCTGGCCAATGTGGCAAGTGGGGCTAAAGTTCAAATGAAGGCTCGTTCACTAGTCATGTGCTCACAGGTCTGCATCCAGTTGAGGGGTGGCTTTTTCTTATATATACGAAGGCACCATGTGAGCTGGCAGAGACCCATTATAGCACTTGTCTCAGGTTGCTATTCTATATTATTTGTGATTATTTGATCAAACTGTTTTTCCGACTGGACTGTCAGTTCCAAGGGTGCAAGAAAGTCTTATCTGTTTCCCGCTAGACCAAAAGCTCCAAGAGAGCAGGGATCAGGTCTTCTTTATTCACCATTGTCTACACAGTGCTCAGCACAAGCTGACACTTGTTGGTGCTGGTCAGTGTTTCTGTGATGCATAAATGAATAGTGTGCAGGACTTCAGACTCTGGAGTTGTATGTTACCTGCACCCTGAACCCTTCTTTCTTTTGGCACCAAAAAGATCAAGCTCTTTTTGCCTGCCGTCGACTTACGTAGGGTGAGTAGCATCCTTTTTGCTGTCAAGAATTTGGCTCCTGTCCCAGCCAAGAAGGGGAGGCTTTTATTCTCAGTCTGAAGATTCTTTGTCAGCTCCTCCCTGTTATAAAGCCTTCAGGTGCTTGTGCTTTCTTGGTCACAAGTGAAGAGTGAGTGACTGGATGTAGGGCACAGAGGAACATGGCCTTCCGAACCTACAGGCTGTGGCTGGAGCCCCAGCTCCAACCTAAACAAGCAGAACCCTGCAAGAAACACGAGCAGTTGCCAGGCATAGCCCGCAGGGTGATGGCTGGAGACAGCCTGGATCCCTGGCTGGCTTTGACAAAAAATGAAAACAAGAACAGACTTTCCAAAGAAGCCTTGGGGGGCACCTGGCTGCCTCAGTCAGTAGAACATGTGGCTCTTGACCTTGGGGTTGTGAGTTTGAGTCCCATGTTGGGTATAGAGAGTACTTAAAAAAATTAAATCTTTAGGGGCGCCTGGATGGCTCGGTCAGTTAAGTGTCCAGCTTCGACTCAGGTCATGATCTCACGGTATGTGAGTTCGAGCCCTGTGTCGGGCTCTGTGCTGACAGCTCAGAGCCTGGAGCCTGCTTCGGATTCTGTGTGTGTCTCTCTCTCTCTCTCTCCCCTCCCCTGCTCACATTCTGTCTCTCTTTCTCCTTCAAAAATAAATAGACGTTAAAAAAAATTAAAAATAAATAAAAATAAAATCTTTAAAAAAAAATAGAGGCCTTGGGCTTTTGCTCTGTGTTTGCAAGTGTACGCGTATAGCTTCATGGGTGGAGAAAGGAGGAATCTGGGAGCCTTGCAGCCTTGGGCAGGCACGAGAGGTGCTGGGCTCGTCCTTCATAGGCCCAGGCAGTGTTGCTGAGAACCTAACAGAACGTGTATTTTTCATCTCTCTCCAGGTTTCCATTCTATTATGAACTAAAAATAGCATTTGTCGCCTGGCTGCTGTCTCCCTACACAAAAGGCTCCAGCCTCCTATACAGGAAGTTTGTACATCCCACGCTGTCTTCAAAAGAAAAGGTAATTTATGCTGCTAAGCCTTTGTCACTCCTTCCAGCGAGTAAAAAATTTAAAAGTGATAAGCAAAAAGGACAGAGTGTTTTATTGTAGGGGACCCTAGATTGTCCCGTATTTGCCCCCAACAATTTGTTCCTTCTAATCTTCTTTTTAATCTATTTTTTGACATGTTTAGAAATAGTGGTGAAATCCTCAAAAAGATGTTATTTATCATTACTTGCTAAAAAACATTTGCGTACCTTGCAACAAAAAACAACAAAAGATTTGCTCATAATTCAACTCCCTAAACTGAATTTCCTTCCTTTTATCATGCTCAGCTCCTGTCCTTCTATAGACCTGATTTTTACATAGACTATTAAAAATCACTTTTAAAACTTAACATAGAAAAGTGGAGGCATAAAGAGATTAAATGCCTTGAGCATGTACCCAGGCAGCTACCAACAGAGACTGGAAGATAATAAATTTCTTGTGCAGGGTTACTTTATTGTTCAGTGATACAATATGTGTTACCAGTGGAATCCCTGCTGTTTTTGTAATTATCGGTTGGTAAGTACTAATGAGAACAGTCATAATAATTTGTTCATGCTGTTTACCTTTTGTGTTTATTTTGCATCAAAGTACTTCGCAAACATCTTGGCAATGAAAATATAGATTTGTCTAATGTCAGAGATGGGAAAAATAAGACAGGGGAAAATTGCAGGAGAGGGTCAGTAATAAGTAAGAATTCAAGTAAGAATTACAACTTATATCTCTTGAAAAGAAACTTAATCCTAAGCTTCTTATAAGACAATGTCACTGTCTGTAAAATGATTTTTTTGTTTAACATCTCCGCTGAACTTAATTTGCTGGATTTGCTTTCAGTGACTTGTTCTATAGTTTTTTTGTTTTTTGTTTTTTTTAAGGTTTCATACAATAATGAATGCAAAGTCCATTATCCATTACCTCTGCCTCACTAATTTGTTTTGGTAACTTCTTTTTTATGGATAGCAGTCTATTAAACCTTTCTTTAAAATAAAATTTTAAGTGAACCAAAAAAAAAAAAACAAAAAAAAAACCAAACCCAAATACCTAAAAACAACAAAAACACTTAATATACATATAATATTTGTGTCTGAGATCTTAAACATGTTTGCACATAAGCCGTTTGTACTTGATCTTGATTCATGATTCATGAACACCACAATACATAGAGATGGATTTCTTCTTTTGACTTCTTGTCTTAGAATAAATTGCCAAGGGTGGGATTATTGAGCCCAATATTGTATCATTCATTAATTATATTACATGACCTTCTAAACTGATTGGGATATGATTCTTAACATAAAATAGGAGCACTGTAGGTGGCTTTGTATATCAATTTCTGTTGTCTCTGAAAGTTGAGTACTTTGGACTTCTCAGGGAAGCTTTGAGGGAACATGTTAATTGCATGAGCAGACTACTATAGACATTTCTGAGAACCCTTTTAGGAACTAGGATACAGCACTGCCTGTCTCAGAAGGGTGGGTTTTGAGGAATAGGATCTCCCTCTTCCCCTGGTTGTCAAATCCCTACTCTTTCCGTTTCCCTTTCCCCAGATGCTGGGCTCACCCTGAAGCCACCAATCTAATTTCCATTGAAGTGAAGGTGGCTGACTTAAGAGCTGCCAAGAATCCCTACCAGAGTCAGTCAGGGGTCACAATGAAAACTTAGTGTGGTGACTTCCTGGGGAAGCCTTAAACCAGGAATGCACAGGGGTTGACTCACCCACGATATGCCTCAAAGCAAAGGAAATGCACTAATGTGCTGAACTTCAAATGAGCCTGAGGCCAGGTGTCCTTGTATTACTGAACTCCGAAATGAGCTACTGTAAGTTATGAAACAGCTGTTCTCCTACAACAGTGATAACAACCCAAACGTAACAAACAGAAAGAAAAAGCCAGCGTTGAAGCAGATCTGAAGTAAACCATTATTTTTGCCCCTGAAGGAGAGAGACTTCAATCCTTTTTCCAACCTCCCTCTTACCCTGGGGATGATGCTGGATGACTTCTCATCTCTGCTTTTATTTCATTATCTGTAAAATGATCTCCCTTATCAACAAAAATAGCACTAGTATCTCTTTCTGTGTCCTAATATCTCCCCTCAATATCTTACATGGAGAGGTATTTGGATAGAGTATTTAATAGTTACAGAATAGTAGAATTTTATTTTATTAAAGTTTATTTATTTTGAGAGAGAGAGAGAGAGAACACGTGCAGGGGAGGGGCAGAGAGAGAGAGGGAGAGAGAGAATCCCAAGCAGGTTCCATGCTGGCAGTGCAAAGCCCAATGCGGGGCTCGATCTCACAAACCATGAGATCATGACCTGAGCCGAAATCAAGAGTCAGACTGACTGAAGTACCCAGGCACTTCTTAAGAACTGTAGAATTTTAGAACTGCAAGGGCCTGATCCCCTTGAGATAGAAAGATGACAGTGGTTCTCACTCCATTGAAACCAGCCACTGTGTTAGATACTTTACTGGGATGATCTCATGTGATCCTCCCCGTGCTCCACCAATTAGGTACTATCACTGTCCTCATTTTTCAGAAGGCTAAATAAACACTTGCCGAAGCCTGACAACCAGTTAGTGGCAGGTCTCAGGTTAGAGGCTTCACTCTTGGCATTCTCTCCACCCTCAGTTCCTTCAGTGTCATATAGGATGGCTGTGTGTGGAATGGCACACCTGTCCACATCCAGGACCCCTGGAGCCTCCCTGGGAGGTTAGAGGACTTCAGGAACAATCGTAGGGTGTTGCTAGAAGGAAACCTTCCTGGGTCGGTAAATGGCTGTTTTTTCAAAATTCCTTTTTTACTTCCCTGTATCTCTTTCGTTTCCTTCCTTTCTCCCGTCTACCTTCCCCTCTCTGAACGCACACCCCAAAGTGCCAGTGACTTTTCAGTTCCAGTGAGAATCCGTGATTGGGCAAGCTGCCAAGCCCAGTGTTCAGGAGAAGGGAGAAAAAACAGAGATTTGTTTGAACCTTCCAACTCAGTGTGCCTCCGTTTTTCCTTCAACAGGAAATCGATGATTGCCTGGTCCAAGCAAAAGACCGAAGTTATGATGCCCTTGTGCACTTTGGGAAGCGGGGCTTGAATGTGGCGGCCACAGCAGCCGTGATGGCTGCTTCCAAGGTACTGTGTGGGGCCCTGAGCACTACAACCATGGGAGGATCTCGACCCTGTCAGCATGCCCTGCTTCACCCACACAAATGGGACAGGGCAGGCTCAGGACCAATCAGGGATTCCTCATCTTTTCGGGGGGTCCCTTTGAAAATCTGATGGAAAAAATAGTGAATCTCACCCCCAGAAAATTGTGTGTGTGCACACACACGCACAAATGATGTATGCGATATTAAGAGTTTCCCAGAGCTCCTGAAACTCATTGTGGGTCCCAGATTAAGAACCTCTGACTGAGTTGGAGCTAAAGCCTGGGAGAAAGAGAAAATGAAAAGGGAGGGAGTGAGTTCTTCTCTACAATTTCCCAGGGTGCACTGGGAGAGTCACCTACACTCAAAATAGCCAGGTGGGGAGACTACCTGAGTGAGTGGGTGGGCTCCAAGCTCATGTGGCCCACCTGACCTGAGGGAAGGAACCCAGGGTCCCAGAGGAGGTGAGTGGTACAGACATGGAGGAGGAGGATGCCTGTAGCAGCCGCAATTAACACTGAAGGAGGTTCAAAGTAAACTCTGGTCTGTGATGTAAGCATCACTTCTCTTTTCCATCCAGCCCCATTCACGTCCTCTGTGTTCCTTCCTAGCTTCTTCTCATGTCACGTTCTCCTTGTCATTATGTCCATTTCTCATTGTGTGCTCAGCCCTGAAAAATTCGATTGGTAGACATCTTCCCTCAGAGTAAATTCAGGAGATGGCCTTGTGTTTCCTGGTGACAGTCCCTTACCCCCAGTCCAAATGTGGAGTAGGGGTCTACAGTCGGCTGGGGATGGAGGAGAGGCAGTTATGCTAATGTTTGGGCAGACACACTGACTGGGAAGTGAGTTGTATGAGCAAAGGGAAGCTGTATGTCCTAGGTGGTGGCGTGAGGGTTGTAGGCAAGGGGGCAGACTTGTGAAAGGCTTTGGAAGAAGTCAGTTGATACCGACCTTGGTGCTCCATGGGCTCTGAGTGGATGGTGGGATGGAGCATGTTGACAGCCAGGATCAGGGGCCCGAGCTGGGTTTTCTATGTCCTGACCCAAGAGAAGCACAGTAGGAAGAAAGATTTACCCACTGGGGCTGAGCATTTGTTTGAAAAGTACTGTCTACCCGAAGTCAGGGAGTTCTACAGACAAAGGCTGGGAGAAAGAGAAGGGACACCAAAACGGAATGATTCCTATTCAGAGAAGGACCAGCTCCTTCTATAACACAGAACTGTAATGAGGTGTCCCTCTTAGTCCAATCGTTGCTGGCAAGGTGATGGATCCCAGTGAGTATCTTTGGAGGGGACATTCTGCTGTGGTATCCCAAGGAGATGTGTCAGGATTTACAAAGAGCAGCGAATGCCAAGATCCTTCTATTTGAGATGTAACCACTTTGTGCTTTCCTTTTTTAAGCTGAAAGATAAGAGAACTCTGACTTGCTAAATTCTTAAGTCATCAGGGCAACTTTGCGACATAAAGCTCCAGAAACCTTCTGTCAGTTCCTCTCTCCACCCCATCTCCTCTGCTTCTGAAGCCTGAAGAAAGATGGGTGCTGCTGTTTCCTCAGCTCAGTCATAGAGCATAAGTGCGGTATATTTATCGGGTTGGCTCAGTGTGGCCTCCTGGCCATACAGCTGCGTGTGGGTAAATTTTACTCCGATGGTAATTCTGTAGGGCCGTCCTTTTCCAGGTCTGCCTCAAGCTGGAGCCTCCAGAGTCTTGATACCATGTTGGCGAGCCGCCACCAGCCGCTCAGACCATGCGGGGAACCCCATGAGCCCAAGCCTCCAGCCGGGCACCTTACAACAACTAAACGTGAAGGAAGCTCCAGACAATCTGAAACTTGCCTCAGGAAATAACCGCTCACTAGTTCTTTCTAGTGCTCAAGTCGTGAGGATGCCCGCTTCCTGTTGAGTTTGTTTCAGATGAGAAAGTTTTCTGCCTTTTGGGGGCTTTGCTTTTCCTCTCCAAATATAAATATCTTAAGGGAGAAAACACATCTTGTCTTCTAAAAATAATGCCCTCTATTTTTGAAACAGATGTGGAATCCAGTCTGGCTGAGGAGTAAATCAGTGGTTTCCACAGCAACAATGGATCGCTCTAGGCAGGGGTCAAAGGATGATGACTCACCAGTGAGTCCAAATCTGGCTTTCATGTCCAAACCACCTGGGAAGCTTTGTTTTTATTTTTTTTAATAGATTCTCAGATGTGCTGATTCAGAATCTCAGGCAGTAGGCTCAATCTGTATTTTTAACAAGTTGCCCGGATGATTGTTAAACAGCCAGTTCTGAACAGGTCACTGCCTGAGGCCCCATCCAGAACCAGAAACGCACAGGTGATTAGGGTTAAAACACTTAACTTCTTTAACATTCCTGGGATGCAGATTTGGCTTCTTAGAAGCATTAACCTTGCGAATGAGAAAGTGAGGCAGGTGTGTGTGTGTGTGTGTGTGTGTGTGTGTGTGTGTGTGTGTGTGTGTGAATGTTTCATTTCCTCGAGACTTCATGCCACTTGAGAAATATTATGGTGGGAATACAAATTCTTCTCCCTCTTTGTAATGCTACAAAGAGCCCAGCACAGTGCATTGCACCCAGCTGAGCCCTGAACCACCTTGGTGATAACGGGAATAGTCAGAGCAATTTTATGAAAAAAAGATACTTTGCCCATGTACCCATGACTAGGGTGACCATAAATTTTAATGTCCAGACCAGTCCAGTACGCCTTTCTGGAATAATTACACCAGGAACCCACATACACGAACCCAATCCCAAGCAAACAGGGACCGATGGTCACCCTACTTATGGCTCCATTTTACGACTCCTGGGCCCTACCTTTCTCCTCCCAGAAAACACCCTCAACTCACAAATCAGTTCTCACTCTAAACATCTACTGCGTTTAGCCAGATGGACATGCAAGAGAGTGTGAGGTAACCGAAAGACTGTCTCTTACTTCAGAATAAAAGGAGGCTGGGATCAGGTGACTAGATGAAGGGTCATTTCTCCTCTGTCTTCTGCTTTTTTTTCCCCATCCTTTGAGGGCTCCCCAGGAGGAAAGTGTGGAGCTTAAAAGATCTTTTGGTTACTCTTTCTTTCTTTCTTTCTTTCTTTCTTTCTCTTTCTTTCTTCCTTTCTTTCTTTCTTTCCTTCTTTCTTTCTAATTAAAGTATAATTGACATGTAAGATTATATTAGCTTAAGGTGTACAACATGTGGCCACACTTTTAGTTAATACTTCTTTTCTTGTAATTTTTCTTGTATTTGAGCCCTTTCCTTAAAAAAAAAAAAAAAAGAAAAGAAACAGATGTTTACAGGGTTTTTGCATCATCAGGAGTGAAGAAACTTTGTAAACAGTATTGTACAAATATAAGTTGTTATTAACGTTGATATTTTATTTTAGAACTGGAAAAACGAAAACAACACAATTACACATGGGAAGTTTCTCCTCCAGGACTGCTAATCCCCCCTCCCACCCCCAGCTTTCCCCAGGGTTTCTGTCCCTGGGAAATGTCGATGCATCTTTTCTTTCTATGAAACTGCTCTGTCTCCTTCCTGAGGACACCCTTCTCTAGGACCATCGGTCTAAACGTCCCTTGTCTCTGAGTGGGCTCTGAGCCTCAAAGCTGGGTGTTTCCCAGCCAGTAATTTCACCCAGAGGGAAAATTGAGCCCCAGGTTTTTTAAAGACTAGAATTGGAAATCTTTCTCTCTTTTTAAAAATAATGCCCTAGAGGGGCGCCTGGGTGGCTCAGTCGGTTAAGCGTCTGAGTTTTGTTTTTGGCTCCGGTCATGATCACAAGGTCCGTGGGTATGAGCCCTGCGTGGGGCTCGGCGTTGACAGCATGAAGCCTGCTTGGGATTCTCCTCTCCCTCTCTCTCACCCTCCCTTTCTCATGCTCTCCCTCTCTGTCAAAATAAATAAACCTAAGAAAAGTAAAAATAATTCTCTAAAATAAACAAAACACATTCTCACAAGAAAGAGAAACCATGAGGAGAAAAACCAATTGATAAAAAGTTTTAAAACTGTGAGGTGTCCAAGGCCACCTTATCGCTCTTGAACTAGGAAGCACATATTAGGTCTCTTCCATCTGCCCCGTTCTTAGACCTAGTAAACAAACCTTGCTTTTTACTTGTCCCATAACTTGAAAAATAATGTTTTTTACTCCCCCTGGAGATCCGATCCTTAGAACAGCTCCTCCAGTACCAATTCTGTTGTTAAAGTCACCCGTTAAGACACTGCTGCAAGTAGTGCAATGGATTCTGGGTGCTGTGGATTCGGGGTTCTGCTTCCCCAGATTGTGTGTGGGTTTTTCTCCCTAGAATCTAATATTTCCTATTATATTGTTAGCGTCTGGAGATGAGGGACTCTAGATTCTTTTCCTTTGTCTCTTGCCTAGAAAAAAACAAAATAAAGAACCAGTGCCTACTTGTTTAGCATTCTGCATTCATAGCTACTCATCAAACCTTGTTGATCTGAAGAATAAACGTTTTTGATTCTCTAGTCCCGCTCTGTCCATTGCGGCTACTTACATTTGAATTAATTACAATTACGTAAATTTAAAATTCAATTTCTCAGTTGTACTAGTCCCATTTCCAATCCTCAGCAGCTGTGGTAGCAGGTGGCTGGCACAGATATAGACGGTTTCCAACATCACGGAAGGTTCTCTTGGGCAGCACTGCCCCAAGCCCTCTATGAAACGTCTTGGGTTCTCTTTGCCTTTATTTCCCCCCTTCACCTGCAGTGCCCTGGCTTTGACAGGACCCCTCTCTTACCCACTCAGCACTGTGGGGCCTCCTTAAATGAGGTTCAGCAGCAAAACAGGGAGATGGAAACTCAACCTATAGCACCACCCATGGTGTTGCTTTTATTTCTTCTTCCTTGGCCCAGTGCTGCTTTCACGCCATGACCTCCATTTCCCCAATCTGCCAGCCAAAACTCAGGCACTTTGCCTGCAGTTATGGTCAACAGCCGCCATGGGATAGCCAAGCCCTGGTTACAGGATGGCACCTGAACATGGGTACTAGAGCCACAGAGAGACAACTTGTGGTGTTTCCCCGCTCATTTTTAAAGTCCCACTCAATTTTGCCTTAAGAATAAAACAAACTCTACGAGATAGTTTTTGGCATAGTTAAACAAAAAAAGTCCCCTCCCTATTATCCTTACCTTTTATCCATCACTGCCTTATCTAAACTTCTTGCTTGAAAAAAATACTGCTTTCAAACCACCATGAAACTTTATTTTTGGAACCAGAAGCTCATTCCCAGAGGCTCATAAAACCAGTGATTTGCAGCTTCTGGCCAGACTGGAGTCGTTTTTCCTTGCCTTTGTTTTTTGTTTTTTGTTTTTTGTTTCTGGCTATCTATTGAATATTAATTAGGTGCAAACCACCTGTTTACAATTAATCAGAGGACAGGTATTGATTTTCCTTCTATAAAACTTCCCTGTGTCAGCTCATTCTCAGAAAGCATTTCCAAGAAAGAAGACTGCCATCCCCTCCATGTCTCTGTGTCTCACCTCACTGTCACACCCTCGTGTCTGCTCCATCCAGTAGCTGAGGAACACTTTCAAGCCATTGTGCTGGGTTACATCAAGTTGGCCTTCTCTCTTCTGTTTTAGCTAAGGACAGTGTGACATAAAATTAATATTTACACTTCACCATGGCAACCAGTTTTAAACCCCAAGATTATCTAAACTGCTGAACAACCTGCTGAAAAAGTTTGGAAGTATTGCCTGCCGTCTAAGTCTCTCAAACAAATCAGCTTGCACCCGAGCTAAGCTCTCTGCAACTTGTTGAATCAGAACCAAACAAGACTTCTTGCCAGTGTGGTTCTACCATGTTCGCCTTCATTATTCAACACCCCATCATCATCCTGGATCCCTCCTCTCCCGTGTTTCTGCTGGGACGACTATGGCACCTCACTCCACCTGGTAGATGGCTAGGGAGAGGAAAACAAAAGAAGACACAGTGCCACCAGTCAGCTAAAGAGGAAGGGCCAGGAACTCACACGGATGTCTCTTGCCCCCTCTCTGTTCCAAGTTTACCTGTGGAGGTTGTGTATAGCTGGATGCATCAAGGGTCCAGGTGGGAAGAGAGAAGCCTCCCTGCTTACCTGGTCTTGGAGAGGAGCCTGGTTGAACCTATGAGGTCTGAGAAAGCGTTTTCAAGATCACTTGTGAGCAGGAAAAGCTTATTCTTGGCTGTGGTGATGTGGCACCTTCTTAGTCACCTCCTCCTTCCAGACTCTTCTCTCCTGCTAGCTCCCTTCCTCCTCCCCTCGCTCAGCAGTGTTGAGTGGGATTTCTCCAGGGCCTCACCTTGCTCTCTTCTCCCTCCCAGGACCATCTCACCTTCAGCTGTCCCCTGATGCCTGGTTCCCAGATTAGCTTCTCTGCCTGGGACTCCAGTATTGCATTTCTGATTCTCTGCTGAACTTCTCCTCACCTTGTCTCCTTGGTATCTTTACTTAGTATTTTCCTAACTCTGAATCCACCCCTCCTCTTGTGTCCCATCTTTCTGATGACAATGAAATCACCACCCCTTCCAGACCTCCAGGCTCCAGATCTCAGTCATCTTTGATGGTCTTCCTTCTTCCTACTTACTCTTCAAGTCCTGCCCATTTTACATCTCTTCCCTTTCTCTAGGCCTTCCCCACACCCTTCCTTTTGGCTTGGACGATTGCAGTAGCCACCCAGATAGTCACTGCTGCTCTTCTTTGCCATTTGAGCTCTGATCCTAGCCTTTCTGTCTTGTCCCTCCTTACCTTTCTGGCTCCTCTTGTACTGCACTTACAGCACCACCTTCTGTGCTGTTCTAGAAATAGCACACAGAGTTGCTATTTCTAGACTTTTCTCTTTCCTGCCTCTGCTCTTGTTGGTCCTTCATCTGCCCCTGTCACCCCCTGTTTGAAATCCTTTCCACCCTTCAAGGTCAAATGCCACTGTCTCCATGGAAACCTGTTCTGATTCCAGGTGGAACTGTTCTCTTGCTTCTTGGTCCCCACATGGCACTCTGTTGTCATCATTAGAATTCATATCGTTTTTTTTATGTTTATGTATGAGAGAGAGAGAGAGAGACAGAGCATGAGCAAGGGAGGGGCAGAGAGAGAGGGAGACACAGAATCCAAAGCAGGCTGCAGGCTCTGAGCTGTCAGCACAGAGCCTGATGCGGGGCTTGAACCCATGAACCGCGATATCGTGACCTGAGCTGAAGTTGGACTGAGCCATTCAGGTGCCCCTAGAATTCATATCTTATCTGCATCCCTAGTAGGTGCTCAGTAAATGTTAAAGGAATGAAGGACTGTCGTACATATTTTTAGCTGTCACAGCTTATAGAGCAGTACTCCGCATCACGCGTGGACTTTGGGGGTAAGCAGGGCCCGATTAAACACCCCAGCTCCCACATTACTGCTGCACCTCTCTGAGCCTCAGCCTTTTCACCTGAAAAATAGGCATGATGCCACAAAACACTCATGAGATGATGGAGATAAAGATTTCAAAGAATGCAGAGCTCATACTAAATGCTTAATAAAGGTTGTCTGTTACTCACTTCTGTATGCTGGTTTGATCTCTGAGGTTGATCATTATTCTGTTGAGCAGAATAAAAGGAACAAGTCAGATGCTGGTGTTGGGAAGCTCTTTACAGTTCAGACTCTTCTGGAGAGGAAACTGAATTTCCCTGTCCTGTGGATCTAGGCTCTCTTCCCGTCTTTTCTCTGGTGCGGTAGCATGAGCACAGGATCTGGTGTTACTTGCACTCTTGTCCCCGGCCCGCCTTGCTGGTGCTGTGTCTCCCTGGGCAAGCCACCCTCCAGCCCTGGGCTTCAGGTCCCTCGTGGCTCTCGGCCCCATTTTCCATACAGTTGTTTCCTCCTCCTCTTCAGCCTCGTGGTGAGTGGGTCCCTGGGGCCAGCTTACAACAGTGAGCATCTGCCCTCCCCCAAGAGACAAGGAATGTCAAACCCATAGGTTGCTAGAGCAGGCAGGAGCCTTAGATGCCGTCTTTGTAACCCCACCACCACCACTTCTCAGGGGTGGACACTGAGACCCGGATGTTGAGTGGCTCACTCAGGGTCATACAGCTGTTAGTGGCCAAGCTGGGCTCAGAGTGAGACTTTCTAGTTCCCAGTCCCATTTTCCCTGAATCTCTCCAAGCACCCCCAGGCCCCCTCCCAGCCCCACCCCCCCCCCAACACATTGGGCTAATGTTTCCTGACCTTTATTTACTTGGGTTACGTCACCAGCCCCTGAGAACACATGGCTGAGTACCTGAGAGATGACTGTCTTGCCACTGAGAATTTTAGAATTGGTCACAGCCCTGGAGACAGTCAAGGTTGTCTGTCTCCTCTCGTGACCATTTTATATCAAACGTCCCTGGGAATTAAGAAGGTGCATTAATATACAAGAGGCGGCCAACAAATGCCACCAAAGCAGGCTCCCTCTTTGCCCTGAGGCAGGGCTGGGGCAACACTCAAATGCAGGATATAGTACATTCTAGGTGAAGGAATTTGGGTTACAAATACATGTTACCGTAAGATAGAGTTTCTTTAGAGCTTCATCATTTTTATGATAATATGGGCACATGTGCAAACACAACCATAGCTCCTCTTTTCACCAACAGCTGAACAAATTTGTCTTGTGGATGCGCCCCCCCCCCAGTCCTTTCAGTCCTTTCTCCCCCTCATTGTCCTTTAGCAACATCTCTCCTGTCTTCTGCCTGCACCACACCCCCAACCCTGCCCAGGAAGTGGGAACGCTACCACATCAACCTCCCCTCAGGGCCTTTGCCTTTCCAAGGAGGAAGCTTGGACAAGGCAAAGCTTCTAGCTGAGACTCAGTGGTGGACGTCTATGTGCGAGGACAGGGACATCAGCTGTGTGTGGAGAGTCCTTCCTAGGGACCCCGAAGCCCTATCACCAGAGTGCAGGCCTGGATCAGATGACCAGGCTGCAGTATTTTTCCCCTTTTGTTCCAGTGCCACAGCCCTGGCTCCACTCGAGTGTGAGCTCTCGTGTGAGACCTCCGCCGGTGTCAGCCAGCTGCGCTGTCTCCCTCCCTGGAACTTCTGCCTCGCGTTTTGTCATTTTTGTCATTTGCTGCCTTGTGTGCATTTGTGTCTTGATGCCCTAGCTAGACTGTGAGCTCCTTGGGAGTAGGGATCGCATCATGTTTCACGTTCATCTTTGTTCCTCTGTGGGGCTTCACACAGAGCTTTGTGAACACTCCCTCTGCATTCGCTCAAATGAGGGAAGGAGGAAGTGAGTGAGTGAGTGAGTGAGTGAGTGAGTGAGTGAGTGAGGTGGTGAAGACAGCATGGCTCCCTTCAATCCTGTTTTGTAGGCTTGGTGCCCATGGCTTTTTTTCTTTTCCCATTTGTCAGGTGGCTCGACTCTTTCATTTTGTCTCCTCTTTGGACCTCAGAGAAGGGCAGGTAACCCCGTTGAGAGGTGTGACTAACTCCAAACTGATCCAGTCGGGTAGAGAGGCCAGCAGCGACCTCTGCCCACCAGCACATGGTCTGGATCGGAACCAGGTGTTTCTCCTACCGACACCTGCGTGTGTTTGTGTGTGTTAATCCAGAACCAGTCCCACTTCGGCATCCTTCCAGAGCCTCTTTTTCGTGTCAGTTTGGTAGCATCTAACCTGTGATTAACTTACTTGGATTTTTTTTTTTTTTCTTTGCTTAATGCCTGGAGAACGAGTTGAATTTGATGACTGATGCTATTGGGGGAGAAATCCTCTTTCTTTCTTTCTCCTTTGTTTGTTAATCTAATTTGATGTCACAATCAAGGCGGCCCATTTTCATCAGCATGTTGATAAGGAGTCTGCTTGGCATTGATGTAGAGCATGTGTGGCTATAGAGGTTAACTGTCAGCGAGGTGGGTGCGGAGAAGGAAATACTAACTCTTTCTGAATTACCAGTGGGGAATGTGGTTATGCTGGTGGCTTTGTTGTCCATTGCCTGACTCACTAAAACCTGTTGTCTTTATTCTTGTTGTCATTAGTTACAGGCATTCGATATCCATGAAGGCTCTGCTAGAGCCTTCCCCTGTGACTTGGTGTGTCCCCCGGGAAAAGAGGACCTCATCAGGGGCTTGCAGCCAAGCTTAGTTGCTGTGTTGCATCTGGGCTCTGTGGGCCCTCATGGCAGGCATCCTATTAGTGGTAAATTATTTTACTCGGAATACCAGATTAGTAAAGGTCTGGGTTTTCCCAGGAACACACCCGTTCCCCTTACTAAGAAAAACATCAAAATGGGCACTTGGCTGGCTCCGTTGGTAGAGCATGTAATTCTTGGTCTCAGAGTTGTGAGTTTGAGCCCCACGTTGGGGGTAGAGTTTACTTAAAACACACACACACACACACACACACACACACACACACACACACACACACTTCTTTTTTAAAAAAGAAGAAAAACATCAAAACATACAGAATTCGGCAGTGTGTTAGCTAAGTGGCTTCCTCATCCCTTACCAACTGGGGGAAAGATTAGAAATTAAAGATCTCAGAAAGTTCAGTGACACAGTTTACCTCTTGAAGTCTAATTTTCTAAGAGTTTTAGCCAGAAAAAAAAAAAAAAAGATTGAACAATCAGGAATGGATTACCCTCCCTTGCCTCAAGGCACTTCTGTGGGATTTCTGGGGATTCTAGGAGCACCCTGAAAGAATCACCAGGCCCTGGGTTGACCTGCCCAGAAAGCAGCGAGGTGGGTCTGTTAAAACAACATGTAAATAAGCAACAATAACAAAACTGGGTAGACATGCTTATAACATCTAGGGAATGAAGAGGTCAAGAGTACAACAGATTATATGGTGGTAGGCTGAGAGGTGGGCTGGTAAGGACAGTGCTGACTTGTGACATGACAGCCCTAGGGGCAGACTCAGATGTACTTGAGTACTCAGATGTACTTGAAGTAGGCTGACCTTGGTTCATGAAAGGGCCCCCACATCCTTAGCTTTTCCTATGGCTCATATTCTAAACTGAGTGTTGGCTGGGGAGGAAATTGATATAGGACTTTCAAAACACAGACACATGGGGTGCCTAGGTGGCTCAGTCAGTTGAGCATCTGACTCTTGCTTTCGGTTCAGGTCAAGATCTCACAGTTTGTAAGTTCGAGCCCCACGTTGGGCTCTGTGCTGGCAGTGTGGAGCCTGCTTGGGATTCTCTCTCTCTACCACTGTCTCTCTGTGCCCCTCCTGCCCTCTCTCTCAATCTTTCAAAACAAATAAACATTAAAAAAAATTTTAAACACACACACATGTTAAACACACAGAGTTACTGTGGGAGACCCAACAATTATTCTAGAGATTTTCAACTAATTCTAAAAACCCTTATTTTGGAATTGCAATCAGAGCCAGATAATGAGCCACCAAAGAGGGTCACAGATTCTTGAACTTAGAATTTTCCAGTTGGAAGGGAATCTTGTTCAATGCTTTAATTTCCCAATGAGGTTGCAAAGCTGACAAAGACCAAGGTGACTTGGTCAAGGCCCCTCATAACAGAGTTGAGACAAGGCTCTTGGGGCTGGACAGCTAATATATTGCAGTTTCTGGAGGCACCACTTCTTCCTTCTCTGTTCTAATATTGTTTTTTGTTTTTTTGGGTTTTTTTTTTTTTTTTTTAAGTAGTCTCATGTCATCCTGTTTTGGTCTAGATGGCACTTGTCAGCATCATGCAAGCCCTATATTTACAAAATAGGATCCTCAAGGTGATCTTGGGAAAGTGCTATGAGTGTTTCTAAAAATGAAGTGGTAATGATTCTTAAAGGTAATATATGTTTATGGTATAAAATTCCAAAAGCACAAAAGAGGGCATGCAGTGAAGAGTATGTGTCACTCCTGCCCCCGCCCCCCACTGGTCCAGCTGTTTTAAAAGAAACCCTGTGACCTTTCAGCAGGCACTTTCACAAATGCATTCATTTGGCCATTAACACAGTATAACTGGACCCCCATCCCCTTAGCAGACAAAACTGCAAAGACCTCATGTGTCATTGAATGGGCAGCTCTGAGTGCTGGATGACCAAGAAATATACTTCTCTTTCCACCTGGTCCCCATCTTCACCTACCCAAGTCCTCTAAGGCCAGGTCAAGCGTAGTCTCCTCTGGCATGTCTGGCTGCTCCAATGCACGCTCTCTGTCCTTTGCACCCTCCAGCCCTCTGGCCTTTCTCATATACTCCTTGTGGACAGAACACATGTCCCTATTCAACAGAATGCTCCTTGAGGTATGGGACCCTGGCCGATGCACTGGGGTAGGGGTGGGGATTTCCTGTTACTGCTCTTTACTGAGGAAATTGATCAATAAATGGCTGTATGTTCATTCATTCAACTCCTTGAGCCCTAATGTATGTCAGGTAACATGGCAGACACTGATAAATGAAACAATCTGGAGGGGAAGACAAACCAACAAACAATACCAATAGTTAAATGTAATTGTGTGAGGTGCTACAAAGAAGTACAGACTTCACTGAAAGCATACAACAGGGAGCAGAGATGGTCAGACAAAACTTCTCTGAGAAGTGCAACCATATTGTATTGAATCTAAAACGCAGTGGTTTGGGGGCACCTGGGTGACTCAGTTGGCTAAGTGTCTGACTCTTGGTCTCAGCTCAGGTCTTGATCTTGGGGTTGTCCGTTCAGGACCCACGTTAGACCCCATGTTGGGCTCTGCATTGGGCATGAAGCCTATTTTAAAAAAGAATGGGATAGTTTCTAAGACTATCTAAGATAACATTGTTATCTACCCCTAAAGGAGGAAAATATTGCCAATCAAATTAGGGCTTAATCCTTTTCCACTTAGAATTTTTACTTCTACTTATCAAAAGGACCCTTTTAGACTTTAGACATAGATTTTTTGTGTGTATCACTTTGCACATACATTAAAAGGAACACATAAGCACAATAAATTGATTGAATTTCTTCCTAACCTCGGTTCTTCAGTTTCTGAGTCTCACTCTTCTGAATCACTTTTCAACTGAGCTCGTCAGTGTCTGTTTATGACCATGCTGTATCACGCTCCACCTTCCAGAGCGTTGGTAATACACAGCTGGCTGCTGTCTCTGGGATTTTCATCCATGCCGCTGATAACCATTCTGCCAGTGTGGATGCTGCCACTTTCTTGATCTTACCAGAGGTGTCAATGGAGTGTGTTTTAGACAACCTGGACTCATATTTCTTCTGTGGGTGGTTCTGAATGGTTTCAATTCAGTTCAGTTGTCCATTCATGCCATGGGGATGACAACCAAATGCATTCATGTGTAGGCAATGACAATGATGTCAAGGCAACAACAATTTTAAGACCCACCTCAATTTCAGAGATGAAAAAATATATGTCTTGAAATAGATGAAGATCATTCACAAGAAGTCTGGGAGTAAGCGGGTACTGTCATTATTCCGGTGAGTCAGAGATGTCAGGGCTCTAAATGGATGTCTCTGTGAGTCACCTAGTCACAAGATGGCAGTTCCACCACAGTCAAAAGTAGGAGACAGGGAGCAGGTTCAGGCCTTTCTCCTGCATTTTGGGGAAAGAAATGCCTTTCCCAGAAATCCCTTAGCAAATTTCCCTTACCTCCCATTGGCCAGAATTGAACCACATAGCCATCCATAGCTACAAGGGAGATTGGGAAATCTGTTTTTTTTTTTCTTTTTTTCATTGTGTCAAGAATGGGGTTGGGAGTGACTTTTGGATGGTCAACTAACAGTATATCCTAGTGTGGTCAAATTCATTGGAGATACAGTGAGTTAACCTGAAACAGTATAGGACTCTTTAAAGGTTTTAATGTGGTGATGTGGCTCATTGAATTATGGAGAATGTGGTTTTAAGCTTTAACAAACTTAGGGGATCCAAATTTATATTCCCAAATAAGGAACCCAGTTTTGCAGAGTACCAGTGAACAATTCTTGATTGTTCCCAGAATAATAAAATGGACGTTCTCCAGAGCAGAGCCAAAGTGGCAGGGTGGATTGGGGTTTGTGGAAAATGAATGGAAATGAGGTTTTGAGAGGAGACGGAGACGGGCTGAGAGGTTTACAAATGAGAGAGCCATATTAATTCTAACCACCTCAGAATGTTTTGACAGATAAAGGCTAATTTGTTTTCAAGATCCTTGTGCCCATGCTGCTATGATTTCGTCTGAGTCAGGACTGTGTTGATACAGAGCTATTATTATCCCCTTTTCTTTGCTAACCTCTGCCACTTCCAGTCTTCATGATGTTAGTGATATTGGAGCTAGGCTGGCTTGGCTTCTGGGAGTGGACTTGAGTGCTTTGCTGAAAAGGACATGTATGGTGCCTGTTGCTGCTTGCTCTCGGATACATTGCTGAACATTGGCAGGAGCTGGCAGGCACATTGATGGACTTAGTCCCTGACCATTTATTTGGGCTTGGGCTCATGAAGCCCCTCCTTGTCCTTTTGGCCGGATGTCGTCTTTTTATTTTTTATTTCAACAGCAACTCGTGTGTCTCAGGCAGCATATCATCCTCATGCTCATCATCACCACCATCATCACCATCATCATAGTTGGCATTTTTTGAACGCTTACCATGCATTGGGCTTTATACTATCGTATGGACATAATCTCATGTAATCCTCACTATATCTTGCCATGTGGATGCTCCTTAGCAGAGGAGAATATTGAGGTGGAGAGAGGTTAAGGTCACCCAGCTCTTAGTGATAGGACTGTAATTTGACTCTAGGTCTGACTCCAGAACCATTGCTCTTAATTGTCACTTTGTGGAGCTTCTGGTGTGGCACAAGCTGTGTGGTTATTTGTACATTTGCCTTTTTACATTTTGTCAGAAATCGAACTCTATTTTTGGTATTTCCTAATAACACCTAGCATAGTGTCTTGGCCAGAGAACATCCTTGATAAATAATTGTTGAACAAAAGTGACTGAATGGGAGGACGACTGAAAGTGAACCACTGGGTAGCCTTTCTGAGTGTGAACCTGACACTGAATTACCCCATTGTCATTGTCAATATTTCCTGCCTCTTTTCAGAACTCATTTTTGTTCCTTAGCCCTCTCATTTCTAAAAAAAATTTTTTAATGTTTATTTATTTTTTAGATTGGGGGAAGGGGCAGACAGAGCAGGAGACACAGAATTTGAAGCAGGCTCCAGGCTCTGAGCTGTCAGCCCAGAGCCCAACGTGGGGCTCGAACTCATGGATCACGAAATCACGACCTGAGCTGAAGTCAGACACTTTAACCATCTGAGCCACCCAGGCGCCCCTCTAAATTCTAGATGTCACCTTAAGTGCTTCTGAGTTAAATAATCATAGATCATTGGCTGATAGCTTTGGAGGGGATTATACTGGGCAGCTAGTCTCACCTCATTTTCATGGCACAGACAACCCAGCTGTTAATGTCTAGAAGGTGAGGCCTCAGACCCTTTGGCCACCATCAGACATCAGAGGGGTGTCTGGGGGTGATTTCCATCTCTTTTTTTTTAACATAAAACACTCCTTTGTCTGGATTTATAATTCTGATCGTATATATCTGATTATTTAAATAGTTTTCTTTTTGCTCTTAGTTTCCTAGAGACGTTTTTAGATCTTTGGTATGTTGAGAACTTATCTTTTTCATATTTTAATGCATCTTTGTTTTATTCTGACATTTCTTCTAGACCTGTCTGCAAGCTCCTTTTGTTTTCCCCCTTCCCTCTAACTAACTCATTCTGCATTTGCATTTGCTCCTTTATCTAACTGGCCCTTTGACTAGTCACTTCTATGAACTGCGGTGCTTTGCTGGCCATTTTCATTGGTTTTTTTTTTTTTTTTTCCTTAAGTAAAATGAAAAAAGTCCTCCAACCCCTTTGCCATGTTGTGGCCCTTGTTTGTTTTATTAAACCCACCCCCAACCCAGAGCCCTCTTGTTGGCTGTTCCCACCTATTTTGCGCTGATTTGTTGGTTCTATTATATCTGTTGTGTCTTACTGTTCCCAAGTAGTCCAGCCCTCTAGGACCACTTTCCCTTCATTATCCTAATAAAATACCTCCTCTGCTGTCCTCTGCTGTCCCGTGTACCTGTGGGAAGTCTGCACGCCCTCCAGTATTTCTGAAGATGCCCAACTTCATTGATTTGCTTGGTGGTTACTTGCCTGTCACCTTTTGCTCAAATCCCAACCCAATTCTCAATTAACCCCAGTCTCCTACCAGCCCCCAGCCCCCTCTCAAGTTCCTTCTCCTCCAAACACAAGGTCCCTCTCCAGCCCCCGAGGCACCCCTAAGGCAATGCCCCCTCCCTGAGCCTTCATTATGATCCTTTTCACTGTGACACAGATTCTCTCATCCAGACAGCAAGGACCTTCCCTTTCATAAGTATAATGGATTGATCTCCCGCTTTCCTAAACAAAAGAACAGTTTTCCCCTGAGATGAATTCTGTGACTCTCTCAGAATATGAAATGGTTACAGTCAGCAGGTTTTTGTTTTTTTTTAATGTCATGTTTTTTCTTTCCTGATTCATTACCTTTTGGGTATTTTATGAAGCTCAAATGCAAGAGTGGAAACAAATGTGCCTCATAAACAGTAACATGAACAGATAAAAGAAGTTGCTGTTGTCATACATTTTTTAAAAAATACCAGCTGATTTTTATTTCCTTTGAAAAGTGTAAGGACTGAGCACATCGATTATTAGGTTTTGATTTTTCTGACCAGATTCTTGTGTACTGGAAACTGAGCAAAAATGTGGCTATGTAGGGACTTTTATTTATGTAAAGCCAGAGAAGCAGCAGACAGCCCCTCAAGAGTAGGAACTGTAGGTCGCAGTCATTTCCTCCGCCCTGGGTCTGTTTGTGGCTCTAGCTCATCATGCGATGTGGGCATCTGAAGGAGAAGGAGGGGCGCCTGGGTGGCTCAGTCAGTTAAGCGTCTGACTTCTGCTCAGGCCATGATTCCGTGGTCCATGTGTTCGAGCCCCCCATCGAGCTCTGTGCTGACAGCTCAGAGCCTGGAGCCTGCTTTGGCTTCTGTGTCTCCCACTCTCTGCCCTTCTCCCCTCGCCCCCCCACCCCCACCCCTCGCCACGCTCTGTCTCTCTCTCCTTCAAAAATAAACATTAAAAAAAAATTTTAAATGAAGGAGAAGGAGCCAGGAGCCAGAGGCACGATGGCTGAGACCCACAGGAGGCCCTGGAATATTCCAGGCCTTGCTCCTCTCAGTGTTTCCAGCCAGTACACCAGGCACCTGCCCCTCTGCAGAGTCCTTCCAGGTCTTGAGTTTCACCTTGCCGACTGTCAGAACTTCCTCTTGGCCTCTGTTGTGTCTGCACTCCCCTCACCCCCACTACTGCCTGTGGTCTGTGGGGCAGGCCTCTGACGTGTGCCCCCTTCCTGTGTTGTATCCAGGGACAGGGTGCCTTATCGGAGAGACTCCGGAGCTTCAGCATGCAGGACCTCACCACCATCCGGGGTGACGGTGCCCCTGCCCCCTCCAGCCCCCCCCCACAGGGGTCTGGGCGAGCCAGCGGCAAACATGGCCAGCCTAAGATGTCCAGGAGTGCTTCTGAGAGCGCCGGCAGCTCAGGTAGGTATCATCTCACTTTTCATCTTTTCCAGTTCACAGGCCTTGCTTTCACGGAGAGAGGCCCCGTCCACCATGTGGCACATAACCCGGAGTAGCCATCAACACAGATGTCCATCAGATCGTGCCAGGACAGCCAAGAGGCAGAGCACCATTCTGGCCAGGATGCGAGGCTGGCCTGGGGACTCTGACAGGGGCCAGGGTTAGGCCTCCTGCATCAAAGGGTTCTGCCTCTTCCATCTGATTATCGAAGGGCTGGGGGTGGGTGGAGAACAGTGCGTGAACCAAGCCTGGAGGCAACACGCACAGCTGGACGTGGGTCAAGACAGCTTTCTCTGTTCTCTTCCTCTCCGACCTTATACTCCTAGGAGGGCTTACCTGTCTTGACTACCTGAGTGTCTCCTCCTGCCCACCCAGGGCTTGTGGCTCCTGTGGTTCCTTTTCCCTGCATGAATGTTTCCTGTCACTCTACCATCGGCTCCCGTCCCTGTGCCCCCGTTCACCACGCACACCCTCAGTCCCTACATGCCAAAGACCACACTAGCTCTGAGATCTAACTCCTGCAGAGGCCACAGCTTTATGGAAACCACATCTGTTCCCGATGTCTACCTCTGGTTGTCAAGTGCCTGGCATCAGGTTCCCTGTATTAGGCTTGACCTGGGGACCTTGTTAGACATGCAGAGTCCTGGGCCCATCCCCAGAGGATTCAATAAATCTGGGATGAGACCCATATATGGTGGTGTTGAGGTGCAGCCCCCTTTGGGACCCACTGATGTCTGATCCATTAGTGGGTTTCAGGCTTATGGAGGGTAGGGGCATGGATTAGGGGCTAGGGAGCTGGGCCAGGACTCATATTTTCCCAGGCCATTCCTTGGAGAGATTCCAGGGACCTTGGCTCTCAGGAGCTGAGCACTGCTGCTGCCAGCAGAGGGTTAATGGTGAAAAGGGGTATAGGGCACAGTTCTGGATCGCCACCTCTACTCCTCACCCTTGGCGGAACATTGAGCCTCGAGGATGGGAACTGGACCACCCTTTTGGAGTCTCTGGCTGTGACATGTGCCTGGTGGCTGCCCTGCTCTTAAACAGGCTGTGAGGTGCACCCTGCAGGGGGCATCTTGACCCTGAGCCTCGAAGACCCCACCTGGCTTTTAGGGGTCTTGGACAGGGATGGGAAAGAAGGAGTCCCGTGGCCGCCCTGGGAATAATGGCTCATATTCCCTGCCAGGGAAGGGAGACCAGCTTAGAGGCAGGCCAGGTGTCCATCAGTTTCCTCCTGGGTGTTCCCGCTCATCAGAACACCCCACTTCACCCTGGCCCCAGGTTTGAACATTGTGGCTTCTCTCTGAGGGGAGATGTTTTAACTCTGGCAAGGTTGGAAAGGTAGACGCTTGGCTGTAAGGGTGAGGATCACCTCACGGAGGGGCTATCTCCTGAGTGAACTCTCCCTCAGGAGAATTTAGAATGCAATCCCAAAAGTCCAGGCAGGAAGAGACCTCAGGGATCATTCAGTCTAATCCTCAGATGTTACCAATAAAGAGACCAAGGCCCAGGCAAGGGAACTGTCTCCAGGGTCACCCATGGACTGGCATTCTCCTGTGGCCTCCTTACTCCTGGGATGGTGCTCTCTGTTTGCACACCCCTTGACCATCTAGGTTTCCTTGAGCATCTACAACTTCTGATCTGTTGGGCACTGTTTCAGGAATAGAAATGTGAAATGGAATTAGGTATCACCTCCACCTTTGGTCAGCTCCTTGGCCACAGAGCCTCAAGTGAAAACTGTTATTTGGAAGAAAAACAGGCCCCAATTCTGTGAGGCTTAAAGGGTAGAGCAAGAACCAATGAGATAAAATTGGGTAAAGTTCTAAGAGGGTAGCTGCTTACTAGCTGTGTGACCTGGGCAAGCTCTTGCCCTCTCTGAACCTCAGATTCCTTATCTGTTCACAAGGAATGACAATACCTACTTGGAGGACTGTTGTGAGGATTTGAATAAAATAATCCACATAAATGTGCTTAGGATCATGCCCGCAGTCTACATAGTAGCTGGTGCTGTTGTTCCTGTTGTTATCTAACTCACCTATGAAAGCACTTTCTCATATGAAAGTGTCCAGGAGAGAAGTAGGCTGCCTTGTGAGGTAGTAAGGTCCCTGACATTGGAAGGGCCCGAACCAAAGTTGAATGGTCATGCACCGGGGCTCTAGGGAGGTCTTCCTGCAGGAAAGTGAGAAGTCTGGTGAGGTCTGAAGGCGATGGGAAGTGTCTCCTGGGCTTTGAACATTTTCCCAGACCAGCACTAAGTAGAAACGGTTTGGGATGCTTTGTTTTGGCACTGGCCCTGCAGCCTTCCATTGGCAGTGATGCCCTCTGCCGGTGGAGCAGCGAGCCTGTGGGGTCACCCTGGATGCAGGTGAGCAGGTAGAGTTCATGGAGAACCAGAGAACCTGCTGTGCTGCAACATGACCCTGCGCTGCCCCCTGCTCAGCCTGGGCCACAGCTCCTGTGATTCCAGGGGGCAGAGAAGGGAGGTGCTGACCCAGCAGGGAGGGCGGGGACCATGTGGCGCTCACTCCAGCTGTTCTGGGACCTAAAATAAAAGTCCTCTCAGAATGAAAGACGGGTGAAAGATGACCCAGGACCTGGGCATGGGTGGGGCAAAAGCACCCAGATCAGAGGCTCTGGGGCAGTTGGGGGTCCATGTGCCTGGCAGAAAGTCTGACAAAGGAGACCCAGCTGCAAGGGTTTGTATGCCCTCCCTACCCGCTATGTGGGCCTTGGACACTGGGCGTGGTGAGGTAGGGCCTGAGTCTGGGCTTCCGTCCTGGCAGGGCGACAGCAGGCCTGTGCAGAGCAGTGCAAGTGAGGCACATGTTGCCAAGCAGCTACCACGTTTGTCCCCACTAACCTATGTTCGGCCTCCGAACCTTTCTCAGAATGACACCCCAGGTGGTCACTACCGGGGAATTTGACCTTGGCATGGAAGATGAGCCCTGTTCCCTTCAGCTTTCTCCTCCGGAAAATGGGCACCATAGTCCCTACTCAGCCTGTGTCTTGGGCTTGTGAGGAGAGCAAACAAGAGAATTTGCAAACCCTGGACAGGTGGCAGTTGTTGAAGGCTGTCTGGGGGTGGATAGGTCAGAGGTGGTGGCTGGACCCCAGGGAGCTGTATGGCAGCAGTGGTTAAAATGTACATACAATGTACAATATGTTCTTGAAACCATGATGCCAGTGGGAAAATGTACAAAACAGTGAGATATAATGTAACAATATATGTAAAATAAAAATACATGCCCACGGTGTAAAATAACAATATGGAATTTGCAGAAACATATCGCCCTCCCTACAGAATCTTAGACACCATTTATTGGAAGTCTGGCATTGAACCCCAGGAAGAGTGGAGGTGGTGTTAAAAGAATGATCCATGCTTCCCATGAACTTGGAGACACTCAGTCAACTTGTATTTAGTAAGCACCTACTGTATACCAAGGCCCACATGTGCACCAAGACCAGTGGAGTGTACAAGGCAACAGTCACTTAGGCCTTTGACCGAGTGACTGATACCAAGCAATCTGGGGAGTCAGAGGTCAGTCTGAGAAGGGTTTCTGGAAATCCTTCTGAACTGGAAGGCATAGAGTGGAGGGGTGTGTGAGCAGGTGCGGTTAGAATTATTTCTCAGAGGATATAAGGACTGACCTGTGTGGGCCGGGCAAGGGCATTTTCTAGCACCTGAGGGGAAGCTGAGTCTAGAATGATCTCCTCCCCCACCTTGGTGTCTCTACAGAGACCCGCATTCCCAGGGCCCTTATATTGAACATACTGGAATCCCCACACCTCACTGGGGCCTCCCTGTTTGCTGGGGCTGGTTCCCATTGAGTAACGGGTGTCACTGATGATGTCCCCCATCCCCACAGTGTGTACCTGCTGCTCTACCTGCAGGACCCGGAAAGGTGAGTAAGCAGCCAGCCTCTGTGCAGCGTGCTGGACTCTCGCCTCAGGAGGAGGTTCTAACCATAAGCTGGCGCCTGACCGTGGGGCTCCCTTTCAGCTGCATAGTCTTGGGCGGCAGCAGGGGGCGGGGGGGGGCAGGAGTCAGGAGGCCGACCCCCTGAAATGACAAACCTGTGTTATCTTACAGTGTCTGCAGGCTAGGAATTCAGGAGCCTCTTAACCTGGTGGTTTGGCTCAGGGCCTGTGAACAGGCGTAGTCAAGATGTCGGCCGGAGCTGCAGTCACATAAAGGCTTGACTGAGCCTGGAGGATCCACTTCTAAGATAGCTCTCTTGTGGCTACTGGCTGCAGACTCAGATCCTCTTACCACATGGGTCTCTCTGGGGCTGCTTGAGTGTCCTTACGACATGGCAGCTGGCTTCACCCAGAGTGAGTGATCCAACAGAGAGAGGGCATGCAGGAAGCCACAGTATCTTTTAGGACCTAGTCTTTGAAGTCACCTCTGCCTTCTTCTGTTTGTTGGAAGTGAGTCATTAGGTCCAGCCCATGCTCAAAGGGAGGGGAATTAATCTCCACCTCATGAAGGGAGGAGTATCAAAAAATGTGTGGAGATATTTTAAAACTGCCACAGAGTCATATTGTGCTGTGGGTGATGAGGACACAGGAACTTACCCAGGTCCTCTGAAGCGATGAAGCCTTGTAGTCCCAGGGGTTTTGGTCCAGGTGCAGCCAAGGGAGCCCTGGTCCTGCTTTGCCACTTACTAGCTCTGTAACTGTGCGTGAACCACCTAACCAACCTGAGCCTCGGTTTCCACAACTTAAAGTAGAGATAAAGGTCCTGCTTCCCCACCTGACTGCGTGGTTGTGAAAATGTCTGTGAAAAAGGCTTTTTATTATAGCCGGGAGCAGCCAGAAAGCCTCCGGGAGAGGGGATGAGCCTGGGGTCTCCCAGTGCGGCTGCCCTCCCTGTGAGCGAACGATGGCTGGGTGCAGCCATGGCCGCCCGCCCGCGGTTGGCCGTGTTCTCTCCTGCCCTGCTCCTGCTGCTTCCCTAACCTTGACTAGACACATGAGGGACTGGGGATGGTGCTGGACAGACCCAGCTCCCCCTTCACCTGCCATGGAGGGCGCCCCTCCAAGGAGAATCTGCCTTTGGCTCTGAAGGTAAAAAGGCCACCCCATCTGCAGCTGCTGGCTGGCATGGGGCGGGGGGGGGCGGTAGGCGGGAGGAGGCAGGCACGGCACCCACCACTGCCTGTGCAACTAGCACTGGGGCTGCAGAGGCGTGGCCGTCCCTCCTGCAGTGGTGGGAGTAGAGGACATGAGCTGCATTTAAGAAGTGTCCTCTTTCCCCTTCATTTCTTCATTTGTAAGGCTTCTCGACACTAAGGCTTTTAAAAGTCTATATAAGACCTGGGGGTTTTGGAGACCATAAACCCAATGTGAACCGACTGTCAAAGGAGTTCTGAGCAGGGTGACAGTGGAGACCAGTGTGCTAACCTGGCTGTAACTCAGACCAGCTCTGTGTCCCTCAGGGGCCTCCTGGTCCACATCAGATACAGAGGGATGTATATGTATATGTATATGTATATGTATATGTATATATACATATGTATATGGCTCAAATGATTATGTCGTACACCTAAACCTAACATGATGTCATGTTATATCTCAGTTTTCAAAAAGAAGAAACAAACGGAGGGGCTGCATTCCAGTGCTAGAGGCTAATGCTTGGACCTGGTGGACCTACTGGTTGTTGGGGAACAACCCCGAGCGGGGTCCCAGAGGCCTCAGGCGACTGTGGTTATTTCTAACTATTGACCAATTTTGAGTTTGTAAATTCCTCGAGCCATTCTGAAAGCCTCTAGTTCTGGGATATTACCACCTGGAGGACCAGGGAGACTACAGCTGCCTTCCCCTCCACTCTTTCCTCATGGGACTACTCTGCGCTGTTCCCTGGGAAGCCCTCACCTCTTGTGACCCCTGACGGTTTCCAAATCAGAGGCTGCGTTTCCAGTGCATTTAAATAGAATTGCAGTTGACTGTAGGCATTTGAGTTTGCTCTCCCCAGGAGCGGTGAGGATGGGGGTGTTGGGGAGTGGGCAGCAGGCGGGGCTGGGTGGGGGCCTTGGGCTGGGGTGGCCCTGCTCAGAGCTGTGATCTGGGAGCCTTTGCCCCAGCCCTCCCTTTCTCAGGCCCTCTTAACACCCAGTGCCCCGGAGTTGTCCCCCACTTCCCAGTCTCCCTAAGGTCTGCTTGCAAGATGAGCTCCGTCCGTCTGTGAGAGTGGGAAAGTCCCTCAGCTCTTCAGGGCTCGGCCCCCTCCTCCATAAAGTGTGGCCATCTCTGCAAGTGATGGGTGCCCGGTGTGAGGTGTCAGCAAATGGTGTTGGGGGACTGGAGGCCAGCTCTCCGGCAATGATGCCGTGGGAGAGGGTTTCACGGGGTCACAGACACTTTGGTCACAGAGCCCCTCCTGGTCCCTTGAGATGATTTTCATCTGTGCATCTCAGAGCCCACAAGAATATTCTCTCCCCACTTCAGCTCCATTCCTGCCCTTCTGTCAGCCATTTCCCTGTTGTTTCCTGCACGGGTCTCTTTCTATTAATCTCTCTCCTTCCCGCCCGACAGCTCTTTCCTGTCCCTTTTCTCCCTACCTGCCCTGATGTAATGTAGAACTGAAGTTTGTATTACTGCTTGGAGTTAGTCGTAAAGATGGATTTTTTCCCCTTTAAAATAGAAAAATCAAGTGTGCGGGGCCTCATTTTAAAAAAGCAAAGTCATGCCTTGTATTCCTCCTACTGAAAGAGAGAGAGAATTGCATTTTCCCAGAGTGGCCCCAGGCAGCGCGTTTCCTCAGACAGCAGCAGTGGCTGTGTGAGGTTTAGAGTGTGGGAAACGAGTGAGTGTATGTCTGTGCGTGGATCTGTGCGTATGCACGCACGCTTGCACGTGTGTGTGAGTATCCTCCCCAGAGACCCTTCCCTAACAGAATATTGTTTTCTTTCTCCTCGGTGGCTGTCGGGGATGCGGATGTAAGTGTTCCAGACGGGTGTGCCCTCCTTCAACACGTTTGCTGACTTCCATTAATGGCTCCCACTAACGTGTGCTGTGTGGGATGTGTTTGCTAACCTGGTGGTTAACAATCTGGGGGTGTTTTGGCACTATGGGGGTGGGGAAGCCTTGGGCTCCGTGCATACACATCTACTCAGGCCTCCAAGGGCTCTGAGACTCAGCCAGTTTCTTCCTCGCCCCCTGCCCCCCCCCCCCCCAGCAGAGAGCTGCGTGCCAGCCCGCTGTGGTCCTGCTGACACGTTCACTCTTATCGAACGTCAGGCAAGGCCGCGGAAGGCAGCAGGGACTCCTGTCCTTTCCTAGAGGCTGCCCAGCCTTGGGCACCAGGGTGGCAGCTTTGCAGGCTCAAGGTCTTGGCTGCCATCACCTAAGGTTTAGAGGTGGTTGCTGTGGCCATGAACTTCAGTGAGAGTCACTCCCCACACAGGTTGTCTCTGGGTCTTAAGGAGTGGATAGCAACAGCACAGGGAAAGCCCTGGACCAAAATTTGGAGGGAACCCCATGTGCAGAGGCACAGACTCCAACCAGTCCCCAGGCCCACATCCAGGATGCAGTTTTGTGTTGAGGCAGACCTGGCCAGGCTGCTTCTGCGGTTTCTGTCCTGGTCTGAGGCCTTTTGGCCCTGGGCAGGACTGTTTCTTTTTCCTCCTGTCAGGCAAGAGGTATCTGTGTCCTGAAGGAATTTCTCTGTGGATGGGTGTCAAGGTCTGACTGGGGATGAGACCTAAGCTCTCAGATGATGCCTGTATTCCACCTGCTTTAGTGGATGGGCAGCCACTGGGTGCCCAGCCCTGCATCAGTGTTCAGAGGCACCGAGGATCGGCCACGGTCCCCAAAGCTCAAGATGCTTTCTGTCAGGCTGAGGCAGACAGAATGAGGCCGATACGAGAACCCGGGCACGCACCGCAAGTCATGTGGTACAGATGCCACGTGCAGTTGTGGTCGTAGGGTGAGGAGGCCAGGGAGGGCTCCCTGGAGTTGCCAGCCTTCATGTTCAACAGAGTCCTGAGGGTGCAGCTGATTTGGGCAAGGGAAGAAGGGCCCAGAGGACAACCTGACCCCACCCCACCCCCCAAGCTGGGGGATGCACAGAGCAAAAGAATCAAAGGAAGGTTAACAACCTCCATCTTGGCCCTTACCAAGGAGCTGTCAGAGCAGGGCATTCCCAGCCTACAATTCTGCTTTGCAATTTGTGGTGAAGACAAACGAGCAACCGAGCTCTCATGCTGCCTCCTGCTGGCTGTTGGGAATACAGCAGCAGTACCTGGAAAAGCTGCCCGAGATTAAGGTCTGTTGTGAGTTTTGCTTCACCCACACCTGGTGCTCATATAGTCGAGTGAGTTCTGTGTTGATGGAGAGAACACATTGATGGCTATGTTTTTAGGAGTAGGAGCAGGGTGTTCCAGAAAGAGGTCCGTTTTTTTGTTTTTTTTTTTTTCCTGCAGGCCTTAGGGCTGTTGATTGGATGATCTGAGGGCCCCATACATCTGCAGTCTGTGATTCTAGGTAAAAACAATATATGAAACCTAGAAGGATATGTCTTTGAGTGTCAGATAAGCCAGGTATGGGCAGGAAATAGGAGGACATTGAATATGCTTAAGGATTGAACATTTAAAAAAAAACCTGTGCATTCCATGACATGAATTAATTCTGGAGTTTTTCCTGTGGATTTAGCCAAGGCAGATTAAAACAGGAATCTTGCTGTCATTCTGGAGGGAAGGGTATTCCTAGATTCTCTTTCCACTAGGCTTCTTTGTTTCTTTAGGACTTGGCCTTTGAAATGAACCATCTACATAACTTCACTTAAGGTTCTCTCTTAAGGCTTCCTGGCATTTGACATCCTGTCTTGAAGAACACGTGAGCTGAGTATGCAGTTATAATGCACTGTCAACAGGGCTCGTCTGTGTAAGAGAGGGAGCTCTAGTCCCCTCTTCAGATCACCGCACTGATCCGTTCTAGAGGGGATTCTTCCCCTGAGCACTCTTTGGTGTGGCGTCACATGTCCAAGCTGCAGGGTTTGACACCTCTCAGTTAAGGTAGCATCTTCCTTGTCCCAGGGCAGCGGTGCCCCCACCTCCCTTGGCAGCTTATCGGTTCTGCTCACCAGCTTATCAGGTTCCGGAGCCTGTGCTTGTTCCTGTGCACAGTGCCTGCCAGTCTCCAGTTGGAACCTCACAGTCGTGGACCGGCCTGCAGGGAGGCCTGGGGGATACTGGCTGCTTCTTCAGACACGGGGACCTCGGCTGTCCTAACAGGCATGGCTCGTCATGCTGTGTGCCTAACCTTGCCCTTGCCTGCCCTTCCTGGCTCCTTTCTCCGCTGATCCCTCCCTGCTGTACTTTGTCTCCTTTGTATAGATTGTAAATGGACATTAAGTGGTTGAGGGAGATGTGAATGAGGGTGGTGTGAAGGCCTGGGAGCCCCACGAGGTCCAAAACCCGTTGGCATTTTCGGACGAGGAGGAGGAAGATCTGCTGGATTTCATGTACAAGTATAAGGCGCCTCGAAAGACGGAGTTCCCCCTGGAGGTACACGGTGTCTGGGGCTGTGTGGTGGAGCATGTGTTTGCACAAGGGCCTTGCCCTGGAGACCTGGGGGGCCCAGGAGTGGCATCCCTTGGGGCACCCAGCACCTCCCAAGCGCCTGGGGTAGGAAGATCTCTCCCCATTAAACAGGACAGACCACTAGGTAGCATCCAGAGACTGGCCGAGGGGTGAAAAAGACTCTGCTCATTTTATTTAGAAATAGGAGAGGTGATCTAGCATTTAGAATAAAATTTAAAAATTTACAACTACTGGGACTCCTGGGTGGCTCAGTCGGTTGGGCATCCCACTTCGGCTCAGGTCATGATCTCGCAGTTCGTGGGTTCGAGCCCCATGTCGGGCTCCGTGCTGACAGCTCAGATCCTGGAGCCTGCTTCAGATTCCCAATCTCTCTCCCTGCCCGGCTCCTACTGTGTGTGTGTGTGTGTCTCTCTCTCTCTTGAAAATAAATAAACATTAAAAAACTTTTTAATAAAAATTTTAAGAAATCAAAAATTTACAACTACTAACATAAGATGATGTGGAAATGAAAAGCAACCCCAATGTGTGTTTTAGGGGAAGAAAATATGTTATTTGACAAGTTTTTGTAAATAAATCATGTTCGTCATCGTATCTTCAAGACACAGCAATAGTGCCTAGTATAAAGCCAATTATCGATAAAATGTTATTGAAAGGGCACAGCCCTCTAAAGCGACCTAAATCAAATATACTTAATAGATGTACTGTGGCCGGTTGTAGGTGTGGATGGAGTTTTGGCACCAGGAGGGCTAAGCCTAGAGCCTTGGGGCCTTGCTTTGTGATGTGGGTAGGGAGTCACCAGTCTTAGACTCAGGTGTGGAGCTGGCAGAATTGGGGACCCCCTAGCCTTCCTCTCTGCCCCTCACATCTCCTCTCCCATGCCCCATCTGCTAAATACTGTGGCCTGAAAGTCCATCTGAGGCAAGTTGGGAGTCCCCCTGTCCTCAGCGTAGGGACCCCATGAGACTTAGTTGAGGGGATGCATTGAAATGTTCTCCTACTCAAGCACCATGACCTATCGATCCCATTCAGACTAGGACCGTGGTTATTACCACTGAGTGTACACAGAATTCATCAGATTCCTTTCCAAGGGTGGGGCACATACGGATCAATTTTGAAGTTAGAGGTTTTGGTAAAAGATGTTCTCGCTCCAACACAGCCTGAGCCAACCCATGATAGGGGGAGGGGCTCAGCTCTCACATGGAAGGTGCCCAAAACATCATAGGGTCTAAGGGTTTTGCCATTTTGGTTTTGTTGTGTTAAAACGGCACAAGCTGCTTTACTGTTTACTTTAAACAGCCTAAGACAGGTTTCTAAAGGTAGGTTTCCCTGATTCCTCTTTTACTCTGAGTCCAGAGGTGGCCGGTCAACATTTCCTAGTCAAAATGGTGATGTGAGGGACTGGGGATGTGGAAGACCAGACCTTCCTATTTCCTGTTTTGTTCTCTCCCTTTCTCCCTCCTTCTCTTCTGTGTGCCTTCCAGGCACTGAGCTACTTACTGGGAAATGGCGAATGTGGACCTGCCCTCCAGAAGTTCACAGTGTGGAGGGGGAGACAGGGACCAGAGCAAACACACTCTGCCAAGGATGCAAAGTCCCCTGATGTCCTCTTGTGTGCAAAACACTAGGAGAACAAAGGTGGCCCTGGTTGTGTGTCACCTGGTTGTCTCCTCACTGGGCTGTGAGGAGAGGGGCTCAGGAGTGACTTTTGAGCTGGGTGCTAGAGAGGACAATAAACAGCAAGACAGAGAAGGAAGGGAAGGGCTTCAGGTCAGAAGGAACAGAGGTGTGGAAGGATGCCACAGCAAAAGTTAGTAGAGAGAAGTGGACAGAGACAAGGGTTGAGGGTAGCTTGGAGCCAGTTGTGTGACTGCACTCCCTCCTCCTCCCCTCCCCAACCCCCCCCCCCCCGGCCTTGAGTGCTATGCCAGGAGAAAAATTTCTTTTTCTTTCATTGTAGAAGGAATTTCTGTGATCTGTGTGTCCCATGGTAGGAGGGCTCCCTTGATAGTCATTTGTGGGGGAGATGAGGTGGACACCTTTATACTTAAGGACAGTGTTTCCTTTTGCTGTGTGGCTTGCTGTGCATTAAAAGATTTCACATCCAGAAAGAACACGGGAAACTTGGTGATGGAAATTTTTAGCACGTACCTAGAAATATGAGGCTGGTTCCCAAAGGAAATAACAAAGACAAGGGAAGAGTTAGGGAGGCGTTTCTCTCTGCTGAGTCACTTGTTAGGGTCATTTTGCTCCCAAGACTCAGGGACTTAGGGAGCATGAAGAGGGAGGGAGGTGCTCAGCTTCAGGATGCTGGGGTGTGACCCTGATTCCTGCTTAGGAGTGAGCCCTCCACCCAGCCAACTGTGTCACACAAGTGTTCGTGTACCAAAGGAGTTGTGTGTCTCAACACAAAACGCACACAGGTGCTCACCTCAAAAGGTTCCACGCAGGGGCACCTGGGTGGCTCAGTCGGTTAAGTGTCCGACTTCCACTCAGGTCATGATCTCACGGCTTGTGAGTTTGAGCCCTGCGTCAGGCTCTGTGCTGACAGCTCAGAGCCTGGAGCCTGCTTCAGATTCTGTGTCTCCCTCTCTCTGCCCCTCATCCACTTGTGCTCTGTCTCCCAAAAATAAATGTTCAAAAAAAAAATTTTTTTTTAAAGGTTCAATGCATACACCAAATTGAGGGACGCCTTTTTGTGTTTTCTCTGCCAGGCACCGCCTAGAGTCCTTCGATCCCGCTTTAGGAAGAAAAGTACCTCATCCTCAGCCACTGAAACCACGTGAGTGAGATGAGCCAACAGCACCGGACCCACAGAATGTTTCTTCTCTGCCTTAAAGAGCTAGTCACTAATAACATAGAAATCCGCAAGCTGGCGTGCTTTGAGTGTGCAGCCTCACAGACACAGCCTTTTCTCTCTCTCCTCTTACACTTTTAAGATTTTTATTTTCCTTTTCTTTATTTTGCTGGGGAGAGGCTAAAGGGAAAGGTAGCTTGTGTGTGGGGGTGGGGTGTGACCTTTAAGTCTTGAGGTTAGTAGTTTTCTGCAATTGGATTGTCAGCAGTGTGGTTTTAGAAATATAAGAGATCACCCTCACACTGCTGAGATGTACATTTGTAATTTATTTGTTGCATACTTCGTTTTTAGTCCTGTAAATGCAAACAAAGCAATTTTTTTAAACTTTTTTTGTTCTTGGTACTAATACTTTGGACTACGGTGTACATATTTATGGCTTTTGGCTTAATGTAATGGACTCGCAAGGGCTGCCAGAGGTTCTGATATGTAAGAAAACTACGAGATATGTAAAAAATTATTTTGATTCTAGAGAATGTCTCAGATGTGCTTATAAAGCTTCCAAATACAACTCCAGTAAAACAGCCCTTTTCCTGTAGGACGATGGTCCATATTCTTCAGATAGATGTTAAGTCAGTAGACCAGAGACGTTTAGAATGAAGAGACAATATTGTAATGACAGACACGAGTGTAATGAGGCCAGGGGAACAGCCCAGAATAAGAGAGGTCACAAGAAGCTTGTCTCCCCCTGGATTCTGGGTTAAGAGCTTCTGAATTTTGTCGAGGGATGTACCAATGGCTTAGGCAGGTGGCTCACCTTTGGTAAAACCTCCTGGGGATGTGAACTCACAGGGCTGTTGTGAGGAATCATTTTGAGTGTTCCATCAGTGCTTGACAAATGATTGTTTCTCCTTCATAGTAACCAGTTCTGTGACTTATTTCCCCAGGTAGAGGAGCCTATAATCTGAGCACTTGATCAAGAGAACAGTAAGCAAAAACCGACCAATCAACCCAAAACAAACCTAAAACTATGTTTCAGATATGCTGTCAAATACGTCTGAGACACCTGTCAAAATGCTGGGTTCTAGAAAGGTTTCAGAGGTTGAGATCTTTATGGACTGACTTGCTGCTCAGCTCCCTGGGCAGCTGTGGCTCACACCCTTCCCGGCTTGTGCAGAATGTGAACGAGAGAAGTCGCACTCATGGGCACTCCGCGTCTTACCAGACGTCTTATGCAAGCCGAGATCGCTTAGTATAATAGAGCACTAGCTAAGGGGACTCTCTACTTAGACTGAGAACTTCATCTGAAAAGAAGAATCTGGTTTACATAGCATTTCAGTCCGAGGTAGCTGCTCCCCACCCCCTTGGAGAGCTGAGCCTAAAATGTAGGACTTGTATATTTGTGCTTAGAGTTGGTGTTTTCTTTCAGTGTAATGCATGCAGTGGTCACAAACCAGTCACTTATAATACTTGGATTGTGTTTGTTCATAGATATGCCCTGAAGACTAGAGAATTAGTGTTATGTACCACATAGAACTTGCTGTCAACCGGCTATAAACAGGCCCAGTTAAAGACCGTCTCATTACTGAGCTACATACACCAACATATATCAGTAGTCTTTGCTGATGGCACACTGGCTGGACCTTAGCCACCCGAGAAAGGGTTTTACCTGAAGTTGATTGTTGCCAGATATGCACATTTAAATCCCTTCTTCCCACAATTCCTCTGAAGGTGAGTTTGTAATTTACAATGGGATTTAGGAAAACAAACCTAAAAGCAAATTTGTGGTTCAGAGGGCAAACGTAGGCTCTTTATGATCTTTCCCCCACACCCACCAATCCCTAAACCCACTAGGGAAGACAGAAAATCTAATTTCTTAAAGCTCATTGAATAGTTTCAGAGGAAAAATATATGCTTTAAATGTATTTACCTGTTAGTTGGGAGTACCCAGAATTACCAGAAACAGCTTAAGCAGCTTTTTAGCAGTGTTTTTTTCTTTTCTTTGCCAAAATAATAAATGCCTTTAGCAGCAGAGATCCTTCGTGAACAAACTATATTTTCACCATTTTACAATGTAAAGTTTTAACAAGTACAAGCTATCAAGTTTGCACTCAACTATGCCAAAAACAAGTTTGAAGCACTCTACTCTCAGACATGCTGTATTACTGCTCATTCAAGATTTAAAAAATTTAAAGGTATCCAAACTGCTGTCTTAATGTAAATGTAACTATTTTTCCTTCAAGTGTTGATTAGGGAGTTGGTTTCTCTCTTAAAAACACTCACTGTACAAATGAGAGCAGCTGTCATATTTCTGGCAAAATGTGTTTACTTATCCAACAAGCTGTATATTTGTGTATGGACTGACATAAAATGTGAATGCCTCCAAGTGTACATGTAGTGCTGTGGTGTTCTGTCTAGAGGATATAACTGAACGTTTTTAATTTCCTGATTTACAGACATAGGCTGTTTACAAAATGCTAGCTTGAAAGTCTGTAATTTTCATGTAATAACTTTTAGTTATTTGCCGTTGAGCACCTGTTCTGTTTCTGAGGTAAGATGGGGTGGTGTACTTATACACTAGAAAATGGAGTCATAATCCCTCCTGGCTTTGTGTGAATAGCTTGCTCACTTCACTGGCCTCTGAAATGTGTGTAAACTGTCCGTGTGTTTGTGATAACAGTGCTTGTCCACCATGACCACACCTGAGTATCTTCCTAGTCCTCGCCTTGCACAGTATTTGAAACGGCAAAGGATGTGCTTCATTCTCAAACGGCACACACTCAAAGAGCTGACGTTCTCGGTTGTGACTGTGCAGTTTCCCTAGTTTATTCCTGTAGTCCCTATAGAATGATCTGTGATAAAATAGTATACTGGACTGTGCATCAAAGGGATGTAAAATTACAGTATTCCAAAGGTTGAAGTTCTGCTGTTTTGTTACAATGCCTGATATATACCTTGAATAAAGTCTTAACGTTTTTCTTTTAAAAAACATCTTTGTAATGTCGAGCTTATGAGGGAAGAGAAAATACTTTAGAATGTTTATTTTTATTTTTTTTTTGAAAGAGAGAAAGCTTGAGTGGGGGGAGGGGCAGGGAGAGAGGGAGAGAGAGAATCTCAAGCAGTTTCCATGCTCAGCGCAGAGCCCAACATGGGGCTTGATCCCATCATCATGAGATCACGGCCTGAGCCAAAATCAAGAGTTGGGACGCTTAACCAACAGAGGCACCCAGGAGCCCCAGAAAGGGAAAATACTTTTTTAAAATGTGGAAGGTAGCAAGGATTTAGAAGCTGAGTGCTCAGTCATTAACTGGCCCGGTGCCTTGGCCCCATGCCTACTGCATAGAATTGTTGTGGGAAAAAAATTAAAATGGGTGTTTTGAAAAACAGTTGATCATGTAAATAGAAACCTGGTAGTATGTTTTACATTTTTAAAAGTCACTAGTGGAATCTGTGTGGCTATGAAAATAGAGCGGCTCATCTGGTAAGCAGTTTTAATTGTGCAAGCAGAAATTTGGTCTATCGTTTTCCTTCTTGGTACCTGTTCCCTCGCCTGCAAGTGAGGGAGTACATATGCAGGTCAGAAGAGGGTAGAATGTGCAGAGGAGCACTGAGTGACATGGGTGCTCTTAATACTGCTGCAGCCCTTGTCTTTAAAATATGAACAGGCTGGGGCAGCTGGGGGGCTCAGTTGGTTAAGCATCCAACTCTTGATTTCAGCCCAGGTCATGATCTCACAGTTCACGAGTTTGAGCCCCACATTAGGCTCTCCACTGTCAGTGCAGAGCCCACTTTGGATCCTCTGTCTCCCTCTCTCTGCCCTTCCCCAACTTGTACCCTCCCTCTCTCAAAAACAAACAATTTTTAAAAATCTTTAAAAAAAAAAAAAAAAAAAAAGGAACAGGTGGAGTACCTGGCTGGCTCAGTCGGTAGAACATATGACTCTTGATCCTGGGGTCCTGAGTTTGGGCCCCATGCTGGGTGCAAAGTTTACTTAAAAATATGAACAGCGTGCCTGGATGGCTCAGTTGGTTAAGCGTTCAACTCTTGATTTCGGCTCAGATCATGATCTCACAGTTCGTGGGTTCGAGCCCCACATCAGGCTCTGTGATGACAGCATAGAGCCTGCTTGGGATTCTCTCTCCCCGTCTCTCCCTCTCCCCCTCCCCTGCTCACATAGGCACGTGCACACGTTTTCTCTCTCTCAAAATAAACATTTAAAAAAAATGTGAACAGGCACATATAAGCTTTACTGGGTGGTCACAAAGACTTGAACACTTAAAATTTGAAACATCAAAATGCAACACTCATTTTCTTTGCATTTATAGTCTTATATTCTGTATGGTTGGCATGAGGGCTATAAAAGAAAGCAGCAGCAGATAAAGGACCACATTCAGAAGGCTGCAAGGAAGACAAAGAGGTGGAAAGAAAGGCTAAAACTCCATTCATTTATTCATTTATTGAGCCAAGTCCAATGGCAACAGAACTGAGATTAACCAGGTGAAGAACTGACAAATAACAGAAAAGCAAAGGCTGACTTGGTACAGTGTCATGAATAAGTATTTAGTATTTCTAGTGCTAGGTCATAGTCACTTAATTTAGATACAAATTTTCATGTTAAAAGACTCCAGGAAATGCATAGGATTCCAAGAAGTTAGACCTGTGGTTAGTCATAGGTTCTGTGACTTATTAGCTGTATTTTGGGTAATTTATTTAACCTTCTATAAGCTGGAGTTTCCTCAAATCTAAACCAGGGATTAAAAAGTATCTCCCTTGGTCACCTGGCTGGCTCAGTTGGAAGAGTGTGAGACTCTTGATCTGATGGTCGTGGTTTCTAGTCCCACAACAGGTGCAGAGATTACTAAAAAAATAAATAAACTTAAAGAAAAAACCTCCCCTGCAAAGTTGGAATGAGGATTCAGTTTTGTATTTATATGCCCATCCCTATGCTGGAACGCAGTTGGTATTCAATAAATTATACCTTCACATAAAGTTCGGTGCCATTTCAGTAGGCTCTTTAATGAAAGATGTTTGGTTGTCAGAGTATAAAATCAATGTCGATGATAAGCCCTGCTACCCATAAAACAAAAGTCATATACACGAAAAGTCCCTTTCTCCAAAATCACATGTGTGGCAGCCCTTACACCTCAGTCCGTGTCTGGATGCTGAGGTCTGGTTGCCGGTCCTGGTCTCTACCCCTCCTACCCTGGGTCTACGGGAAAAACCAAGGTGCTCTGAGGCCCCTATAACTGAGAGCTTTGTTGTCTGTATTTGCACTAACGAAGTCACAGAGGCAGTGGGAAAGTGGCCTCCTCCTCAACTTCTTCAGGTACCAGTTCCATCCTCCTACCAGGGGTGAGTGGAGGCGGGAGCTGGGTGGGTGAGAAGTGATGTGGAAACCTTGTAAGTGCTTAGATTCTGCCATGTCAGAAGCTACAAGAAAATGAAAACCCATCAAAACAGAATGCCACTGCACGCTGCAGTCTTACCTCATCTCCAATCAAATGTCTGCTCCTTATTAATTGGTCACATAAACAGACATACAGGTGGCCTTCTAGTTTTGGAACACTCTATTGTCACCCCTTTTCCTTTTAAGGAACATGCACTGGTTTCAAGACGTTCCTCTCATAATCCTAGCCTGACTTGCCACAGAATTTCAACTTGGTTATCTTTAACCTTATTCTATTAACAATAGAGAAACTTCATCTTATCATCAACTATTAAAGGATTTGAAGTAGTAATTGAGGCAGAATTCTAATTAATAGACACAGTCCGTGACTCACGATGGTCTTAGATTTTTCGACTTTATGATGGTGTGAAACAACACACATTCAGTAGAAACCGTACTTTTAAAAATTCTGATTTTGATCTTTTCCTGGCTTAGTGATATGTGGTAAGATATTCTCTCCTGATGCTGGGCAGTGGGAACGAGCCGAGGCTCCCAGTCAGCCACGTGATCAGAAGGGTAAACAACGGATAGACTTACAACCATCCTCACCCACACACAACCTTTCTGTTTTTCACTTTTGGTACAGTATTCAATAAACACAAGACAGTCAACACTTCAGTATAAAATAGGCTTTGTGTTAGATGATTTTGCTCAACTGTAAGCTAATGCAAGTATTCTGAGCACATGTAAGGTAGGTTAGGCCAAGCTACGATGTTTGGTAGCTTAGGTGTATTAAATGCATTTTTGACTTAACAATATTTCCAATTTACAATAGGTTTACTGGGGTGTAACCCCATCGTAAGTTGGTTAAGATCTACAGTGGTTTTTCAACCAGGCCAAGTGCTCTCTTGTTGGAAAATGCTTCCCAGATGACTCTGATGGGACAGCTCAGAACGACTGCCCTAGCTTTAACCACACGGTGAAAAGAATTTTCCTTAATGCCTCTTACCCAGCCCTCTTCAAATGAACAATGCTTAACTCTTGCTTAGTGTCTACAATGTGCCTTTGGAAAATGTTTATCCTCACAATTAAAAACATGAAATCTCTGGTAGATAAATCATCTTTTAGAAAATACAGTACCTTTCAACTCTTGAATAAGAAGTTTTTGTCCTCACGTGTAAAGCCTGTTCTGTTTCATGAATGGGCATACAGAACAGCTGTTTGATTTACTCTTCTCCCTATAAAAATCCTGTTCCAATAAACTGAGAACTGTTATGAACCAATAAGCCTAGCATACTAGATGTGTGCTACAACCCCAAGCTCACCTCTAAGCGAAACTGCTCCCTGTGAACCTGCTAACACAACCAACTGAGGCAGGGTGGGCTCCTGACACCGGTCAATGACCCCTGAGAAGACCTGGTGTAAAGAGATAAGCTGGCCCAGTTAGAGACTCTTGGCAACTGGAGCCTGGAGATGGGAGCTGAGGGTTAGGACGCAGAAAACAACCCGAAAGGTACGAGCTAGGATTATGACGGGGGCAGAAACTGAGTCACATGCACGGCAGACCCCCCCAACCCTAAAAATCTAGCATCTTTTGCTCCTGAGGCCCTTCGAGGTGCCTTGGATCTTGGAACACCCTACAATTTCTGTTCGTTCCTCAGACCTGGGGGTTATTTCTGGGAGGGGGATGGAGCTGGTGAGGTGGTTCCTGAGTTCCCAGGCACACATACTTCAAATAATGTCACACTGCTTGAGGTAACTTGTTGGCTTTCAGTCTTCTTATGCCTGCTCTAACTTCAAATTCCTTGCAACTAGATAAGCCTAAGTGGAAATAGTTACCATTTGTTAAAAATAATCAACAATTTTAAACTCTCATTTCCCTGAACAAATTTTGAAATGTTTAATCCATTAAGTTTTAAAACTTTAATAAATTTAATGTTGGAACTGTATGTTTCCATACCAATTGGCACAATTTACATCAAGTTTTACACTTATTCATTTTTGCAAAGACATCATTTACACAAAGATACATATTCAGTAACTGGGAAGTCCTAAAACTTCTGATCTAGACTTTCAGGTTTGTCCGATCATGATACTTCTGATAAGGATCGTCAGCATACCAGTTTCGCCTCTTCCAAAAAGACGTTGTCATTTTATCTAAGAGCTTACTCTGGGTTTTATTGCAGAACACGAATTCCCTCAAGCGCCTTTTTCTTGCAGTCGTCTTTTTCCATAATTTTTTCTTATAACCAGCCTGTGGGATAATATTATAAAGACATTTAAAACAAGACGTTATGTAGGAAACAACAGATATCTTCACTATTCATGGTTTATAGGTCCAATGAGAACAATGATGAGACTTTCATTGGGGCTGGTAATGTTTTTCAGAAAGATGTGATTCTCAATGAGGGGGAGATACAGAAAAAGTATATGCAGTTTGAAAAAGAAATATTAGTAATTTAATACTTTGATGAATCTTTGTGGTGGGGAAAGTACAGGGTAATGATGTATAATTATAATCGCTAACTTTATATGCATTACCTTATGATCTCTTCAACAATCTTCAACAACATACCATTATTCTCATTTTACAGATTCAAGAAAAACCACCACTGGTTATAGAAGTAAAGTAGCCAACTGAGGTCACGGAACTAGTAAGAGTTCTTAACCACTACTCTACTATTTTTCCCAGTGTAAGGCTGAGGAAGGACATCACTGGCTAGGCTGATAAGATTTATGTTCATTTAAGGGGACTAGGTATTACAAGGGCCGATGAGCACAGCACCTAAATTTATAGCTTCATTTCCTCC